>NW_028186348.1:1064213-1069082 GCF_003343005.1 Rhea americana | reverse complement strand
CCCCCCCGCCAGCGCGGCACGGCAGGGGGCGGCCGCCGCGGCGCAGACAGCGCTGGGGAAGGGCCGTTAGGGCCGTTGGTGCGGCGGGAGCTGCCCCGCGGGCCCCCCCGGCGGTTTCGTAACCGGGTCCTTGCCGCGGCATCCCCCTCCTCGCCCGGCGCGGCGGCGGGGGGGGGCGGGGTGATCCCCCGCGGCCGCGGATTGGGCCGCCCGAGGCGGGGGCGGGACCGGGGCGGCCGGTGCCGCCCGCGGATTGGGCCCGGCGCAGGCCGGGGGGAGCCTGTCGCCAAGGCGGCTCGGGGTGAAGGTGAGCTGGAGGGCGCGCGCGTGCCGGGAGGCGGTGAGCTCGCGCATGCGCGCTGCGCCCGCGGGCGGCCGTTGGGGGGGGGGGGGTCTCCCGGCGACCGTTGGCTTTGAAGGAGGAGGGCGGGCGGCGGCCCCCGCCTTGCCGCTGCCCGCTGGGGGACGTGGCTGTGGGTGCTGGGCGGGCAGGCGGCCGCACTTCTCGGCGGGTTTGGGAGTAGCCTGCGTGTGTCTCTCTTTTGGTACTGCTGGAAAATCTGAACCCAGATTTAATATCCTTGTGCTTTCTGCTTCTAATTATTTACAGCGTAGGCGCTTCCCAAGTGCGATTAAACTGGGTTTGTCACGGTGGGGTTTGCAAACGCCTGGAGGACATGAAATGTTTTATGTATTTCGTAATGTTTATTGTAGATAAATTCCTCGAGATAAGTCATAAAACCAGATCTACATCTAGACAGCTGCCATTTTGTAGTGGTATAGGTATCTCAAGTGCAAAGAGTAAACAAATGATGAGCATGTTCCTTCAGCCTGGGAGTTTTGCCGTGCAGCCTGAAACTTTGGTTTATGGCCGGGCCAAGCTCCTCCTGACCTCAGTGGGGAAACTCAGCACACCAGGGCTATGTAGAGTGCTGGCCCCTGCAGTATTAACTTTACATCACCCTTTTTCTTTCTTTCCTTTCCCCCCCCCCCCTTTTTTTTTTAATCCCCCCGCTTTATTTTTTTTTTCCTCCTCCCCTTTAAATGACATTTCATAGCTTAATATAGCACAGAGGTGTAGCAACAGCTCTGGAATGCTTGGGGATAAAAATTGTGCTTGCATGCAGTTAGCCCCTGGGGCGCAAGGTATAAATAGGATCCCTCTGACAATACCTGGTGAAGTAGCATGCCAGCTGCAGGAAATACAATGTATGCAAAATCTATATTTAAATACATTAAGGCTGTGACGCATTGAGACAAAAGACTCAAATTTCATCTGACTCCATTCTTGGCTCAGGTTGCTGTAAACAGGAAAGTCAATAGTGCAAGTAAAGGACATTTATCAGCTTTAAATTTCCTGGCTTTTGTTCATGTTTGTTTTGTACATTTTGTATTTCCTTGTTTATATAGGATCCTTTTTTTTAACAATGACGTTTTTAGGCATACATGTTTACATATTAACTGATCTTAACATCATTACCTATCCAAAATTTTCATCCCTTTAGGTAAAGATAATCTTATTTGGCTATAATATCAGGAATGTATCACTTGTTGAATACTGTGATTTTTTTATTTTGTTTCAAATCTGTAAGCAGTTGACTGAAAGACCTGGGAGTCTTTGTAACACATGTGGGACATATGTAGTGACTGGGGATACTGTTTTGGTAGGATGTCTTAAGAAGGTCTGTTCCCCATATATTAATGCTAATATGTTGTAACTTTTTTTGGTGAGTCTGTGCCCTTCTAGGTGACCCTCTTACTATTAAAAAGGTTATATATTTTATAGATGTTTCTTTTTGCTGCCTGATTTTTGGACTTAGTTTCATGTCCAAATCCAGTTCTTGTTTCTGCTGGGGGATTTTTGATGCTACTGAGAGAGGCTGTTTGTGTGTGCCCTTACCTTAATTGTTACACAATCTTTACATTAAGAAATATTTTCTTTTTTTTTACCCAAAATGATATTTTACATTAATACTAAATATTTCTGTAGTGCAGCTAATTCCTTACCGTGTCAATGAGCTTGTTCATTCTGTTTGCTAATTCTTAGTCATCTTAAAGATTTCAGTCATCTAAAGGCATTCAAAACCTAATTTCTACTGTAAAACAGGAAGAATTAGAAAAAAAAATACTTTTAAACCTTTTGGTCTTTTTTGTCTTTCTATGATATAAAAAAGATTTTTTTTTTTTTTTTTTTTTATGGAGGGAAATCTTAATGGGGCTTTTTTTTTCCCCTCCTGTCTTTTAAAAGAATAAACAAGAACATGTGCTGTGGTTTTAGCTAACATGTTGGAGTAGGTAATAAACTGTGAGTTTATTGACTCTAATTTTTGTGGTAACCAAACATCTGAGGTAAGGCACATTTGCTGGTCACGTTACCTGAAATCACAAGTGAGATAATTGTAACTCAGTTCTGGTTAATTCTAGTCATAAGGCTTCAAGCGAAAACACCATTTATTTTATTATTCTATCTTCTGTGTCACCTCGGAGGCCCTGTTATGAGCGTCGTACCAGGTAATGGTAAACACAGCGCGGCTGCACTCCTTGTTGAGAGACGTCCTTACGAGCTCCCAGCAGCCAAAGGCGGCCATGCGGGCAGCGTGCTGTGCCGGGAGCGTGCTGGGCTGCGGCAAGTGGGTCCTGTGCTGCGAGCGCAGTTTTTGCCCCTCACCAGGGTGGCTCTGAGTTTGCAGCTCGCCTGTCGTGCTGCTCCGCACAGCCTGTCACAGGAGCTCGGGGCAGCACCTCTGCTGGCAGCAGCACAGCCTCAGCTGCTTGAAACTGCACCTGGGGGAGACCTGAGGATGGGGCTCGGGCACACCTGATGGCTTGCTGTTGTGGAGGGGCCTGTCTCCAGCCCTGGCTGCACATTGCTTCTGTTTCTCTCTGTCGCTTCTGGTGCTAGTGGAGTAGGTTGGCAGAAAACCAGCCCTACCAAAAATCACTGATGGTTGACAGAGTTGTAGGTGAAAGGATAGGGGTAAAATACACAAGGATGTTGCAGTGGAGAATGGAAGAGTGCAGTGAATACAGAAGAGAATGCAATGTAAAGTATGTATGCTCAGGAAGCAGGGTTGACTGGTGCAAGGTGTCAGGGCAAACACCTTACAGACCTCACTTATGGGCTTCCAAGTTAGGGCTCTGCATTATCTCTGTGCAACTTCTTGTGCAGACAAGCCCATAGACAGCATCAACTGGAAAGAAAAACAAGAGCTTGATCTTCCAGTGAGCTTAGTTCAGGGATGTGTGTGTGCAGATAACATTCGTGCAGGAATTCTGTATTTGTAAAGCATTTTTAGAACTTGTTGACTGAAAGCATGGCTTGTCTGTCTTTTGCAGTTTACTGAATGAACAGACAAGCTTTGTGATAGGTTTAAGGTTCTGTCTTGCTTATTCTTCATTTAAATTTACTGAAGAGATCAGACTGTTAAACTCTAAATGTTGGTGCTTTATAATGCAGTCTGTGGGCATGTCCACGTAACTTTATATACACAGAAGGTGCAGGTAGGTATGTTGCCTTGACATTTTGCCTGCTTCTGCACACTGAGGCAGCTAAAGTGGGGCACAAATCCCCTCTCCCTGTTCCTGCCGGGAGCTATACCCTCAGCGGCAACATTTTAAACTGCCAGAGCAACATCTGCAAGAAGGCAGTATACATGCTGTGATAGAGCTGAACTGGTAATAGTGTTACTGTTCGTCTTACAAAATTGCTTTGCTTAAGCAAACCTGCAGAAGTAATTTATTCTTTCCTGCATTTGGAGTTAGTGACATGCCTTTTTTCTTTTTAATTTAAGTGGATAGAAATTGGAGCATAGTGCTTTCAAAAGCAGTAATATCTGCACTGGAATGTAAGTCTTTTTCCTTTCTGTCCTTGTTATTTGTTCAATTGCAGTGTTTATCCCCTTGACTAGTTTCTGCTCCATAGATTTGTATCATTTCTTTAAACTCCCAGAAGATTTTAAATAATAATAATAATAAATAAATAAATTACTCACTAATCACTGATTTTGTGTTATTCCATGTTCCAAGCATGAAGGTGACACCTTGCTCCCTTTGAGTGGTCGTAACTCTAAAGGCCTGATTTCCATTTATTAATGGCTGCATTACATAGTATCTTCCAAAATGACATGTTGTCACATAATGAGAAAGATTGAATCTTCCTGCTTTTTCTTACATAGCAGGACAGGAAAAAAAAAAAAAAAAAAAAAAAAAGACACTGACATATATTCACTTATGATTTCGGTTTAGCTTTGCTTTGGAAAAGCTCTGCTAACTTCAGTAAAGTCATTCTGATCTAAATCTGTGACACAACAATCAAGCCTTTAGAGTTTATATTTATTTTACATAGTTACATTTTCCTTTCCTACTGCTGATGTAAGCTTAATTTCTGCCTGCTTGCATGGAAGTAATTGCAGATAAGTTCAGTGTAAGGGCTAGGCTGTTAGCAAGGGAACTAGTCATCCTAGTTGGGGGATGGGGGGGTTGTTATCTGACCAAGGTCATTACAGGATAACATTGTTGCAAAATACATTGAATGGAATGGAATAGCAGCTATAGATTAAACTACCTAAGGCTGCCCTGTTGCCTAATAATATTGCCCTGAAGCAATCAGTTCATCGCAACACTGTTTTTCAGGCAACAAAATGACAGCTGATTCTATTTTAATTCAAATTAAAATGAAATAGTTTGTAGGCTAAATGAGCTGCACTAAAAACTACCTTGTAAATATATGTATACAAGTTCATGTAAATTGTATAGAAAATGGTAGTTTTAAAACACTTTTCCTCAGTGAGTAAATGTACAATGTACGTTCTTTCCATCTTCTTTGTTAAGACAGTGCCTCTAAAAGGTGCTGTTTGAAAGAGTTGTTTA
>NW_028186348.1:1043590-1064197 GCF_003343005.1 Rhea americana | reverse complement strand
ACCTTCTGCTGTCCTTGGCTGCTTATTCTCTCCAAAAAAAAAAAAAAAAAAAAAAAAAAAATGGTTTATTGTGTTCTATTTTAAGCGGTGGTGTAGCCAGTCTTCGGTTGGGTAATAGCAGCTGTGAAGATGCTAGTGTGTCAGGAAGTGAAATTGCTGTTTGAAACTAACGTTTATTTACTGTTTAAGTGGGGAATGAGAGAAAATGAATATAAGCCCTTGGAAGCTTAGTTTTAAAATAACTTAGATTTTTTCCCCCCAAGGATGCATACTGAGAGATTTGTGGGCATTTTGTCCAGCCTTTTGCTGGTACGGTAGTGTTGCCTGAGTATACTTTGGTGGTCATTCATCCATGTTATTTTCAAGTTGGTGATGAAACACTTACTGCTAGGAGGGATGATTATATTACCTGGATCTGAAAAATCAACTACATTTTCTTCACCCACAAACTTAAATTCTGGCATTTGCTAATATTTAACTACTGATTAACTACTAATTTGATAACATTTAACTACTTACTTTTTGCAGTCTTAATAATACTCTAATATGCATGTGTTTGTGTATTGGAGGGAGGAAAGAAGGTTAAATGTGATCTCCTCAAAACTGGAAAACCTTTGGGCAAAAACTTGCTAATAACTTTTTGCTAGTAGTACTTTTGAAAACAGAAAATATTCTTTCCCTCAGTAAGTTGTCCTTGATACTTTCAGATGCACTAGTTCTCAGACAAACAAGTGTAACCTTTTTTTTCAGCCTGTTCTTACACTTATTCCTGTAGCTTCTTCATACTTTAACATCTTACTTACACAAAAACCTTTGGAATAAGTTTATTAGCAGTCTCCATATGTTTTTAATTGAATCTTAGGCTATTAGCGAACTATTTTTTTTAGATGCTGAGAATGAATAAGTAAAATGTGTTTTTTGTGGTTAGGGTTGTTCATTGAAATAACTAAATATTATTAAATACTAGAATTGCAAGACTTTATTATGGTGGATGTTATAATGAAAATGAACAAGTGATTTTACGTCAACTGTATTTCAGTTCTGAAAATTCTATTTTACGTCAACTGTATTTCTGTTCTGAAAATTCCAATTTCTTTTGTTTTTGATTGCTGCTATTATAGTAGTACTTGGAGGTTCCAGCTGAAATGCAATTACACTGAAAAATGAGAAGTTCAAGCTCTAGACTTTTATTCAGGGAAACCCTTAGCTTATGTTGAGTGGTTTGCTGGCGTTGGGGTCTTGGTTTGTCTGTCTTCAATATACAATAAAACATAATGCTCTGCCCTGCACAAGGCAACTTTATCCTTTGTCCGGTAACAGTGTTGCTTCTGATCAAGGTCAAAAGCTTTACTGATTTGTTTGTGTGTGCGTGTTTGTTTTTAGAGTGACCAAACAAGTGTGCTGTGTAATTCTCATTATGAAATGAAGGACATACCGGACTGAATACTGAAGTGTTTTAATTTTTCTGACCGTAGCACCGTGAAGGAGGCACTCGGCAAACTTTTCTCAATGACTCTATAGCCAACTGATGTAACAATGGTACTAATCTTGGGACGCAGACTGAATAGAGAGGATAGCGGGATACGAGATTCCCCTGCAACCAAGCGGAAAGTTTTTGAAATGGACCCAAAATCGCTAACAGGCCATGAGTTTTTTGACTTCTCCTCGGGATCATCCCATGCCGAAAGCATTCTCCAGATCTTCAATGAATTTCGAGACAGCCGGTTGTTTACTGATGTCATTATCTGTGTGGAAGGAAGAGAGTTTCCCTGCCATCGAGCAGTGCTCTCTGCCTGCAGTAGCTACTTCAGAGCTATGTTTTGCAATGATCATAGAGAAAGCAGAGAGATGCTGGTGGAGATCAATGGTATTTTTGCTGAAGCTATGGATTGCTTTTTACAGTATGTGTATACTGGTAAGGTGAAAATCACTACCGAGAATGTGCAGTATCTCTTTGAAACATCAAGTCTCTTTCAGATTAGTGTTTTACGTGATGCGTGTGCCAAATTCCTGGAAGAACAGCTGGATCCGTGCAATTGCCTAGGAATCCAGCGTTTTGCAGATACACACTCACTCAAGACACTGTTCACCAAGTGCAGGAATTTTGCGCTGCAGACATTTGAGGATGTGTCCCAACATGAAGAATTTCTTGAACTGGGGAAAGATGAGCTTATTGATTACATTTGCAGTGACGAACTGGTGATCAGTAAGGAAGAGATGGTGTTTGAAGCTGTCATGCGCTGGGTGTACCGGGCAGTTGAGTTGAGAAGACCAGTGTTGCACGAGCTGCTGACGCACGTCAGGCTCCCGTTGTTGCACCCCAACTACTTTGTGCAGACAGTGGAAGTGGACCAGCTGATCCAGAATTCCCCAGAGTGTTACCAGCTGCTGCACGAAGCCCGGCGGTACCATATCCTTGGGAATGAGATGATGTCTCCCAGAACTAGGCCACGCAGGTGAGGAACCTTCTTTTCACCCCTATTTCTATGGTAGAAGGACATGATTTGATGTGCAGATATTTGATATACATATGCCCAGAAAAAAAAATCTTTTGAAAATGATTTTTAATCTTACATTATGGAACACTCTAGCTACAGTTCTGTACCCCTCCCGCCTGCCCAGCCCTGACAGTTCAACAGCTCGAGCCCATATGTGTCTAGAAAATGTAAATAGGTCAGGTTTTGCACAGATTGCTTTACTGATATGAGATACATGAGACTGCTCATGTAAATGAAGTTATTTTACCTTGCAAGCAAAGTATTTTCTAAACATTACTGTTTGCTACATGAATCTTCAGTTATTTTACATTGCAGCATTTTAAAAATAATTTATGATGCCACAAGTAACCCATTCCATTTCACACCTCTTTATAACAAAATCATGTAAGCGTACAAAGCATTATAAAGAATATGGATGATGTTCATTCAGAACATTCACTTGTTACACTACAAATCTGCTGTGTAGAGCTGTAATAGACTAACATAAAAACAACGTATTCTTAGATTAATGAAAATCCTGCATTTTTAAAGAATTATGAAATAGTTTTTGAAATACTTTATGCTTATACCATGATGATGTAAAAATCCACAATTACTACTACTTAATAATGCTTTATGCAAATAGGAATGATGCCTGGAAGCTGCAGGAGGTAATGAGGAAAAGTCCATTAGCAACATTTATGGGCAATATTGGTTATGGTAATTTTCTTTCTGAAAAATATTTTCCAAGTAGAAGCCTTACTTCCACATGAGTTTATTATTAATAAACTCAACCTGTTTTAAACTGCAGTTTTAAAATCATGTGTTATTTTAAAGTGATGCAATGATCTAGTCTGGACAAACGGTTAGAGCGTGTTACAAGTTATTCCTCTTTGTTTATTCTTAGTCATATCTGGTTGCTGTATAGTGAGGGTGCAGGGAACATTCATTTTTGGCATGTGTTACAAGCTTTCTTACAGGGGAAGAAACACTTGGCAAGCATTTGCCCCCTCGGTGTCTTTCCAGTCTTTAATCTTGCTGCCTAGTCTGAGAGAGAAGAAACTTTAACTCCTTGCCACTCTGCTGCCAGTTTTTCAGCAGTGTGTGCTGTCGCACGGCGATCTTTGGAAGTGCCTGGTCTGTGACAGTTTGGAAACAGTGCAATGAGAGTTTCTGAAGCGTTTCATACCCAAAGGCTGGAGCTGATGGGGAATTGTGATCTGAGGATTCAGACCAAAGTCCTCATCAGTTTGCAAGTGTGCATGTGTGTGAAGGGGGTAGGTTTCTGTGCTATTTCAGGGGGGTTAAGTTTATTACTTGACTTGATGAAGCAAATATGCTTACACCTAACAGTTCTGTCAAAGCATGTGCTGTATATATATATGTACTTGAGAAACTCTATAGCCTTGCTGTAGCACTTCAGCCAAGAACTACTTTATAAATGCAATAATTTGGGAGATTTTTTTCTTTTTATGTTTGGGTTTTGGTGGGTTTTTTTGTTGGCTTTTACTGCTGAACTTAAACTGCACTGTGAATTTGAGTAGGCAGCAACAAGAGGAGTAATTTATAGAGAGAACTGGCTGGTGTCCCAGCAGGAATGGCATGTCCCCCCCTGGCCTTTTCTATATTACACTCAGGGAATAGTTCTCAGTCATTTGTTTCTGTTGCCTGTTTGATCTTTTTGCTACAAGGCAATAGAAACGTTTTTAAACAGTTACCAGATTCCCCCATGTTTTCATCACACCTTTTCTGGTCATTTTTTGAGGGAGTTGGGAGGAGAGGACATCTGAGAGCTCCTTCCTTTCTTGCCTTCTTCCAGCTTCTTTTTTATATAAAATGTTTCTAAAGGGAAGGAAAATTGCAGGATCAGGAATTCCTAAACTTTTTAACTGAAACTTTGAGAAATGAATTGTGATTCTTTGTCTGGGTATGTATGCATCTATGGATGAAGTAGGTTCAAACCTGTTTTTCTTAAAAAGAAGTGTAGAGTGGAATTTGTTTTGTGTGGTTTTTTTTTTTTTTTTAAAAAACAATGAAGAGTTACATGAACCAAACAAAGTTTAAAATGTGAGATAACGGTTGCCTGCTTGCTGTTCATGTCGTGTGCCGCTTGGCATCACTGACAAATGCAGAAGGCCTTTGGAAGGCCTTTTCAGTTGCATACTTGCAATGACGTGGTGACATCTTGAGGTCGTTTCTCACGTTCCTCTTAAACCTCTCTCGGCCTCTACTGGTTGTCTTGCACAGCAGTTCTCCAAGCCAAGATCAAGCAGTGGGTAATAACAAATCTCCATATGCAAAACAAAACAGACAGACACTTAGTTCTTCATGCTTTTAATGCCTTTAAATTTTCATATTGCTCTGAGTTCCTTGATCATATGATTCCTTTAAGCATATTTGATTAAAACATACTAGTGTCCACTTTAATTGGTTATAAGTTACTATATACATGTGAACACATCCTTTCTAGCTGCTTTTTAAAAAAGCTTGTATGTGGTTCCTCACTCCCCTCTGCCCAGGGAGATGAATTCTTATTTCACTTTATGCTTCTGTCTGTTATCACATTTGCTACACAAGTGAATTAAAAGAAGAAAAGCAGTGATTTACCCAGATTCTCTCAAACCCTCATAACTTACCTCTTAAAGTTAAAATCTTTTTAAGTGGAATCCCATTGAATGATTGAAGAGAGTCCTGTCCAGCTGATGCTGTGCTGGTTGCAATTGTGATGTTGTCTTTCTGAGCATATGGCTAGAGGACTGCGTGCTTTCTCGTCTTAAGTAAGCCAGAACCCCTTGAAAACCTTTTTGGAATATACTGGATCATATAGTCTTCTGTCAGCTGATTGTTTGTTTATTTTTCCCCTTCCTTTGCTTTGTGCACCTCTTCGTGAGGAGAGGTTTGCTCCTGAAATCTCTGGCGTTTGTTTTAGCTCATTTGTATTACTATTCCCACAGTATTTCTTTTGAGGGCCATAAGAATGGCTTTCTGTACCACTGGTTGAGATGAGAGCTTCTATGAGAATCCTATTTTCTAATCTTGATTTACATCTGACCTTAGTTTGTTCTTTTTTTTTTTCCTGGGGTTAGCTTTTGCCTATAAATTCTTTGTTTATTCTGTGCATTTTTATTGTTTTAACTGATATGCCCTCTATCATTTGCATCTTTCAGAACTAACCTCAAAATCTTTACAATGCAAGACTCAAGAAAATGCAGCAGAGAAAATATTTCTAAAGAAACAATATGACTCTCTAGATAACTAAAACTTTTGTGCGTCTGTGGTTTTAAAATACTGCATGAAATTGTTAATTCCTTTGAAGAGCAAAGCTTCTCATTGCAATTCACGAAGAGACCTTTCCAACCAAAGGCCGTGGTTCATTTATTTATTTTTGAGATTAACAGTCCTATACAGTAGGCTTTTTAGTAAGTGGAGGCCTTGGTTTCTACGTTGAAAAGTAATCAACAGACAAACCTCTTTTGTATGTATGCTTAGCTGATGTAGTTAGGCTTGCCTGTAAGGGAAGTCGGGAGCTGAGTATTTTACTGTTAAGGAAACCCTTTTCTGAGCAGTGGTTTGCAGGTGCAGAGGGTTCCTCCCTTGACCCTTTGAGAGATTCTTTCCAGTGTTGTTCCTCAGAAAAATAGATAGCATAGTATCAGTAAATACATCAGCATCTGAGCAGTTGAAGTGTGTCTCTTCTGACTAGTTGAGGTATGTAAATGTTATTCCTCAGATACATATCTTCATTATATTATTTCATAGTGCATTATCGTTTATCATTGCCTTCCTAAGAATTTGGAGTAGAATGGTGCATTTAATTTACAACATATGGTGACAAGGAAATAGAATGGCTATATAGTTTCATTCTTCATGCTTCAAAATAGGGAAAATGTCATCAACGTTAATAAATGTGCCCAAGTTAATACCTTAGGAAGTCTGGGGACAGATCACAAAATTTTTATCTTAAACACAGTCACAAGGCAATGCAATTTTTTTCTATAGGAATGTTAAACGAAATCTGTTCATATAGGGATCAAAGTTAAAGTACAACATGACAAAAAGGATTTCTAAAAATAAAGTCAATCTTCCATTCATTTTTAATTAGTAGACAGCAATCATTGAAGTACAAACTTATTTAATTTAGAAAAGCCCTGAAAAGGGAGGGTTTTGGCAAATCCTCCCAAGGAATTATAGATTTGAGTGAAGGAATAGGATTCAGATATGATTGATTTATATATATAAGATGGTTGTTTTATTCAACGTAAGAATGTAGAGAATCAAATGTAATGTCATTTGCTGTTCTTCTATATACAGAGTACGTAGAAAGCAGAGGAATTGGGTTTTCTCATGAGGTCAAGTAGAAGGTGAACAAGAGTATTGAAGAGTTTAAAGGCTTAATTCTGTATATTGACTGCTTAATTCTTCACATTGAGTTTTAGGTTGTGTTTCAGGTTTGAATTTTTATTCCAGTGTTCCTTAATGTTTCCTTTTATCACTGTGCTGCTTTCTCACTTTTTTTGATGCATTGTTCTCTTAACTATATATTATCCCTAAGTTTTTTTTTTTTTTTTTTTTTAATTTCTTTGATAACTCTGCCTTCCGCGTTTTTCAGGAAATCTCTTATACTCTTTAAAAGGTATTCTAGGTTTTTGAAGTACTTACAGAATGTACAGTACTGTAATAAATTCTCTAAAATTGAGCAGGAAAACAAAATTGTTTGAGTATGAAGGATCATTTATTGAAATTCTGCACCAGATTTGCACAGGCCTTGCTTTAACTTTTTCTGATATCTCTACATACCCAGTTAAAGGAAAAATAGTATTAAAGAATAAGGGGTTACTGTATTTTCAAATATGTGGGTTTTTTAACAGAGAACATTGTGCAGAGTGACTCCACCACTTCCATACTAGTAGATTGGCTGTGTTAACCTGCTATGTGATGAGACACCTGGAAATACTGAAAACCTGGAACTGTTTGTGTAGTGGCTTTCTGTTTTGTTTTGTTTTTCCATATAAGTTAATGTTACATTAAATAGTAAATTTTCTGATTCCATAGTATATTTCAAAACAATGTCGTTTGGCCTCCCTCTGTGTATTAATAAATAACTCCTACATCTTAGTTTTCTGTTTTCACTTTTTTAGATCAACTGGTTACTCTGAGGTGATAGTTGTTGTTGGAGGCTGTGAACGAGTTGGAGGGTTTAATTTGCCATATACTGAGTGCTACGATCCTGTAACAGGAGAGTGGAAGTCACTGGCTAAACTTCCAGAGTTTACCAAGTCTGAATATGCAGTGTGTGCTCTACGGAATGATATTCTTGTTTCAGGTGAATAATCCTAAGACATTTAAGACTCTTTTCTTCGCTTTTTAAAGTAGTATGACAGCTCTTCGCTCTTTGAACTGCTAGCTCTGTTGAAAGTCACTTGCTGATATAAATGGTGAACACAAACCCTGGACTAATCTTTTTGGAGGCACAAGTGTTTTCTGGGAATTTTGTTTTTAATCAACATTTATTATTATTTATTATTTTACAGCTGAGGCCAACATATCAGTTGTATTTAAGGAGATGAGGTGTACGCCTATCCAGGCCGCCTCAGTAAGCTGCTTTAAAATGCTGTAGTGGCCTGTCCAGAGCAACACTTGGAGAAGCAACAGTTGGAAAAATTAAAAGCAAAAAATTACAAGCAGTATTTTCCCAGCAGCATTTTCTGTTACAAAAGGTGGTGCCTGATGGTAAAAACAGCAGTTGCCTAGGAGCAGTGCTGCACTGGTATGTTGCTGGTACTTGGTTTCTGTTGTATGGCTGCCTGTATTCCAGGGGAAAACAGTTAAAGCTGCTTTTCAGCATAGGAATGTCAAATGGAAACAAAGCTCTTCTGACTCTAGCCACCTGAGCGGGGGATCCCTTTACACCAGCCTTTTCCTGTGAAACAAGCAGTAGGTGTGAGTTTTTAAACACCTCTCATTCAGTGCCTTAGCAAGTGTCAGTTACGTAGTCAGTGCCAACAGCTGATGGACTGAGTACTGAGCCATGTGTTAGCTGACTTACAGAAACGATCTCCTCTAATCTGTTCTGCCTTTTATTGTTTCAACAGTAAGAGGGAGATGAATGCACAAACCAAATAGAGGGCAACAGCTAGTGTTAGGGATGTGCCTTGTAAGATACAAATGGTAAAGTTTTTTGTTCAAGTGTCTCATCCAGGTAGTGATGCTCAAGGAAATCTGAAGAGCATGAGCAAAAAACTATTTAAACACATTCAAGTCTCGAGAAATAATTTAATGCAGTATCAGCATGTTACTGTGGAAGACTGACATGAGTGAAATAACTTACCCTATGTATTTGTGTCTTGACAGTCACTGAAATTGACTTTTTAAGTCTAACAAAAATAGATCTTTGATCACCTAAACATTTTCATTGTCCCCTGTAGAGCAGCATTTTGATTGTCAGCCCGTCTTGTTAAATAATGAATTTATTTGAAAATAAATTGGCATATTTTTCTTCTTAAAGGTGGAAGAATCAATAGCCGGGATGTGTGGATTTATAACTCTCAGCTTAATATTTGGATCAGAGTTGCCTCCTTAAATAAAGGCAGATGGCGTCACAAAATGGCTGTTCTTCTTGGTAAAGTAAGAGAAGTATATTTATAATTTATTTTAGCTATTTGGTCCCCAAATGCAAGAGAAGAATGTAGAAAACAGCTGCAAATATTTAATGTTACTTTCATGGCTTCCCTCTCAAATTATGTTTAAAAATACATATATTTTTAAGACTATTGGAAACAAATAATTATTCTCTTAATCAGTCAGACACTGACATGAAAAATCATCTTACCCCTTGATTATTTTTTTCTTTTTTTCTTTTTTTTTTCTTTTTGGGGGGGGGCATAGAAGTGTCCAGCTTGAAGAAGCAATTCTTTGGTAGCAAAGAAGCATCAGAATTCGACTGTGCTTCAAAAGTGCTTTCAGAAGTATTTGTCCACATAATACAAAACTACCTTCAGCTAACTTTACAAGTCACTGTCTTCATTTATGCAGTTGCTAACACAGACTGCTACTGCTCTGAGTGGCATCTCTGTGCTCTTGGTTGATATTTTTAACATAAAACACTAAGTACATTACTGTAAGGAAAATGTGAAGTAATAAACATTTTGAAGGCCTATTTATTTATAATTTAACGTAAAACTAATAGCTGGAATCAACAATGCACAGAGATTCCGTTAACAAAAGTTAGCAAAGATATGTGGTGGTGTTCCTGGAGTGAGTAACAACTTGGAGATGAGAGCTTGTGGCTGGAGCAAAGAGAGGAAAGAAGGTAGCTGCAGAAGTGATAATAGGCTCTGCTGCTTGAATTGAGAGATGCAACAGGAAAGCAAAAAAGGGTTACAGATGGAGGAAGAAATCTCAGTTTTGTAAGCAAATGGGAAAGAAGTAAAACACAGAAGAGCGAAGGTAAATTCTGATGGACTTCAGTTGCTGTTGCTGCTGAATGCAATTTATAATAACCAGTGCAGTCTTACACACCCCATTCAAATAGGGAATTTCTATTTCTGTATCATAATGCCATCCTCCAGATGTCCATTTACAGTTTTCATTCCACATATGACTGAATGGAAACTCTCCTGAGAATCTTTACCTGTTATTTTTTACATCGTACTCTTCTTTATTGAAACTTCGGGGGAAGTATGCCTTTAAAAATCTAGCAAATTGGGATTTCTGCAACTTGAATTTAATTTCTTATAGACATGTAATGCTACTCTAAATATAGAACGGTGATAGTTTTCACCACTTTGCATAGGTGTACGTCGTTGGAGGATATGATGGTCAAAGCCGACTGAGCAGTGTAGAGTGTTATGATTCATTCTCCAATAGATGGACAGAGGTGGCTCCCCTTAAAGAAGCAGTGAGCTCTCCAGCAGTCACCAGCTGTGTTGGCAAACTGTTTGTGATCGGGGGTGGTCCTGATGACAACACATGTTCTGACAAGGTCAGTTAACTGTGTTTGCTTCCATTTTCTACACATGGGTAATGCTAGTTTAAAAACAGATCATACAGAAACCTGCTTCAACTGGCTTACTGCTTGGAGTATTGGATTGTTGTATTTTAAAGCATACAGAGTAGAAAACATTAATTCATTAATACGCTGTTACTTTGTTTGGTCTTTATGGTGGATATTATCACAGACTCCATACATTAAATGAGCTAGCTGCACTTAAGTGTTAGGAAACTGATGTTGAATATGGGGGGGAGCGGGGGTGTGTGTGTGTGTGTGTGTGTGTATATGAAAGCATCATTGATAAATGGACCTATATTTATATTGACTTAATTTTCTTGTTGAGATATTGCCTGCAAGGTATTGCTTCTCTGACTCATATAACCTGTGGGAGTGTGAGGTAGTAATCTTGATTCAGTTTTTAATCTCAAATGCATGTATTTGTTTTCAGGTTCAGTCTTATGATCCTGATACTAATTCTTGGTTACTCCGTGCAACTATACCTATTGCAAAAAGATGCATTACAGCTGTGTCTTTAAATAATCTGATCTACGTTGCTGGTGGGCTTACCAAAGCAATATACTGCTATGATCCAGTTGAGGACTACTGGATGCATGTACAGAATACATTCAGCAGACAGGTAATAAACACTAAAAGGCATGTGGGCTTCTAAAAGACGCTTTTTATGTGAATATCTTGCTATGAAATGAGTAGGGACTTGTTTAACCATGTTAAAATTGCATTTCTGGTTGCATTCTTACTTTCCTTCCCTTCCTGCCCCCCCATCTATATAATTTACAATCTCACAGAAAATGAAGTTTCTAAACCAGCAGCTTTTCAGCTGAGTGTCACTGTGTTAGCCAGGTCAGTGTTTTGGTTTGAGAGTAGTAACTGTTTGATAACAGTATAACAAATTAATGGATAATATTTTACATATGTACAAATGGATCTCTGTTGGGTTCTGTTAGATTTTTTTTTTTAGACTGAAAACTAGTTGCCTTATAATTGATTAAAGCCTTTCAACATAACAAAAAATAAAGGGCATTTTTACAGTATCAAAAAAGACAGTGTGTAGTACAGAAAGTATCTGACTTAAAGTGATGAGAACAGTATCACTTAAGGTCTCCCTGAGGAAAATTTAGATGTCCCTTCTGTAGTACAGTTTACATATATAGCGGTTAATTTCTCCTATGTTTTTAAAACATCTGCCAATTACATACTATAGTGTACCTCCCTTGACAGATTACTTGTTATTTTTCCTGTCCTTCCTTCTCTTCCTCTCACTGACTTCTGCTCTGTGATTTCTATTTGATTGAGTATTTTTCTATTTGATTGAGTATTTTTCTATTTGATTGAGTATTTTTCTATAGTAACTTCTGAGGAAGAAATAGGCTCTTAGCTTCCTTTGCTTCAGGACAGTGTTTTTTTTTTCTTATCTACTCTTCTTAGTCACAAGTTTTTTTTTCCTTTCTTTTTTTTCCATTTCCCCCTCTCTGTTATCTGTTGCTGCTCTTCTAAGGTGCTTCTCTATGTTACTGCGTAAAGTGGGAACACAATCTACTGTGTCTCCCTTTTGAAAGCCTTTGTTCCTTCTCCTCTTTCCTTATATCATCTATAAGTATTGTATTCAGCTGTATTCCTTGTCTGAGGTATGTGCAATAAAGACTTAGACCTGAAACAGCCCTTTTCTGCTGAATGCTGTTGCTACTTTCCCCAGCTGTTCTGCTTTCGGCATTAGTTCTTTTGGAAGTGAAAAGTATAGACTAGTCTGTTTACAAATGATAGTCACAATGCTATCCTTCTGCACTGTGGTAGGTGTTCAGGAATTGGAGGGTTTGTTTTTTGAATAACCATGTATTACTTTGTATGTTTTGAAACAGGAGAATTGTGGCATGTCTGTGTGTAATGGAAAAATATATATCCTTGGTGGAAGACGAGAAAACGGTGAAGCCACAGACACTATCCTTTGTTATGACCCTGCAACAGGCATTATCACAGGAGTAGCAGCCATGCCCAGGCCAGTATCATATCATGGCTGTGTGACAATTCATAGATATAATGAAAAAGGCTTTAAACTGTAGAACAAAAAACCCAACAGTAACAAAGGAGATGGCATGAATGAATCCAGTGGTCTGCTGCAAGACAGGTTTTTAAAGATTCCTGAAACGGGAAAATGTCCTTTCCCTAACTGGCAAATGAAAAATTGTATCTTGTGCCTTCCAAAAAAAAAAAAAAGTTAACTTACAAGTCTACGTATCTATCCAGTAACACCAGTTTAACTGTATATGCAGTGTGCTTTGATATGAGTGCAGTAATAGTACTTTGTACTAGTGTTCAGAAAGTTTTGCCCTCTGTGTGATAAGTAATTAAAAATTTGGAAGTTTTGTGGGGAAAGTGCCTTCACAAGCATTTGTGCCTGTATCCTAAGCAGTGATGTCTACAAGTTGTTTCAGATTCTGGTTGTTGAAAAGATACATAGGCAAGTAAAATTCAAAAAATTATCTAGGATAATTGCCTATGTTTTAAAAAAAAAAGCTTACTTAATTCATATGCACAGTGTTCTCACAAGCAGATTACTTGGCTTAACCAAGTAGATTTTATTTCAGATCATGCATGGTTTGAGATTTAAAAAAAAAAAAAAAATAAAATCAGTTACATAGGAAAAATACTAGAATCTTTGAGGAATGCTCTCCTTGGAAGGAGAACAGTGACATCTTGGTGGTTTTCTGTGCTACTGCATCATACTGCAGTGATGTACCTTAACACTATGGACCTTATTCATAGTGTTGCTAAATGCTTATCACACAAGGCTACATGACATGGAAAACTAGTGACCGCTGGGAAGTAGGCATGCATCTGTGAGGCAGATCTTGAGTCCCAGTTTTTAACATCTTGAACACTACAGCTGAACTCTGAAAGTTCCTGGATTTACTGTTTGCTTGTTGCAAAATATCTCTAACTCCTCAAGGAATTAAGGACAACTAACTTTGTGTTCTTCTGCTTCTGTGAATCACATTATAAATTAAGTGATGATGGAGGTAGGGACTCAGATTGTACCCCACAGCTTACAAGTTGGTCTTCAAACTAACTCATCTGCAGAGATTCAGAGTATCCATTAAGTATTTCTTAGCCTTTATTCAGACAATCACTTACAGCAGTCCAGCTGTTCTGCAGTATAACCTACTTGGCCATAGATAAGGAGGCTCCTGAAAAGTTCTTCCTGTAACCAGAAAAATACCTGTGGACCTGTCCATGTAGCCATATGAGGTAACTGCCAGGTAGCATGCTAGCTTTGAAGCCCAGAGTTTTGGTGAATCTTGAAGCCCATGAGCCTCCTGTATTTTGACATAGTGTTGTTTGGGTATTTTGTTGTTGTTCTCCAGTGAAGATGCTTCTTTTAAATTCTCATTAGATTTCTGTACTAGGTTGTCTTATTCTCAGTAGACAGTTGTACAACTGAGACACAATTTCATGAAAACTGAAAGAGCACTTAAGAGTTGGAAAATGAATAGGGTTGTCTACATACCAGGTTCCTGCTAATCACTAGAAACATCAGGAACTCCTTTTTCAAAGGAATCTAAGGACAGCAGCCAGTAGGGAGGTTGGTCTGTGCCAGGGCAGAAAAAAGCATAAGGCCCCTGCAGAGACAGCCCTGCCTGCAGGGTTCTGGTCGCTTGCTCAGGAGGGTGAAAACAAGCACTGTCTTTGGAACACTGTTTTTTTTCCACTGGACTCTCTTAGCCATCCGTTTTCCCAGAGTACTTCATGAGATGGAAATTCTGACCCTCAGTGAACCTATGCCAAATTTGCAGTTGTCATTTTCAGTAATACACAGTCATATCTTTTTAAAGAGCACTGGGAGCTGCACTTCGTGATGCATTAACTTGTAACCTCAGGAAAATACACGGATTTCAGTTTCTGTCTAAATACCAAACACTGGTTGTATATGTTAAGAATATTAATAATCAAATCTTTGCATATCAGTGATGTAATTAGCAAATTGATCCTTGCGTGTGTACATCTGTATTGCCCTAAATAGAAAGTTATTCAGTAAAATACTTACAGTACTAAAAAGTAATGTAAGACAAAACAATCAGATGAATTAATCCTTTTCTAAGTTTCTTGTCTCTGCTCACTTTGAAAAGGTAATTTCAGTACCTGTGAATAAGATCTGTTGATAGCAATGGTAATTGCCCAGTAACTGATATTATATACTAACACTTGTATACAACTTGTCCCATCATTGTAAATGAAAATGTAAATGATAGGAGCACTTCACTAGAGAGATAATTTGAGAAAGTTTCTCCTTTCCTATTATTTCCTTCCTATTTGTATTAAGACTTGTAATGTTGATTGTCATGTTAAGCTGCTCTTAATGTTGTTTATGCTTAGGTATCCTTTATTCTGTGTTTATAGCACTGCAGTACTCTGTAAATAGCAAGATACTGCTTTTTATTGTATTGAAGACTCAGTTTATAGTTTACTCATCTTTTCTTAACAATTTATATACTTTATTACTGTTAGCTATTATTTTTGAAAATAGTTGTTTAATGAACCAGTAAATGCAAAAATGTAGAAGAAAAGCTTTGCTTGCAGTTCTTCAGAACCTGTACTCAATGCTGAACAGGTAAGTGTGTGGAGTATTGCTAAAATAGCAGTTATTCCTACAATGATTTTGTTAAAAACAAGTCAGGTATTTTGGGGGGGAGTTGTTTTGTGGTTTTTCTTTCTTTCTTTTTTTTCCTTTTGACTCTGTAAATGACTTGCACTTCTGACCTGCTCTGTTAAAATAATATTTTCAGATATGCTAGAAGAGAACAATTCCACTTTGGTTTAATGAAAGCATAACACTTACAGAAGGATATATTATTTAGGAAGTCACATTCCTAAGTCATCTGTTCTCTGATGCATTTCACTTAAGTATAGCTGGATTCAAAGATTAAAACTTGCACTGTCATGCAGATTTACCTGATTGCTGTTTAATGTGCTTGGACAGCAAATTGGGGGTTATGTATTGTTTTGTGTCCCCCCCCCCACCTTGGTCTCATTCTGGGACAGAACATTTTGAATATCTTCCACTATTATAATTGCCAGCATGAATAGTAACAGGTTTGACAGCTCCAGAGTAGTGATCATCTGCTCAGAGATACAACTTCAGTCTAACAATGCATGGGAAAAGCTCTCAGGTCTCTCCAAAGTTGGACCAAAAACATAATTGCTGAGTTCTCTAATACTTTGCTAAACAGTTATCTTTAATAGTAAGATACTTCAAGGAAGTGAAAGCAAATATTGTCTTTCTCCCTCTTCATGTCCTCTCCTCCCTGCTGAAATCTCATGAGATCTGTCCTTCCATTCTTCTGCAATATGTTATCAACTGAAAAGAAATTTGATGCTGCTTTGTAGCTTGCTTTCACAAAGGTTCTATGTAGATAAGCATTGTAGTGCTTTTAGATATACCATGTATCCCTTTATTTCTCAACCATCAAGCATGTAACACCACCTGGTGATCATTCACTTTACCTCTAAGTTCCCTTCCTGTTAGCGTCTAAAGAGGCATATGTTGTGGAATCTCTTCCTTTCGTACCATCAGACAGTTAATTTTACAGTGCATGTCCAGCATATGTTTCAGAGGTTCAGCACTTTGCTTTTCACTCTAGCACTGAGAGACCAGGAAGCTTTGGTCACTTGTGCTTTTTGATTCCCCTGTCCTTGAGAGCAAGAAAACTGCTGAGTGGTAGTTCTTCCTCAGAATACTTGAGTTCACCACATGATCTTAGATTACTCAATTTATCCTATTTTCATTTGAGGTGCAAGGACAAAACAAGAAGCAGTCCCACTTCTCAGGATTTCAGGTTTCCCCCTGCTCATGGAAGGGTGGTGTGCTGGAGTTCTGTCAGGTTTAGCTGGTAGGGCAGAGAGGAGCTCTGAGGGGGGACCAGAAGAGGGAAAACCCAGTGCTGTTGGGGTTTGTGCATTTTTCTAGGCTTGCTGAAAAACAGGACTTTCTGGATGCTCTTCCAGTTTGCAGTTTCATGCACAAACTCTGTTGGTAAAAATACTTCACATTTGTTAACTATTTTCAGTCTGAGAGATCAAGATGTGTGTTATCAAAGTCTTCTAGTGGCAAACGTTCGGTTTTCCTAGTGGCCCAAAGGGAGAAGTGTATCTAGTTTTCTCTGCCACTAAAGATGGCAAAAGCCCATTCAAGACTTGATTGCTCTGAAGTAAGGTGAATGTTTTCATCTGAATGTAGACTCTCAAGCACACAAGACAGTGTGCATTAAGTGATGTTCCTGATTAAAAAAAATCTGAGTAATACATACTGAAAAAATCTACAAAGTGTTGAGATGTTTTAAGCAAATTTATCTGGTTGAGGACTAGGCAGTGTGTTTTTTTTCTTTCTGTGTTCAGCAAACAAGCTTCCTTATTTTATTATTTCAGATGGCATTAATAAAAATTCATTTCACTGTCAGTTTATTAAGAATGTGTTGGTGCTGTGAGCATTATCACAAAACAGTAGAGAGCTTCTTGCCAACCCCACACCAGGTGTGTGATCACAATGTAAGTTCTCCACACACAGGTCTTGCGTCAGCTGGCTTTAGTAACTAATTTTATACATAAATTCATGTTACTCTAAGTACATATCCTTGATAGTGTTACGGTCTAAAAGCTCTATTTACAGGAATGTATCCTTCCTTTCTACTGTAGTGCTCCAGTCTACACTCATGTTTGTGTGCACATCTGTGTATGTGAATAATTTTGTGATCCTTTTATGGTAATTGTTATAAATGATGCACATAAGATGCTATGTACAGCATGTTGATAATGTAATTACAACTTCCTTTGTATTAGTCCCAAAGAAAATAATGTGTTGAAATTTTGAAAATATCTGTGCCTTGAATTCAATTAGATTTTTATCTATTGTGAAAATGAGCCTGGGTTGCTTCTTCTGGTTTGTTATCTCCAGCAGTCTGGACAGTAAGATTGATGCTAATGATGTCCTTTAAAGAGAAGTAAATTCTGCCATTCTTCAACTAAAAGAACAGTTAAACCTTTTATTCAGAATAGGCCTAAAATACTTAGATTTCTACAATGTTAGGGCAGATTTAGTGGGAAAAATCAATCTTTTTTTTCTATTTTCCATTTTAAGCACTCCCTCAGTGACAAAGGAGTTTGACTTCCTGTCCTTCAGATGTAGTTTCTTGTTTTAGTCAGTATTTTTGCCATATTTCAGAACACAGACGTGTCTGTCCTAAACGTAGTTTAAAATAAATAATATGAAGCAATAATATGGTGTAGCATGGCAATAAGCAAAATCAATAAACTTGAATAAAATGTACTATTACTAATTTAATTTGTGTAAACTCTGGACCTGTGAGGCCATTCTCCTTTCAGTGTACCTGTAGCAAATTTGAGTGAGTCAGATTAATAGGAGCTACTTGGCCATGGAAAGAGAGGTTACCTATGTAACTTATGATATTTTCTTTTCACCTGGAATATGCATTTTTTTTGAGGAAAAACAGCAGCTCATTGTATTTCTTGCCAGTTCCTTTATTTACTGATATGTAAAAGGCTTAGCTCCAGCAAGAGCTAACCTTGTCTTCAAGAACACTCTGGTACAGCACAAGTAAAATCTGAACAAAAGAGTGCAGACCACTTAGTGTGTGGCAGAGTCAATGTAATGTTACCTTGCACATAACATTAAGGTCTTCAGATTGTGCTGATAGTAGAAAAGTGATTTTATAATGTAGCACAATTGCAATAACATTTACTTGTTATATTTAAATATATATTTCCTGCATAATTCTTTGAAATTTTTTTAAATCCAATGTACCTAATAAACATTTGCCTTTTGAATAGTTTGCTGTATTTTATTTAGATCATGAGAAATTCTAGGAGGGGGGAGGGTGGTTGTAAAAGGAGGAAACTCTCCTGTTCTTCCTTGGTCACTTACTGGCTGGATTCTGCCCCTTCACAAGTCTGTGTCCACCTGTCATTCTTCTGTCTTCCAGTCTGGATGCTCTCCCAGCTCATCTTTCTCCCTTCGTCATGGAACTTACTACTGATATGAATACAGGCACCAAAAGCATGCTGATGGCTGCAAGGAAAAGGAAAGAAACTGGAGAAATGACAAAAAAGATGGGATGTAAAACAGTGGTTAGTTTGGGGAAATCAGGAGATGGGAATAGATAATGGTAGGAAGATGACCACCACTATTACAAGTTGGAAAGATAAATGGGAAGTTTACTGTGCCCAAATGAGCTCTCCCTTGACCATCTAAAGGTGTCACCTGTAGAATGGCTGATACAGGGCTTAAACAGGAGGGGGGTTCTGCTACTGCAGTTGAACTGACATGAAGGATGTACTTGGTTTAATGCCACATTTCTACAAGTTACTCTTACATTGTTTTTCAGTGAAATACTAGCTTGTACTGCTGGTGCCCTCTTCCTTATAAGATGGTTTGGATTTCAGACTCGGAACTTGTCCTTCACATAAGTGTAGATACATGTCTTGCCTTCTTCCAAAAAACATTTCTTTTTGGTATTGTGGCAGAGTCAAACCGAGCTTCCTACTGTGATTTTTGTCCTGTATCCCACTGAGCTCTAGCTAATATTACAAGCCCTTTCCCTCTTTGATGTATTTTGGGTGTGGGTTCTGCATCTTTCAAAATTAAGCCTGAAGCAGTGGGTCCGTGATACACAATATACTCCATGATAGAAAAACACTGAAGAAAAAAATACAAAAAAAAATAAAAATAAATAAAATGCCTCTTTAGAAATGGTGTCAGGCACATTTTACATTTTAATAAAACCTACTTAAATGGGCATATTGCTTCATCTGTCCACTGGCAGAGAGAGGCTTGATTTAGCCTTGAGATACAGAAAATTGAAGTACTCCTATGAGCTTCAACAGTTTTGAACCTAGCACCAGAAGAATGAGGGAGTCTAAATCTACTACTGAGGTATGTGATGAGTTTCTTACAACATGAAACAGAAAACTCATTAAGGCAAGGTTTTACTGCAGTTTTGCAGTGTAAGTAGGATCATTTACAACAATCAAGTGGCTCTTACTGCGGTGCCAAAAATAAGAGCAAGTTCAGTGCTTGCAGAGGTTACTGTTCCTGAAAGGAGCCCCATGGACTACAATGCAATGAAACTATGTTGAGGGATGAGAGCCAGTCTGAAGATACTTGAAATCTTAAAAGCAGAACTCCTTCTGTTCCTTTCTCCACAAAGCAAGGAAAAGGAAGAAAATAAAATCAGATTAAATTATACACATAGTATTCCTCATGAAAATGATACAAACTTGGGTATGAGAACAGTCTGAATGGATTTGCCACACTTCATATGTGTTGTCTGGTAAGAAATTAGAATGCCTTTCTAGTAGTGGTCCTGAAACCAAGAAAAAAGAGGATTTTAAGGTTTGGTCCCTGAACATTAAGCTTATGCACATTTGTTAACAATTTGTGGCTTCATAATTAGTTAGAAAATACAAATAAGAGCTGGCCATTAATTCATGCTAGTTAGCAGCTTACTCCATGGATCAATGAGACTACCATGGAGCAAAGTGCCATTGGTTATTAACTATATCCGACAGAGGTTATTAGGATCTGGTAAAAAAACAAAAACTGTGACATTAAATCCATTAGTTTACTTAGACAATTGTGGGTGACCAACAGACTATGAAATACCACGAGTTGCAAACACAGGATTTTTTGCAGCACATATGCGACAAGATCCATGCAAACTGCCCCTTCAGCGGACTTCTGCGGGCAGCAGCCTCGCGTTACTCTGTTCCGTGCAGGTTGCTAGTGGTGTGGAGGAACAAGGTGCTACTGCGCATCTCTTGCGCGATTTTATTACCTGCGATCTCAATCAGGTTGTGCCTCATTTCTCATGTTTTTTTTTTTTTCCCTAATCCTGGTCCTTGTGTGTGTTAAAATATTTTTTCAATTTTATTACGTATTTCATGAGATGGCTTTGGCCAACAGAGCAGGACTGCGCCAAAACGCAAAATGGCTAAACAGAAACATTAATTATCACCCTCTCCGCTGAAAAAAGCTACAAAAAAGGAAAGAAAAGGGGGGTAAGGGAAAAAGAGGAGCAAAGCCAACGCCCCCCCAACGCCCCGGGGAGGCGCCGC
>NW_028186348.1:1037526-1043095 GCF_003343005.1 Rhea americana | reverse complement strand
GGCGGCCTCCCCGCCGCCCCCCGAGGGGCTCGGCGCCCCGACGCGGCACCTCGGAGCCCTCGCCGGGAACGGCGAGCGCCCGACGCGGCTGCCGGCGCTTCCGAGGTGAAGAGCGTTTTACCGCGAATAATCCCCCGAGTTTCGTTTCGGCAGCTTTGCGGACGCGCCTCTCGAGCTCGGCGGCTGCCGATACGCGTAGGCGTGCTGGTATTTTGGGTGGGCGATTACTGCCCCTTATTAAAATAAATGCGTAGTAGCAAAAACGTGTGTGTGTTGGTGTGGAAGCGTGAGTCCGGGTGCGGGAGGTCTCGAGGCGGACTTCGGAGGCCGTGCCGGTGGAGGGGCCGTCCCTGCGGGGTGTGTTGGCCTGGGCGGCCTCGGAGAGAGGAGGCTGCCGCGCACTGGGACGTCGTTCCACACTATGGGCGGCTGTAATTCCTTAATGGTCCGCATTCGAGTTAACACGTACGCACTTGTATGTGCTCGTGTAACTTCATAGGTGGGTCCCCGTGTTATCCAAGTAGTATTGCATGTTTCTGTTCCTGTGCGTTTGGATGCCGGCTGGTTCAGAGCCATCAGTGTAGTGACACGGAGACTCTTCCCCTCTGAACAAGTGCTGCATGCTGGCGGTGATGGTGCTAGTACTGAGAAAGTATCCTGGCTGTATTAAGTATCGATGATCCATCTGAGTCTGGGTGACCTCTAAGACCTGAGTGCAGACTTCACTGTGGATGGGATTTTGACCTTTGCTTGCACGGACAGTGACTGAAGTGGAAGAAAAGTTGCTAATACAAACACGTGGCTTGGTCTTCTCCACTCACATGTGCTAACTCTGCATAAAGAAATTTGCCTTCCAGGAAAGAGCCAAGGTGTATTTGCAGAGCAGCTGTTCAGTAAGAGCAAAAGGTCATTTAATTTTTCTGTGTTGTTATTCCAGTGTCATGGGAGTTTTATGCATGCTGGTTGTGGTGGGTTTTAGAGACCAAAGATCAGGAGGCAGTGTAAATTTGTGGATTGTACGTAAATGGACTAGCTCTGAGCTTTGCAGCAGTGGATTGACCTGTAGCAACTAGAGAAGGAGGTGTTCCAGCTGCTTCACGAGGTCCAAGGCAGGCCTCCCTGCTATGATGCCTCTAGTTTCAGAAGAAAGTTTCAACTCTGTCTGGAAAGTTGCTCTGGGTAATGTTACTGCTTTTATTTTTCTCTCAGTGGTGTAGCTGAGAGAACATGTCCGGAATGAAGAGAGTGATCGCGGAGAAGGACCCTGACTATGAGGAGATCGCAGTCACGCATCCCAGTAAGCGTCACAAAGCAGCTGAACAGTCAGGTACGAACTGTCTGAATTGCAGTCTTGTCATGTGTGGAATTAGAAATGCCATGGACTCCGCAGATACTCTGCACGTTGTCTGCAAACAGTTCAGAAAAGGACTTGGATAGGAGTTAAAGGAACAAGGGGTGAGGAAGCTAGTGATGTCTCTGTATGTCATCACACAGCATGAAGGTGTGGTTGTCATATGTGGAGCCATTCATACCTGGTAGGTGAACTGAGCTGCAGTAACGACAGCAACAGAACATGTGGTTGCAGACTTCAGTGCATGATAGCAACTAGATCACAAGCCCTGTGGGGCACCTTACAGTGTACTCTGCCACTTACTGCTTACTAAAGTATTGGCCACTGTATCTTCCCAGCTGTTATCCATGCTGGGGTATGCTCCTACCTATGCATTTGTTTTGCAACTGAAACCTGCTTCTAGAAAGACTGGTAGTTAGTTTACAAGTTTGGGGGATGCAGCAGCTGGTAGTACAGTGTGGGGAAAAAAGAAATCTGTGACCCTCGGGATAGACTGGCTCTAGGAAAAAGGGAGACAAATGATCACAAGAGAAGGCAGAAGAAAGCGAAAGGAAATAATGTAGAAGGGATAAGTATAAGGAAGAAGGATGGGGCTTTTGAGGATGCAAAGGAGGAGGAGCTGCTACCTGATTGAAGGAAAGATGGAGGAAGAAGTGTGGTGGAGAGAGTGGCTGGATAAGTAGGTATGCACTTGGCACTGTCAGAAATGCTTTGGGAACCTTGCTGTTGGCTGGATAACCTGGTCAGGTTTGAATCTGCTCTGGACAAGTGAGAGTAGAGTCTCTTGCTTGAGGGATGGGGAGTGGGCTGAGTGATAGAGTGATACATGGCATAGCACAGCTAGTGGGAGAGAATCATCATGGGAAGAGCTGAAGAAAAGGGAGATGAGGGAAAAATGAAACTGGCTTGTGGAATCTGAAAAAGATCCAGGAGTAGAGCAGGATGCTAGAGCTGCCATTTGGAGAGGGACAGATAATGGTTTCACAGATGATGTTCTGGAGCACAGTGTACAGCTGGGCAAGCCTGAGCAGCCTGAACTTCAATTTGAATGTGCTGCTGGGAAGGTCTTGTCTCCAGATCAATTAAGGTCCCTGACAGTGGAGCCTTGTCAGAGCTAGCTATGGCAAAAAAAGTGTTACTGCTCCCAGCTGTTTGCCTTGCCTGTCTGCCAGAAGTTGCCTCTGTGGTGTTGAATCCAAGTTACTGCAGACAAAATTTTGTTCTGCTTCTGAAGCAACTTCTCAGAAGATTTTAGTAATTAGCAAGCCAAGTCTTAGAGCTTTTGGAAAACTGTCCTTCCTAAAGTGAACTTCTTGCTCAGGTGATTCTTCCAAATCAGCTTCTTCCTTCCCTTGGAAGATCTCCAGTTTTCAATACAGGAATTCCTTAAGTATACAAATTTCACTGACTGAGCCTTAATTAGGGACTGTGGTTGATGCTAAATGGTGAAAAACATGAAAATACAGTGTTCTTAAGATTTGTGCTTATATTATACAGGCTTTTAACTTCCCTTTGTTGTCCTAATACTCGTATTGCATGGCCTTGGCCTTGGGAAGTGTTGTCTTCATTTGAACTGCATGGTTCCTACCTTAATCTACTTAGATTTCTTTTAAGTGTAACATTACACACAAATTTCCTGGGCATGGTGTTCTTGATTTGGGGATAATTATATCCCTCTGTCATTTATTTTTGCATTACTCCTACAGACTCAAGCATAGTTCTGTTTTAATATAGACTTGAAGTATTTCTAGTCCTAGAATATATATAAACATCTGGAAATAAAAAAAGGTATTTAGGAAACACCTATTGCAAATGCAAGCATAAGCTGCATTGCTTCCATTTTAGTAACTGTGATCAGACAGTAAAGTTCTGTGTCCTAGCTGTAACATACCAGGAAAGTTTTGACAGTCTTTGGTTTCTTCACCCTTTATATTGTGATATGAGAAACCTCTTCAAACAGATATATACCCTTTAGTCAAACAAATGCCTTCTCTGAAGCACAAAACAAAGTCTTCATCTTTTGCCTTCTGTTCTTCTTAGAAACAATGTCCAGTTTTTCCAGGGAATCCAAGCTCCTTCACTGAGCTGCTCTGTGTTGAGTCATTGTGCTTCTGACACACACTGGAGAACTGTTTCCAGTTCTCCAGTAAAATCCCCACTTTTTGAAGTTCCTACTTCAAACTTATTAAACTGACGTGTTGGTTGAATCTCTGACAGAACAGACACTGCTCAAAGGAGGGGACATTTTAAACCTATGCTAGATGTAGAACAAAAATAATTACTCTTTCTCTGTTTATACACATTGCAGGAAAAAAAAACTAAGATGCTCATTCAGTTCTAAAAGTCTAATTTACTGTAAGGAATTCAAACAATTTGACTTTGGTTGAAAACATGTAGTTTAATATTTCAGTAAACCCCTGCTGAATGCGTAGAAGTTTCCAACTGCCCTGCTGGAAGAGGATTCTGTAGGAGGTGGACCAGCTTTGGATAATGTAGTTTCCTTTGCAGATAATAAAAGGCTTGTAGGCTCTCCAGAGCAGGCTGTGTTTTGTGCTGGTCCTGAGCATACAAAGTATTAGTTTGTGTTATTGTTACTACATGATGTGGTTTTAATTTCCTGGATCTGTACTGCCCCAAAGAGACCAGAAAAATGTAAGTAGAATGCCAGTGTACCTCTGCACAATTGCTGTGGTAACTGCACTTGGCAGTAGCAAATTTGAGTTTTCCTTTTTCTGTTTACAGCTTTACTGAGACAAAAGTAAGCAAATTGGTCCTGTTCTTTGTATCTTCTGATTGTCCTCTCAGACATAAAAAGGAAAATATATATATATATATATATATATATTTCCATATAAGTCAGCTTTTAAAGATACATGTGTTTTTTGTTAAGAAAGAAGACTTTCTGCAGAAAAATTATCCTTCCTGCTTTTTTTTTTTTTTTTATGCTGAACTTATCACTTCTCACTCCTTAATGATTTCTGACTTTGTTTTTTTCAAGTGGAACCTCAAAAATACAAATACTTCCTTCTTTGTTTTCCATGTGTGGTGTTGTACAGCTCGGGATGTTGCTGTGCAGAAGATTGAGACGATTATAAAAGAACAGTTTGCCGTTGAAATGAAGAATAAAGAACATGAAATTGAAGTTATAGATCAGGTATAAAGGTCTTGTTCTTTAAAACAGATGAAGTCCTGATCCATCAGGATGTTTAGGGGATTGCTGCAGTAGTTGTCCATTATACATGATCTCTTCTTTTCATAGCGCCTGATTGAAGCAAGAAGGATGATGGATAAGCTGCGTGCCTGTATCGTGGCAAACTATTACGCTTCTGCAGGTCTCCTTAAAGCTGGAGAGGTAAAAATTATTTTTGGAATAATAAGATTTTAAGAAATATTTGTAAGGAAAGACTGTGAACTTCATTGGCTGTTTGAGGCTCCATTTTGAGATGCGGTTTCTGAAATGTTGGAATCCGAACTTCAGATGAGGTAGGTTAGTAGCTGGAGTGGGAAAGGTGATCCGTGTGTCGCTAACCAGGCCTCAGCTACTCAGAAGTATAAATCTTCATTGACCAGTTAAGTCCTTTAGCAGCACTTGGTTCTCTTTTCTGAAATGGCCTTTTCCCTCAATTCTTGCATGAGGGCACCTTGCCTTACCCACACTTTGCATGACAGCCAGTAGAGTGAGGAACGTTTACCTGTTTAACAAGTGAAAGGTGGAGGCAGACATATTTAGGAACTTGTCCAAAAAAGAGATGCAGATTTGCAGAGTACCTGTCAGTACCGTGAAACTATCTTCCACTCCTTCCACCAGGCACCCGTTCTGTGTAGGGTTTGATGAACCGCTTAGTGGTGTCAGTAAAGCGGGATGTAAATCCAGGAGATTTCACAAGAGGATAAAAATATGGAAACCGCCAGTTAAACACCAATTTTGAGTGCCAGGACCTTAATGGCCTGCTAATTGTATGCTGTTCGTGGTTCATACTGAGGTTGAATGCAGACTCCTGATTGCCATGTAGTTCACTACCAGTTTAATTATTTTAGTTATCATTGTTTGAATTCAGGGTAATTTATCTGATTTCCACTGATAATCAGAGCTGATTTTGAAAACTGTTGATGTATGCTGAAAACCTAGTTTTCACTCTACTGCCTAGAAAATTTCCCTTCTAAGCTAGGGCTCATGTTGTTATTCTTATTTTTATTGTGATTTCCAGAATACTTAAA
>NW_028186348.1:970828-1037516 GCF_003343005.1 Rhea americana | reverse complement strand
CATTGAATTAAAGATGAGCAACTGGAGTTGGGAAAGAATGTTGTAGTATTGGGAAGCTTGGAGATGTCTCTTCCTCTTTTTTTTTTTTCCTTTTTCTTTTTTTTTGTGTAGGCAGCTGAAGAATTTGAGATTCTAATGTTTTTAAGAACTTTTATCCTATGTCATCATGTGACAGTACAGCTTGTACTGTCCTGTGTTCTTTACTTGTTCTGCCATGTAGGATGTTTGTTCTTTCTTTGGTTGAGCTTCATACCTTCCAGAAACAATACCTTTAGTAATGTTTTGAAGTACTCACAAAAGTTACTAGTATGACCTTGCTATGTGGGTTTTTTACCTGTAGTTTCCATAAGTTTATGGCTGGTGTAGTTGTATCTTTGATTTGATTTTAAATTACTTCTACAATTGTAATGTGCTAAATCAGATCTCTTTTTAATATGGAATTGTTACTTATTTTGATTTTCTTTGATGTATGTTTTTAATGCATGATTACCATCTGTTTGGTTCTGTTGGCAGTAAATAATTGTTTTATTTCTGCTTCTGTTAGAATGTAAATCTTCTGGAGTTTAATTTGTTATACTTGTTATATAAATACCTGTGAACCTCTAGGAAGGTGTTTTGCAAATTTCTATCTGTTCTGATATAAACAGCTATTGAACCTAATGTTGTCAGGTTTTGAGGCTTATGATTAAGTATGATTACTTTTTTTTAACAAATTAGTGGAAAATGTGTTGGTCAGTTTACTTGACTAGAAAGATGAAATAAGTTCTTAATCTTTTTTTTTTTTTTTTTTTTTTTTTCCCTTGCATATTTTGAAAGGGCCTGAGCAAAGCTGAGGGAACAATTCCGTTAGGGACTTTTGTTTTAAAGGGGAGCTCCCACCCTATGAAGTCTGTATGAATGCCTGTAAAACTGATAGGATTTCTCCTCTGCAGATACAAAAATCGAAGTTCAGGATTTAGGTTTCAGAATTGTTTTAAGTGCTCTTTAGTAGAGAGTTGGAAATTATTTAGATCATATGTCTAACAGACAGTTGAAAAACTTCTCTAACAAATCTATAAAGTCTAAAAGGGGATAGTAATCAAATCCACTACTGCTATGAGCTCTTGAGGGCAATTCTGCTGTGTTACAGTGGTGCTAGTGTCTGCCTCCCTGCCACCCCTTCCATCCTCTCAGCAGAATTTTCATCCTCTCAGCAGAAATTCCCCCTGAACGTGAGGGGGAATTTCTTCACTGTGAGAGTGACAGAGCACTGGAACAGGTTGCCCAGAGAGGCTGTGGAGTCTCCTTCTCTGGAGATATTCAAGGCCTGCCTGGATGCAACTCTGTCTAACATGCTGTAGGTGACCCTGCTGAGCGGGGAGGTTGGACTAGATGATCTCCAGAGGTCCCTTCCAACCTTACTGATTCTATGATTTTGGTTACACAATGAATGGGACTGGGGAACTGTTGTGGACTAAAAATAACCCAGCAAAGGAAAACAAACTGAACCGGATCAGTTTCTTGATTTCCCCCCACACACACCTCTCATGACCTCTCCTGCTGAAAGAGGGTTGTTTCTGCTTAGTTGATTCATCATCTAAGCAGGGTGTCCTGGAAGAGGTGGGACTGGTGTCTGGCAGGTGAATTGGCAGTGGGACACCTGCTTTGAGAAGTAATGGGGTGTTTTCCTTGATACTTCTGCAAAACAGGAAAAGCAAAAGCAGGAAAAATCTATTAGGCCTTTGCTGTAGTAATGAGAGGGGAAAAAAAAAAGATTTTATGCACCTTTACCCCCTACAGTCTTTGCAGGCCACTTATGAAGGGAGGTTTAGGAGGATCTAAGATTAGCTCTAATGTGTCTGTTTTGAGGCAAGTTTGCAAGCATGCCTGAGCATATTATTCTTCATCCTCTGTTAAGTTTTTGCAAGCAGACAGTGTACTCGTAGCTTGCCTCATAGGCATTCATAAGAGCACCAATCACAGTATCAAAAGTAAGCAGTCTAATGCATTTACATACCCCACTTGCCTGCAAAAATCAGGCAGCTCTGGCCTTTCTGTGTATGATAAGAGATTGTAGATGCCTGCAAGGAAGGGAAGCCATTATTTGCAGTGGGATGTTACAGGTGTCTGACTAGGTGGCAGACCTTCTTTTCAAAAGCGGATAGGTTTGGGGGATCGAAAGGCTTGTGGAAAAGGCTTATAATTGGGGTCCGGTTTCTGTAGGACAGTTATAAGCTTTTATCTTCTGTGGCATATGCTTTTTCTGCAAGGTAGCTGATGAAATATTTTCTCTTCCTTTGGACATTGACTTTTTTCTTTTCTGGCAGAGCCTCATTTTATTGGGGCAAAAGGAAAAATAATGGATTTGCCCGGCCTCTTTGTTGCAGGGGACGAGGTCATGTGATGCAACGATTCTTAATCACCCTTCAATCAAGAAGTTCTTGGAATCACCCTCCAGATCATCCTCTCCTGCTAACCAGGGATCAGACACTCCATCTGCCAACCACTCCGAAAGTGACTCACTCTCTCAGCACAATGACTTTCTCCTGGACAAGGACAATGGCAACGTGGATACAGACGAGAGGCTGACAAATAGCCTGGACCAGAGACAGAGCAGAAATACTGGCCGGGTAAAGTAAAACTCGAGTGGTGGTCAAGTTGTTGGAGATGTGTGCTCTGTCTGGACTCAGTGCTGGCACCAGGAGCTCTTCATGTTTTCACTCATCTTGCTGAAGATCTGTTTCTTACCCTCTCCAACTGCTTGTTCCCAGTCCCTCAGCCTGGCTTTGCTGTGAGGCTAACTGAAGCGTATGTAACTTGGGTTAACTCCTCGCAATTCAGTCTTACCCAACAGAGAGGTCAACTAGGCAGTAGTGAAAGCATTAGTGTTAGCACAACTAATCTCGTGCTCTCTTGGGTGGTAGCCTCAGGGGAAGGAGGTGTTTCACAGCTCTAGCAAAGGGTTTTGCTATGCAGATGGAAGTCAGGTCCGGAAGGGTAGAGCATGGAGAGAGGTGGAGAGAGGAACAAGACATGTGTCATTCTCAGCAGTGTTGTTAAAAAGTTGGTGAGACTCTGCTGAGTAATGCTGCTGCCTGGTCTTGGGTGCTCATGGTACCTGCGTTGCTTAGAGCAGTTGAAGCCACTGGAGTTCAGGATTTGACCTGCTTAACACTGTATGGAGAAAACGTAGCGGTGCCAGTGGATTAGTTCATCCTGGGAGCGTGAACTGGTAGAGCCTGGGTGCTTAGTTTGAGTTCTTTATCATGATGGCACTGCTCACTGTTACACTAATATCACTGTTTAATTGAACCAACCTGACCAGGTTAAAAATACCTTCTTTTCTTGTTTCCCTATGCTTTTTTTTCTGCATTATTTTTCACCTGGATCCTTTGCCTGTATGGCTCACCATGGAGCTACAGAAATCATATGACGAGAAGCTAAGGATCCACATAGAAACAGGCCCAGCTGCTGAAAAGATCCTTCTTAAGCTGTGGTCTCAGTACAACATGGATAAAGTCATAGCCCACATCTCCCAAAATAGTGAGCTTGAACGTTATTCACAGTTGCAATTAGACAACTGAAGAGAAGTTTTTCTGAGGAGAAGTAACTTCATCTTGCAGAGAAACTGCTGCTTCTAGGCACACTGTCTAGCTCTACTCCCTCTCTCTCTCTCTCTGTACCAGCTGCCTCACTTGTCAATCAGTTAGCTTCGCTAGGGGGGCTCTTTCACTAACTGCTGCTGAAGCGCTGCTTAATAGATGAGATTTGCTCACTGAAACTCCATTTTCCCTTCAGTCTTGTTCAGTTCCCAGGCCTGCCAGAGGAGTACGAACTATAATCCAAACCAGAGATGGATGTATCTCACTGTATATAACTAAACTGTACAATTCAACAACTTGCAGTGGTACATTGCAGACGTAGTGCTGATTCTCCAAACAATGTGCATCCTTTGATAACAGGGCTGCAGTTTGCTGAAACCCTCCCTAGGATCCTTAGCAGAAGGCAAATATGCAATATATACTGTGGACCTACCTGAAACATAAAACCAGTATAACTTGTTTTTGTACTAAGGGCTTTGGAGGCACAATTGTTTTGCTCAAGTCTGGCATGGTGTTGCAACTTTGGCCAGTGCAGCCTGTAGCTCAGAGGTGGCAGAGGGAATGGTGAAGAACAGAAGCCATCCCAGTCTCCTCTGACTGTCCTTGCTCCTGTTTGGGACATCATTGATTTACCAGAGGAGACAATAGTGATTCCTGCTGAATCCACTGCTTCTCGCACTGACCCTACTCTGACAGCTGCTCAGTGGAGTACACTCCTGCAAGTTGCAGCACCAACTCAGTTGTTTATGAGAGGATACTCTCTCATTATCTGGACAGTCTTTTAGTCAAGAGAATCTCGTAAGTCTCTCGTTCTGATTCAGATGATAATGCAGCCTACAGTGGTGGCGTGGGAGACTGCGTTGTCATTTTACCAGTGAGTCCCGGCCGCAGTTAATTGCTGAGACTGTTTCAGGGGTGCTTAGGCTAATTCTATTATGTGCAACAATTGCGATGGATTTGTAAGCTTATCTAGATGTCAGCGACGTGGTACGGCTGACTTCCATGCTAGCTTAATTAAAGCTGAATTCCTTTCCCAGGCCCAGCCTTGATTCATAGTGGTGAAGCAACATTGAAGGCCCTCAAAGCAGCAGAGGTTGGGAAAGGGAAGGATTTTCAGAAGCAGTTTGTGAGAGTTGTCTTTTTGGTTTTTGGTTAGTCACCCATTTGACGCTGCTGTAGTGGTGCTTGATTTTTCAGATAGCTTATTGCTTCTGAAACCCAGGCTGGAATCATGGCTCAGATCATGACATGTTGCATACTGTACAATGACCTTAGCCATGCAGTGTACACTTGAGTAGGCAGCGTATTACAGCTGAGTTACTTGGATGTGCCTAGTTAGCAATTTAAATATCTTTCTTTAGAGATTAATTGTTACTGGTCTCTCATGTTACTGCTCAGGTTTACTTTTTTAACAATGCCTTACTTTCTTAGTGCCAAACAAAATAATATTTAAGAGGAATGTTTTGGTTTTTTGTTTGCCTTTTTTTCTTCCCCTACCCTCAGGACAGTTCGGGTGTTTCAAGCTCTCAAAAACCAGGACAACGAAATACAGGACTATCGAATGATGAGACTTCACGACTTTATGTGAAGAAAACAATTGTGGTTGGCAACGTCTCCAAGTTAGTATCCAAAATCTTAGTGATGGCTCTTCATTTCAGGATCAAGTGGAGAGCAGGTTAAACTTAGGGGACAATTAAAAATTGAGTTGTCATGGTAGGAGGGCTTGCCTTTGAATAGTAGCTGCATCCAAGGCTGCCCTCCTTGAGTGTCAGCAAGAGCATTGGAGGAGGAATAGGTGTTTTAATAGTTGTTATCTACAGAGGTTTAAAGACTTACTTCTTCCAAATTTAGTCTTTCAGCCTGCTCTGACCAATTAAAAAATTTTTTTCCATGAAAACTTAGAAAAGCAAGTTGCCCTAATGGCTAGTTCAGTGTGTACATATGAACAGTATTGTTAAAAACAAAACAAAAAACCAAAAATGGAATGAGGGAAACTGTATGAAAGTTCAGCATAATATGAAGAAATTATTTTCTAGAGGTTTTTGTAATACTTCCCCACAAAATTTAAGACAGGGAAATAAGACAGAGACGTAACTTTGAACTTTGAGGAAATTAGTGAAGAAATGTGTTCTTTAAGAAAGATTTAGTCAAGTCCGGATTTTAAACTGTCAGACTTCTCACTGTTAAGTCAACCTCTCTTTTTTTTTTTGCATAGAAAGTAGTGAACATTGGCTATTGAGCCTTAGGTGTTAGAATTGTATCTTGAAAATGTACATAGATCCAGATACTGTCTTTGAAGCTTCTTAAAATTTCATAATAAGAATTGTTTTTTTTTTTTATTTATGGTAGCAGAGTTACTGATTTTTGTGCTCTGAAGCGATGCAGATTCTCAGTAACTCATAAAAAATGGGGAAAGAGATTTGATAGTGTTGATTGTAGTAGAACATTAAAATAAAGCCTTCGTAATTCAGAAAGAAGTGTTTAAATGTAAGAATTTCATATGGCAGTTCTGCACTGAGATACTGAGAAAATGTGTTAGAAGCATAGAATAGAAATAAATTTATGAAATCCAAATTTGTTTTCTGGAGGAGTTTTTTTTGGAGGGCTTGATGAAATGTCAGAATACAGAATAATGAACAGAACCCTGAGTGGGCTAGGAACAGATGAACATTTTACGATTCCTAATTTTTTTGCCTAATCTTCCCCATAATACTTTTTGTGATGTTTATCTATTTGGGATTTTTTCTTCTGTTTGTCTCTTAATTTCTCTGCCAGGTACATTCCCCCGGACAAGAGAGAAGAAAATGATCAGTCAACCCATAAATGGATGGTGTATGTCAGAGGCTCTCGGAGAGAACCCAGCATAAATCATTTTGTCAAGAAAGTTTGGTTCTTCCTGCATCCCAGTTACAAACCTAATGACCTGGTAGAAGTGAGGTAATAAGGCATTATTCCAGTCTTTACGCTTGTTGCCCTTACAATGCTCAGATTCTTAGAAGATTAACCCATCTTCCTGGTTTTGCATTCCATGCCTTACCTTATCCTCCTGTTTAGCTTCACTTACTCACAAAATAATAGTTTAAAACATTAAAATCTTATTTTTCTTAGCAGATGTGACAAACTTTTTTGATTGTTTTTTTTTCTTTCCTCCTACTGACAAAAGCTTTTAATTGTATTTTGTGTTATTCATGTGAGTTTGTGCATCTCCTGTATGCATTAAACTGTCTGCTGTTCAGGTTAGACTTTAAAACACGTATTTTCTATTTCCAAGTCCTGTGTGGAAAAGGAAGAGGAGTCACAGAAGGCTAATTTGCCCATAGTTTCAATTACGCATATGTGTTTGGGGAGAAGTTTTATCCCCCTCCCAAATATTTCTATTCTGTAGTGGGATTGACTTTGTGCTTCACGAAATTAGCTTCCCATGAGTGTGAATGGTGTTGGTGCTACAGAAACGTGGCAGCCTCTGTCCTCTCCCAAAGCTATATTCAAAACTGTTGCCCCAGTGAGATCACACTGTCAGTTCTCTGCTGACTACTGCAAGGAAATGTCTAGCCCGTTTTTCTTCTTGTTCCTTTGGACAAGACAGTTGGAGGATGACTTCAAACTACTTTGTGTCTTCCCAAAGAAGTAATTCTCCAAAAGATGCTCCACTGCCTGCCAGGAGGAAAGGTGGGTTTGTGATGCCTAGATACAAAATAGCAACATAAATCTGGCAAAGTCAAGGCGTCCAAAAGGCAACTTCAGAAAGGCACATCTGAGATGAGAAGTGTTAGTAAGGGTTACAAATGATTCTGAGAAAGAGGTAGCGAGGCACATGAAAACAGACTCCTCTTGTATTGCTCATATAATGTACTAAATTACATTTGAATGCTGTCTTCTTTTGTGCCTTCTCAGTCTCTAGTATCTGTCATCGGTGCTGTTTGTCTCCTGTTTTAATCCCTTCTAATTAGTTGATTTCTTACTGTAGTACAGCCCAGTCATTTTAATTAACATTCATATTCTGGAGTGAAAATAACCTTTAAGGGTTTTGTGTTTTGTTTCTTTGCAAAATCACATTGGGGATTTACAGTCACAACAAACTGAAGTTCAAACAAAGTAATGGTAAACGTTAGAGATAAATATGCCCTGTTTTTTCAGCTTGGAGAACAGCACTGGCGTGGGTTAGCTTTTCTTTGTTATCTGTATGTTGTGCTATGTGCCTTTTTGTTAGTTGATAGGGGAAATATTGCATTGAAAACTCACCTTGCAGCAGTGTCCTAGGAACTGACTTAGGTCTTTTCTTAAAGTAGTGGGATTTTTTTTTTGTTTGTTTTATTTTTTTACTTGATGTTAAAGCAGCCTTTCTTTTAAAATGTCAGTTGTTTCCTTATCCAGCACAGTGTTTTACCATTTTCTTTCCTCCTCCATTACACAAGGTGAAAATGTTTTCAGCTGTCCACAGAAATGAGAATTTCTGTGGTTTTGGTCTCATGATCAGACTTAGCATTCTGTCCATGCTGCACAGCAGGACTGAAGGTAACTTTAGCTATCAATTAAGAAAGCAGCTTAGGTTTTCTGAAAAAGAGATGGTGAAAACTATACCCCTTTTGCATCCAAAATGTGAATCACCGTTTGTTTCCAGAGAACCTCCATTTCACCTGACCAGGAGAGGCTGGGGAGAATTCCCTGTGAGAGTCCAGATACACTTTAAGGATAGCCAGAACAAGAGGATTGATATCATACACAATTTGAAGGTATTTGACCAGAATGAATTAGAGAAAGGCAATTAAATGGGTTCTAATGCATAATCTAGAAGAGACTCCACTTTCGTGTGTGTTTCTGCCTCCCTCTGTTTTATCTTTGTCCTGCTGATCTTTTACACGTGAATTGTTGAGATGGAAAGTCAAAAGAAGATTCAGGAGAGTTAGTTACCTTGGCTATGTTAGAGGTGATGCTGTAGCTGGGCAGCCCAGCCTTGCAAAATCTGGAATTGATTCTGCTCGGAGCAGCAAAGAAGTTACATATTCTTTTTGGACGGTTTGAAATTTTTATCATCCTTTTACTGGCTTTAACTTGAAAGGTTGCTGCAGGGCTCTTCCTCTTTGTTCTGTTCCTCCAGCGTTTCTGCCTTTCGGAAAGAGATTTTCTCTGTTGGTAGAGTGGGCAGGGAGAAGAGAAGCTGAGATTGCCTGCTCATTTCTTTTGAAAAGAGCCTTCTTTCAAGTCATTCACCTGTCCTGTGACATTGAGTAGGATTTGTAGTACACAGCAGTCCTGGAAGGCTAGAGTATTGCTTTTGTGATGTTCTTAAATAGCAGTGCATATCATTAGTAGCAGTAAGTCCTGAGCTGGTTTATTTTCATGGTTTTTTTTGATTTTTTTTTTCTCTTTACTACAGCAGCATGATTAACATAGGCAGGCTTTAAATACATCTAATGAATTTCCTAATGATGTAAATAATCATGGCTCTTCTAAAGCTCTAAGCTCCTCTGAAATTGAAATAAAGTCTCCCCAACAACACTAATTTCCTTCAGTTTTTTTCTCCCTTTTTCCTTTAGCATAGGCTTTGGGTTGTGGTTGTTTTAGTTTGTGGAAGTGTGTTTAACAGCGCACAGATTTCTGACTCTGTGGCTTCAGAAAATTTGATGCATTGTTCAAATTATGAATTTAATTCATTTTAAATAAACTGTATTGTAAATTCTAGCTAATATATTGTTTTGCTGCAGTTAACATAAATATGTTGTATTGCTTTGGCCAGTTGGACAGGACCTACACCGGCTTGCAGACACTTGGCGCAGAAACGGTGAGTCAGCAGGTTGTGGGAGGGATGCAAATAATTATAACAGCTTGTCAGTATTCATGACAACAGTCATTTTTTTCACTTTCCAGTACAGAGGAAACACTTTTCAGCTCTTACTTCATAGAATGTTAACCTGTACTATTTTTAATTATTATTTCTGTGTGGTGTTTCTGTTACTAAATGTCTTGATCTGCATTCTGATGTGCTGCAGATCTCATAAATAAGGAATTTAAAATTAAGGAGATCACGTAACTATCCTGCTGAAATTTTGCAATAGATTTAAGTACTTCTAACTTTTTGCCTTTGTCAACATTCAGTACGTTCATGGAAAATGAAATCTTAAAACTTTATTTAAAATGAATGAATGAAAAACTCAGGCTAGTATAGCTTCAGAGTTTTTATTATTTTCCCTTGTACTGTACTGAATGGAAATTTTTGTTGTGAAATTACATTACCTCAGCTTTTCAGTCTAGGAAAGAGACTTTAATGCAAGATGTCTACTGTGATTAAAGAATGCTTTTGAAGAATAGGGAATGTTGTAGTAGTGTATTTCTCAAGGCCTTTTTCAAAAAAGGCAGAAAAGACAAACAGCAGTTCAGTGCCCATTTCTATGGGAATACACAGCCCTTTCTTTAATAGCATGCTTGGATCTGAGCTTTATATTACTAAAGTGTTCACTATTCAGATATCCCATGGACAGAGAGATGTGATAACTTACCGTGGCATTTTCTTGTTGCAAGATTTTCATCCCTACTTAGATGCTGCTGGACTTCTGGGCAGTCTTTTCCTGAAATGAGTGGAGACGTGTGGGGAGGTTGGGGGAAGATTTCCAGACATTAGCCTGCAAGCATTTAAAAAAAAAAAGATGGAGGCATTTATTTTCACTTACTGTATCTTTACCTAGCTACCAAATATTAATGTCATCCTTTCATCTGTTTCTGGAAGGTAGTGGATGTGGAGCTACATAGGCATTCCCTTGGCGAAGAGTATCTCTTCTCCCAGTCTTCAGAGTCTGACCTTTCTGATGTTCCTACATCTTTACCACTACCATTGGGTATCCCAGCACCAGTTAAAGCTTCTTCACCAATTAAACAGTTGCATGACTCCAGCCCGGATGCTTCTGCGGACAAAGGTAAAGCGAATGGTATTGGTGAATTTCAAATTCTTGGAACTTCAGCTCTTCTGGATAACTCCTCTTAATTGTTCTTTCAGCTTAAAGCTTACCAGCGCTACCTGCTTGCTGCTCATACCAGATGATTATTTCCTCGATGTGCTAAGAGGAAGCAAGTTTTAGAAATTGTTACAGTTTGATTTCTGGCTTTTCTTTTTGAAACTGGAGTTTGTTGAATAGGCTATATAGGTCAATATGTGGAGCTGTATGTGGCACATGTAGTCGGAAAGAATGGTTCTTGAATAGCATTTGTAGTTTTGCTTTTGGTGAACAGTTTTCAGGGGGTTTTTCAGGTTTCTGAATGTTTTGAGGGCTGCACGTATACATTTAAGGAATTAGTCTAGTGACATGTTCAGGTATATGTGGGTTCCTAATATGCATCGGCTCAACATGCATTGGTGTTGAATATAAATGGTGAAAAAGATGTAGTTTGAGGGATGGCCTTTGTGGATATCACTGACTTTCACAGTCTCATTTTTTACCTTCCCTGTAAAATTAGGACTTTCAGTTATCCCTTGGCATAGGTGGGACTCTAAAGCACAGAGAACGCATGCCATAGCTTTGTGGGTTCAGGATGCCTTATTAGTCACTAGTGAATTGACTTGGGCTGAGGTGTGCAGAGACTGTAATTCCTAAAAGACTGATGCCACCTACAAGCCCCAGAGGCAGCATGCTTTCCCTGCTGGAATCTGCTCTGCCTGAGCTTGATTGTCATCTCCACGCCAGGCACTTCCTGGTTTCAGTCCTTGGAGGAATCCAGTCCAAGGAAAAGATCTGTGTATACCATTCCTTGTCAGCCTCTTGTTTTTGTTCAGATCTAAGTGGAAAGGGACACGAGGAATAGAGATTTCTTGTTATGCAGCTTCAACAGAGCAGGCACCATACGAATAGAAGATCTGCACCTCACCTGATGGGGACAAGCCCGGACATCTAGACATGAGATGAGTGTGCCAGCCACTAGCCACGTTCACTCTTGCTGACTTCTCAAGTCCAATGAATTGAGTCTTTCCTTTGCAGAGAAGTTCAGCTTGGGATAGGGAACTTCCTTAGAATAAGGAAATTAGCTTGCTCTCTGAGCTGTGATTGTCCAGGAGTTCCCAGCACTCACATTACTGTGGAGAATTCCAGTTTCTCAATCCCATTCACAAACCCCATCATTTCAGGTACTATTTTTTTCCTGTTGCTGTCAGATTTCTGAGTTGGGAGTTGCTGTCTTTGTGTTTTGAACAGAAACCAAGTTTCCATTGCCACAACCATTCCCTCTGGGTTTCCCTCTTTAGTGAATGCTCAAAAAATGGCAGATTTGCTTGCTTTGAGCTTTGAAAGCTTAGAAGCATATTTTGTATCTACATCTTACTGAGAATTCATTTTACAACAAAAGTATTTGCACTGTCCAAATAGTCTAAATTAAACTTGTTCCATATTTAGAGAATGGATTTTGTGTAAATATCATCTTTTGCACCTTTTGAAGTAAACTTATTTCTTTCTGTGGTTAAAAGCTGCTTTGCCTTTGTCTCCTGTCTTCAGCAGCCACATGCTTGGTCTGAATTCCATAGCGCCCGTTGCAGTGTGCCAGCAATCGACACCTTAAAATCATTTGAAATGCCTGAAACAAGCTGCATGCTGGCCACTTGAGTGCAATATTCTGATTGTTAGTTTGCACGAAGTAGGAAAAAGTATGCCTCTGTTCTCATTTTACTTTCTTTTTCTCAAGGTTTGTATGACAGAACTTAATTGAACTGAGAAACTAGGGACTGTTTTATAGGTCCTGCGTTTTTGTCATGAGAAAGTAGCAGAAAACAGCAACTTACGTATTTCAAAGTGTAATCACATGCAGAGTGGTTTGATGCCCTTCTTGGTCTGTCCTGACACTGCTGTGTAGAGAAAGGGCTGCAATGCTGGTATCTTGCATGGTGCATCTTTCTGGCAGATCTTACAATGCCACTGACATTGTCCAGGTTCAGTGAGGAGAGAAGAATGTCTGTTGTTTAAGTGTGGTGTTTTCTTATGTCAGCAGCACAGCCAAAAAAAGGAGAAATGCAACTACATTTTAAATGCACAGGCTTATATTTAAACATGAAGATATGCAGCACCTTTAGATTAGCAGTGCTACAACAAACAGGAAGGAGATAAACCTGCATCTTTCTTGTGCTAACTGGCAGTGGTCTCTCTCATCAGGTTATGGTTAATGATCTCCCTCTACATTAAATAAGATGGATTCCTAAACCCAGGTTGGAAGACAGTAGTTGGTCTGCTTGTGCGTTTACTCAGAAAAATTCAGTGAGAAATTTCCTGCAAAGGAAACTACCTTAGCTGTGTGGAGCACTAACTGGACACTCACAACTACCAACAGCTCTTGATCAATGGAAGGGTCTTACCAAGAAAACCAGTCGGAAGTGGCTGATAGCCTACCAAAGCTGTCCAGGCTGTGTGTAGTAGCATATAGTTCTTCTGTTCAGAGACAAATCCAACAGACTTGCGCAGGTGGAACTCCTTACTTCACCTTCTCCCCATTCAACTCTGCCCTCCACTTAGTTTTTCTTTCTTGATTTGGGAGTGTGTTTGTCATACCTTAATTTTGTTTGTGTAGAGAAGCACAATAAGGAATTAGATGTCTCAGCCTAAGAACTATTTTTCTTCTTTTCCCTGTTTTAATCAGGATTCTCTGGGAATGCTGAAACCGAAAGAAATGCCACGTTTTATTCTCTACCGTCTTCAATAGAACGGACTCCCACCAAATTAGCCACACAGAAAGTTGCCTTTGGCTCTCATGGAAATTCAGCCTTTCAACCCATTGCAGCTAGCTGCAAAATAGTGCCTCAAGGTCAGATTCCAAGCCCTGCAGAGTCGCCAGGAAAATCCTTCCAGCCTATCACCATGAGTTGCAAGATTGTATCAGGTGAATGTTAGTTTACCTATCTAAGTGCTTCAGCCTGGTGGAAAACAAGCGATTGAACCAGTTGGACTTGTTTTATGTCCTTCCTCTGTTTTCCTGCCAATATTTGAACATCAGACAATAGGAAATCCTAGAATAAGGAGCTAAACATAATTCTCGTATTAAAGAAAAAAAAAGTACAAGTGTGAAATACTTGCCTTGTCAGTTCAAGATCAAAAACAGGATGAGAGCTGTTCTCTCCCTGTTCATGAATACATTCAAGTATGCAAATGATGCAGTCTTTAACTGGACTGCTACCCACAAAAAGGCCCAGGCAAGGTCTTCCATGTGGGGTATTTGTCTGTGGGAGGAAGCTATTCTTCTCGTTCCTGCTTTCAAACAACTGGGCTGGATTAAGAAGAAATGCTTCTTTTTCCCCTCCCCTCCTTATAGTGGGGCAAATAATTAGATTCAACCTTGTACATTCAAATGGACCCTGTTGTACTTGCAATATCACCTTCTCAGTTTTCATCTTCCTCTTCCAAAAGTTTCCTCTGTTGGATTAAATCAACAGATGACTGCAGTGAGCAATGTGACATTCTTTTGACAACTTGCACACTAAACATGGTTAGGATGCTGCTTACTAACTTGACTTACAGTCCCTTGTCTGCCTGGGCAGGATGCCCTTCACTGTTTGATGTTTTACATCAGAAAGTTTTAACATGCAACTCACCAGGTCACTTGTGAACATGAAAGGATGACTTGTTACACCCCTTCATTTTCTGGTGTTTAGGGTAGACAAAATGAAGCACGAGCTATCAATAAATGTGATTTCTGATGATCTGCTCCCAACTTCATTTTCCTCAAGTGTGTTTTTTCTTTTCTTTCTATATTTTCCCTTGACATCTTAAAACTGTACTCAAGCTACTAGCAATTTACATTTGAACCTCTGCCAAGTGCTTTCTCTCTCTTAACTATGTACTCCCAATTTTCTTTTTCCAAGGCTTCCCAGAAAGCAAGAACTACAGGAGCATCTTGTCTGTCTTAAAGTTCTTGGGACAATCTTCTGTTGATCTTTGCTGTTCAAATGTTTTCTTGCCAAATGTTTTTTCCAAGGATCTGTTGTCTGCTGAGAAGTGTCACACCTTTCAGATTTCAACCACAATTTATAAGTCATTGTGGTTTTCTCTGATAGGCCTTTCTCCTGTTCTAGCTGTCAGTCCCTCTCAAGGAAGCTGGTTAATAGGTACCTGAAGTTGAGTGTGTTTGCTGCCATCTCTTTCTCTGATCGCTTCCTTACCTGTCCTTTTGTGTATATTTATTGTTTCCTCCCTCTCAGCTTTTTTATTCTCTTTAGCTTTTTTTCTCTCTTTTGATCCTTTTACCCAGAAGCTACACACACTACAGTGATTGCTTTCAAGGGCTTCTGCTGTAATAAGAGAGTTAGAGATGAGCAGCCTGGCCTGCCTAATGGCTGCTGTGTTTTACAGTCTTTTATACATGAACTGTTTCACTTGTTGGCTATGAATGCGTGCACCGTAGGCTCCACAAGGGAAAGCAAGTGCACATCAGGGTGTTTAGCTCTCTTTGTCTCCTTGAGCAGACTGGAATTGGCAGAGGTGATAATTTAGGTAATGTTAATTGGCTTCAGCATGAGGGGATGGACTGGATGGCTTCTCAATGTCCCTTTGATCCCCGCTTGTCTTGGTAGACCTACTTGGGTAGGTATGAGCAATACTGCTTTACATTCCTCTTCCTTTCTCTCTGTCCCCTTCTTTCTCAAAGTTCTGTGATCTGGCTCAGACTGGGAAATGCAGCCTCAAAAAGTTTCTCTTCACCAAGTCATTTTTAAAAAAAGTAATACTGTTGCTGTATTTTTTTTTTTAATGTTCTTATGAGATTTACAAGATAGAAGCATTTTTTTCTTAAGGTTCTCCAATATCGACCCCTAGTCCATCTCCGCTACCTCGTACCCCAACCTCCACTCCGGTGCACATGAAGCAAGGCTCTGCTAGTTCAGTCATTAATAATCCATATGTTATTGTGGACAAGCCTGGACAGATGGTTGGAGCAGCAGCCACGAGCACAGGTGTGTAGTGTGATCGTAGAAGGCAGTGGTGGTTTTTTGCATTAAAGTTTATTCTCCCTTTAAAATGATTAGTACACTAACAGTACTTTTAATTTGTAAAGATAGAAAAGTGCACAATGAAGGAAGAGGGGGGTATTGTTAGCCTGTGTAACTGGCCAGTAACACAATTATGGGTGCATAGGTGTTTAACATAATTTGCTTTAGGAAACAGTGGTATCGCAGATATCTCTTCAAATAAAACCTGTGCTTTTCAGGCAATAAAGGGAAGGGGAAAAATAGTGTAGACTGTGGTGCATAGAGATTTAGAAAGAAATAAGGCACAGGTGATTAGGCGAGGAATGGTGCAGTGTCTTGGATATGGGCAGAAAGCGGTAGAGCTTGCAGTGACATGCAGATGAGTCTAAGTTCCAGTGTGCTGTGCTCTGGATGTGTTGAAACGGTTGAGTAGATCTGGGTTACCAGGAAAACAGATGCTAATTTTTGTTACTGCTGTCAACTTCTAGCTGGTCTGATTCCAGCCAGGTTTGGATTCTTTCAACTGGATTTCCGTAGTGCTTCAAAGGTGGCATAAGCCTGGTGTCAAGAAGGGCAGAGTACTGAACTGGAGGAAATGAGTGATGGGTGTAGGAGCCAACTGGTAATCTTTGTGCAGGATCTTTAGGTGAAGGTCTCTACTTGCAAATCCTTTATTTATTTATTTATTTATTTATTTTGATGCAGTAGCCAAGAACTGCTGTCTGCTTGGAAACATACTCATTTGTGCATGTGTGTGTTTGCCGGCATCTCAGAACGATGCTTGAAGCCACGTGGTGATCTGCAGTGTCCATGTTGCACAAACAATTCTCTAAACTTGGTTGGAAAACGAGAAGATTCTTCTCTTAACAGTGCTTTCTCCTTTTGCCCCAGGAAAAGAGAGTCTACAACTGTAATGTTGTGTTAATTTTAACTTTGTCATGGGAAAATTGCTAGGGGGAACCTAGTAGGAGCAGAATTCAAGTATATTTTGGTGCTTTCTTGGTAACAGTGAAGCTGTTTCATCACTAGTTTTAGTTTTCAGTTCTGCACCTCCAACCTGACTGTCTAATCTGCATTTGAAATTGCATATGGTTTATCATGGTTTGGCTAACTTTCATGTTCTCCTAGTAGAGATTTGTACATGGAGGATAGGATTTGTAGAAGCACCAGCTGGGCTGGACGTACAGGTCTTAATGCCTCTAAAGGTGCAGTTTCCCACTACGTTAGTGTGGTGTAAGTACAGACTGGCCTGAAAGAAACTGTCTGTCCCCATTCCCTTCCCTTGATTTCCTGCTACTTTCCTTTTATCTCACACATGAGTCAGATCTGCTCAGTGAAGGAGTGGAAGACTAACATTCTCCACCCCAAATTCAATTTTATTCTCAGATAGCCTCATCACCAGACCTTGTGTGAGGGAAGGAGAGGGAATGTGGATCTGACTCTTTCTGGCAACAGCAGCCAGCCTGTCATAAGTGTAATGTGATGTGACAACCAAAATCACTGGGACATTTTTGATAAGCCTGTCAACCGTATTTGAAGAGAAGGGTGAGATCTGAAACTTCATGCTTTGTAAAAGCCAGCCTTCACAAACCCGCTTACTTACAGAAGTGGCTGCACAGTTTATTTTTGAATGTCAGTAGGGATTATGGTATAACTGTGTGAGAGACTGTTACTGTGTTTTCATGTGTATAATCCATGGCTTTTGCATCTCTTAACAAATAGAACAAACAAAACCAAACCAACAGCAGTAACAAAACTGCTGCTGAGCAACAATGTTGTATACATGTTCTGATAATACAAGGGTAAGTTGACCACTGACCTTCCACTCCTGAACCTGCATCCAACTGTGGTGGTCATGGTCAGGAGCATGCTGTGGCAAACATTTCCATGTATTACTCTTCCCAGAGCAGTCATCTTCTACAGATACAAGGACCTGTGTCTTCATTTCTCATTTCTGTTTTTTCTTCCCTGCCTCACTCTATCTTGTTACTCCTCACACAGCATCCCTCCTTTTCTGGCATTCCTTTCTCCTCCCATTTCTTCCTGCTTTCCCCAACTCTTCCCAGAGGCCAGTGTCTGAGGCTACTGTAGGGTCAAAGGGCTTCTGGGGAGGGGAAGGGATTAAATTTGCAGCAGCAAGTTCTGACTGGCAGCTCATTTATTTCCTTAATCTCACATATTCACATCTGTAGCTAATACGCTCAGTCGTCCAGCAAGTTACCTGACTGTTTGCAAGGAATAGCTCTGAGTGGAGTGCAAGCTCGCTGGGGTGTGGATTCTGCACATGAAGATTTGGTAGTGGCTGTCCTCATGGGTGTTGCAGAACTATGCTGGGTTTTTATGTCCAGCTAGAATAAAGTATAAATAGGAAGCTACTCAAATACTGAAAAATTGTCTCTAATTTCATAAAGGTGATGGAGACAAAGACCTAATTTTCCCCATTATTTTTATAATTGTCTCAACTTCTTAGGGATATTAGTATTAGTATTTTGGGTTTGGGTTTTTTTCAGATTCATAATGAAGATTAATTTGACTTATACCTATCCCAACTCCCACTAACCTCATTTTGTGTACCTTATGGAGGTTATAAACCTGAAGTGAAATGCCACCTTTCTTGTCAGAAGAAAAGCTTCGTGTGTTTAGTGGCACCACTCTGTGGCCCTCACCTCAAATCTGCTTTATTTCCCAATATGCAGGGAGCCCAACCAGCAAACTGACAAATGTTTGTCAGGCCTCTCATGGAACTGGATCTCCTGTATCAAAGACCCATGGGAGCAGTTTTGTAACCTCAGCTGTCAAGGTAATGTTCTTGTTAGGTGTGTACTTTCCATTCAAAACTCAGCTTCCTGTGGAGTAGAATTTAGTTTGATTAAATTCTGCCTTTCTGGCAATTTCTTGCCATTTCTTATAAAGATTTACCCTGTCTAGCAGCTGTAATCCTATGAGAACAAGGTGGTTATACAAGATGATAGTGTCAATTTATGCAGCTATAATTAGATTTACCTGTACCTCTGTTAAAGGCACCATTCTTTTGCTTTACCATGAGGAAATCCATAGAGGGTACAGCGCTCAAGATGCCTCTCCTTTCAAAGGGGCTGGTCCATAAATGACTTTGATCATCTTCACTTTGTTGGTAACAGTATGTGATTACACTAGAGATGCCTACTTCAAAACATCCACTGTGTTCATTATTTTTGCACAGCAGCTGTTCCTAGTTTGAAAATAGGCTGTTTAGTGGCTTTACAGCTGCCTGAATGTAGAAAAATGTTCAGGTAAACAGTGGAGTAAATGAAAGTGTAGACAGTGATGGAGAGGGTTCATGCTTGTCATACCAAAAGATATGGAGCTGAAGTATCTCAGATAAAAATCTCTCCCGTGTCTTGCACAAGGGAAGATATTTCCAACAGGCAAGTGGCATCAGCAAAAATCAACTGGTGGATGCACTGCTGAAAACAGGAGCATTTTTCCCTGTCCCCAGGTCACGAGAATATTAATGTTGAAGAGAGGATTGGAGGGGGATTGCCAGTCAGCCTGCAGAGAACAAATGCCTTTATCTGTAACTGAAATGCTTCCCATGTCTGTTAGAAAACACATATTGAAGATCACTACCTGAAGCAATCGGTTAGGAGTAGTGTTTTAAAGGTCAGATGTGCAGCTAGCTATTCATTTTTTTAAGAGCCTTTCTATTCAAATGGATTTCACTTAACAATGTTAAAGCATTCTTAATCTGTATTTTTCACTGGTTTGAGAGTTCATTCTGTAAGGTTTTAAATAAGTCAAAGTAGGCACGTATCACTAGTATTGATTGAGTTCTGTATTTCCAGGCAATGTCAGTTAAAATCTGAAAACATTTTTAAAAATTCACATCTCTATAAACAGAAGTATATTTTGGTTTATGTGAATGTATCTTCAGTTTGATGGAGAACTTGTGTTTTTTTAAGATTTATTTAAGAGGAAGGAATTGTCTCATAGTTGACTGATGTTACAGACTATGCTTAATTCACCACTTTCATCTCTTCAATAAGGGCTAATTTTCTCTGTATTCTTAATGACTTAAGGCTATACTTGTTTAGTCACTTCAAAGTGGCCTAGGTGCAGGCTGCTGTTGAAAGGACTCACTGTGCCACACCACTTACTTTATGCTAGTATTTGTGTAGGCATGTGTTGAACCAGAGCAGGTAACTCTGACCTGTTTTCAGCCATGTGTGTCAGCACAAGAAAGATGGCAGGAATTTGGAGTTTGGTGGGGTTTTTTGTCATGGCCTGTCCTTCGGTTGGACAAAGTGATTTTGAAATCGTAACCTCAGGGTTCATGCTGGAAAGAATGCAATTATTTTAATTAAATGAAACATAACCATTACAAACATCTTCAAATTAATTTGACTTCTTTACCACCATCAAATCAAAGAATTAAATATTCAAAATTTTGCAGCTGTGGAAGTGTTTATTCCATTTAGTTATGTAGCCTCACTATTTCTGCCAAATCACAAATTCTGACTGGAAAGGCTGTGTGCCATCAGGTCTTTCTACTTACAAGAGAGCAAAAATTCATCTCAGATAATTTTGCTTGCAGATTAAATTGAACAATTTTGTTTCTCTTCCTCAACTTGGTGGTAGTTCTTCTGTACCTCAGATTGCATATAGAATCATAGAATGGTTGAGGTTGGAGGGGAATTCTGGAGATCATCTAGTTCAATCTGCCTGCTCAAAGCAGAGTCAGCTAGAGCAGTTTGGTCAGGACCATGTCCATTTGGGTTTTGAGTATTTGCAAGGACAGAGATTCCATAACCTCTCTGGGCAACCTATTCCAATGTTTGATCACTCTTAACAGTAAAAAAGTTTTCTTATGTATAAACAATTTCTTATATTTCAATTTATGCCCGTTGCCTCTTGACCTTTCACTGAATACCACCAAGAAGTGTCTTACTCCATCTTCTTTACACCCTCCCAGTAAGTATCAATAAACCTTAGTAAAAGGCCTCCTGAGCCTTCTCTTAAGACTGAAGCTTGCGAATTATTTGCCTGCTTTAATTATACAGCTCCGAAACGCTTTGTATAAAATCTGATGAAGGAACTGAAGTCGATTTCTTTCACTTGTTTGTGATATGTTAAGAAAGACTTACTGCCATTGGAGATGTAGCTTGTCAAACTTTGCTTTGAAGATTTGTATTAAGTGTGCAATTCCTTTTATTTAAGTGTTGACTGATTTTTGGAAATGTCTTATCTGCACAGGTAATTTGGAGTTGCCCAGGTTATCCATGCTACACTTCATTAGCAGTCTCTTGCTTTTTCTTATATTGCATATTTCACTGATTTTTGTGCCATGTCTGTCTTTTTGCAGCAGGAGGATTCTCTGTTTGCTACAATGCCTCCCCTCTGTCCCATTGGAAGTCATTCCAAGGTGCAAAGTCCCAAATCTGTGACAGGAGGCCTTGGAGCTTTTACAAAGGTATTTCTGTTGGCTTTTGTGCAGGAATAAAGAACTCAGTAGTGTCATTTTGTGGTGACATGTGCCACAAAGCACGTAACTTCTGATGCATGGAAAAGTGTTGCTGGAGTCAGGGTGAAGTGTCTTGTTGCCAAGACCTCTCTAGCACCTCTCAACAAACACATCGTGTTTTCTTTTCTTTTCTTGAGGCTCTACTGTTACTGCGATACTTTTTTTGCCTTCTCTTTTGTCCTTTCTTGTTTTCCTTTGAATCACTGCCATATAAACCTAATATTTTTCAAAGCCATTTCTTAGCAGGATGCAATAAAAGTAAGCTTATTTGTCAGGAGTTTCATACAAAATGCTATAGTGATTTCTCAATGACAGGTGTTGCCATTTGTGAGAACATTTCCTCAAATATTACCACCCTGAATTTAAAGTTGTTTCTGGCAATATTGGGTCATCCAAGAGTAATATGAAAGAATGTCTCCTACCACTTAAAATAGAGCAATCTAACATAAAAATTATCCTGTCTTGAGCTACTGATCTTAGCAACTAGTTTTGTGGTCCATTCGAGGATTTCATATAACCATTTTTAGCTATACATGGGAGAATGGTAGCTATAATTAGTTGTATTACAGCTACAGATATTATAAGTTATAATTTTGCAGGATATAAAAAAACCTGAGGTTTAGAACATGTTCTGAACAGGAAACTGCTTAGAAATTTGAAACCTTAAAGTATTCTGGCTGTGTTCTGGGATGCAGGGTTGAAGGAAGTTGCATATAGCCAGTTCGTTATTAGTTTTACTATAAATTGCAGTATTGCTAGCAATTTCTATGAGCACTTCTCAAATTTGGAATATTCTGTAAGTACAGGCCCCTGTCACACGCTTATGTGTCAGGATTAGCCCTTGGGAGGTAGGTTGGAGAGTTCAGCTAGCTGTGTGTAAGAGCCACATTTGAATTACTGACTGTTGCGTGCCCTTTCTTGCAGATCGGCTTTTGCAGAGATGGTTCCCAGTGATTTAGTTGTCTTCTGGTTTTTATTTCTTCTATTTAAAAGGTGATAATAAAACAGGAGCCAGGAGAGCTGCCTCAACAACCCCAACAGCCAGCAACAGGGACAACCACTCAGACCTCTGTGCAGCAGTATGTCACTGTGAAAGGGAGCCATATGTTAGCCTTGTCACCACAGAAGCCGGTCATGAGCACAGGAGAGGGAACAGTGCAGTCTAAGGTATGGGGCACTTGTGCATCTCTGGGTTGGTGTGAGCTGTTACTCTTCCCTGTGGTTTCATTACAATGCCTTGTGTTTCTTCTGGAGCTGTAGGATTGGTTCTGTCTCAGACACAGCTTCCTACAGGGCACAGGCAGCAGCAGCTTGAGTGGTTGGTTTCCTCATGTACACAGAGTGCCTCACATCGTGCTCACCTTTAATGCTTGTGAAAAGAGCAGAACGAACAGGCATCACTGTGTTTTGGTGTTTACAGGGAGCATCTACCATTCCTCTCTAACCCATAGTGGCAGTGGGGTGGGGATGCTTTTGAACTGCCTCCTGATGACCCGGGAAGTTGGCTACCATTAGCCCTTGCTGAAACTCACCCAGATCTTCCTTTAAGAGGAAGCAAATTATTTCCATGGTCAACAAGACTGCAACAAAAAAAAATGAATTGGGGTGGAAGCTGGAAAAGAACTAGCATAAAGGGAAATCAATCCTACTTGAGTGGCAACAGGACCGGGTGTTTTATCATAGAAGTCTGTTCCAATGCAATGTTGTTATGACACAACTTCTCAGAAGACCCATTAGCTGTGCAGTGACAAGATGGCAGACGGATCAGAGATTCTTCCATTCTTATCTATTTCCATTATGGATACAGTCAAATATGTGCCAAGCAGAAGTGGAAAAATTTGTAGCTTTCACTTTTGCATACGTAAATACACATTTGTATTTGCAGCAGTTCATTGTCGCTTTACTGGCTTGCCTATTTGAGCAAGTATGCAAGGTCTGTGTTTGCAGATATTGTCAACACATAAAATTGAAACACTTGGTGGAGTCTCAGTTGAGGCTGTGGTTTTCCCAGAGAGTCACTTCCCATGAATCAGTTGAAACTAAATTTCTGGATCACTGCTTTGCCAAGGCAAGCTTTATCTTCAGTTGAAATTAAGCCACTGCTTAGGTATCAGAGAAGAATAAAAATGCCTGTGTAGTCTGAGTGTACTCAGTCTTTTGTGGATGCTCTGAAATCCTGGTTGGGTTTATTTTCACCTGGAGTTGGCCATTTCCCTATTTAATTTTATTTTAGAATGAAAAGCCTTTATAAATGAACAGACATGTGTAAACCATCTGATGCTTATTTGTTGCAGGTTGTTGGCGTTCCAGTTGGTTCTGCTTTGCAGTCAACAGTGAAACAAGCTGTAGCCATCAGTGGTGGCCAAATACTTGTGGCAAAATCTAGCTCTTCAGTAGCAAAAGCTGTTGGTCCAAAACAGGTTGTAACTCAAGGTGTAGCCAAAGCCATTGTGAGTGGAGGTGGAGGCACGATTGTTGCCCAGCCTGTGCAGACTATAACAAAGGCTCAGGTTGCTTCAGCAGGAGCTCAGAAAAGCACGGCTCAAGGCTCAGGTAGAGTAATTCTGTACCCTTTTAATGGCTCACTGTGGGGAGATTTGGGGGCTTTGTAATGCTTTCATCATCTCCAAAGATAACTGTGGGATAGAAAAATTTCAAATTGAGTGAATATAGAAGTCCAGAAGAAAACTTTGACTGACAAAGGCTAGTGTGATAATAAAGAAAATGTTTATTAATTATCCTTAAAGGGGAAGAGAGAGCACAGGTACTTTAAAACTTGCAGTCTTCTGCAAAGAGAGTGCACAGCTTTGTCAGACTTGAAATTGGCCCACGGGTTTATGGGTTGTGGGGGCTCGAGGTGCCCCAGGCTTCTCCCAGGGAGAAGCCTGGGAGTGCAGATCAGTAAGATATGGTGGGGAATGGGGAGAGACCCAAATCTACTTTCATGGGGCCAGATCTCATACTCTTGCCCAGCATTGTGGTCTCTAGACACCCAAGGGGCACCACATGAACCCAAACAACAAAAGGCAAGCTAGCTCTCCTCACTGCATCTGCAGTGCTTACAATTATGGGAGTGTGGGCAGAAACACCTAGTCTGCTTCTGCCCATAGCTGACATCAGCTGAGCGTTTGTGCTCAGACTCTGGATTGTTTGAAAGGTGCTGTGTGACCTCAACTCAAGAGAGCCCTTTCAGTCCCAGGGCTGTGTCTGGTCTGTGGCCATAAGTGGTACTGAACACTAGAGTTTTCTTCAGACACACATAAAGTGTTTGTGCATCATTGGGGGAGTTAACCTGCAAGTAGGCCAGCTAAGTATGGATTATCAAAGGCTGACTGCATGCCACTCCTAATCTTTTCATCCTGTGCAGATTTCAATGCATTCTGCAAGTACTAACTTGTTTCTCTGTATTCTTTCTTCCTAGTGATGGCTACACTGCAGTTACCAGCCACCAACCTGGCAAACTTGGCAAACTTACCACCAGGCACCAAACTTTACCTTACCACCAACAGCAAGAATCCTTCTGGGAAAGGAAAATTGCTTCTGATACCCCAAGGAGCCATACTGCGAGCCACAAATAATGCTAGTTAGTCTTGCAGGGAAATTTAATGAGTTAAATAATGTAATCACTTTGTATTTAATATGTTTGCCACTTTTGCTATAGAGCATCCTGGTACTGTGGAAGTCAGTAATGGGATGAGATTCCTTTGTTCACAACAAAAACAGTATGTCACTTCTCAAGACTGAAATCTCAGAATTGTCTCCTACTGAACATGAAACTGCTTTTCCTGCAGTGCTCTCAATCTCTGCTTGTCTGGCCAAAGCAGGCAGTGTAATTGTTCTGAAAATTTGCAGCTAAAGATTATCTTTAACTCTTCATTGTGATATATAGGGAGGGAGAATTTCATGTGCCTGATGTATAAATCAGATGAATTTGAATGCAGTTGAAAAAGCTATTAATAAATAATAGAATGAGAGCTTGGAGAAACTAGAAACGTAAGAAAATAGTTTTGAAAAGGATGAGATCCTGAAATGAGAGAAAGTAAGTTTTGAATGTTGATAGAAGGTTTGACTCCAAGCTTTTGAAAACATCAGGAATGCTATTCTTTTTGTTGTTAATGGGCTTTGAATCAAACCTGTTTTAACAGACCTGGAGAACAGCATTGCTAAGAGGGTTCCTGTGGGCAATACTTTGATCATAGTGTGCTAATGCTGTCAGAAAAGAATATTGCAGGTTTAGGGTTGCGTAGATGAAGAGTTTTGTTATGAGCCTTCTCCAGAACACTCGTTTTGAGGTTGGGGGTTAGGGTGGAGGATGGATTGGGTACAACATTGTTTACTCCCAGTTCTGATCCTGGGAAAGGGTATTATTCAGTTTCATATATGAGACTGTAAAGACCAGAGGCACAGCAATAGAGCAGATGTCACTGAAAAAATAGATACTCTTAGTAAAGGCATTTTGGGCTGTAGAAGTTGTGATGGGAGCTTCATTTCTTGCAATTTTTAGAGACAGCTGAGGCAGTCCTACTTTGACAAGGAAATAATCTCACAGGCCTCAGGAAAGAGCAAATGTTCATAAGTTTTCTGATAAAACCATAATATTTTTTGACCTTTTGTTTCTTACCAAGAGACTGCAAAATAGTCTGTGTCCAGAATGTTCCTTTTGAAGGCAGAGCAAGATCAAAATGCTGCTGCAAATTATTACCCTTTAGTATCCATAAGTCATTACTCTGTGTTAAGAAAATCACATTGGAACAGCCAGCAAGAATAAAAGCAAGAAACCATTTGGATTCAGAGTATGTCCAGGGCTTTTGCTGCAGATTCATAACCTGTAAGAGACTTGAAAAGGCTATTCAGTTGTTGAGCATCATTTTCTTCTGATGATAGAAATTTTACAACAGCCCCAACATAGCTAGGTCATCCTTATTTTCCTCTGTACCTCATTGTGCTCATAGCATTTGCTGAGCTATAGGAGAGGACAGCAACACATATAAACTGTACTGTTTTAGGAAATTGTTGTATTTATGCTTGGATGTTACTCAGCTATGAAATGTGTCAGCAAGCATCTTGCAAGCTATTTTCAATTACTCATACGTACAGGGATGTTTAAGCAGCTGACAGTGTCTGGTTACTGAAGGATCAAGCCTTTCACTCTGGTTACAGGTCTCCAGTCTGGTTCTTCTACTAATAGTGGAGGAGGAGGAGGAGGGACCCAGAGCACAAGCAGTAACTTGTCACAACATCTCACCTATACATCCTACATCCTGAAGCAGACACCCCAGGTCAGTGGCTAAGAGTCTTAACTAAAGCAGATTGGCATTTCAGGTTGCAATTAGTGATGTGTGGGTATCCTCTGGTTCTGTACTTGGTGAGATGTTCTTAGGCTATGGGATCTAGATTGTTTTTAGCAACCCTTGCCTCTCCATTTTGCCAGACATCTGATTTGCTACTTGATGTCTCCACATCTCTGCCTCTCACTTCCCATAGCAGTGTGTAAGGTAACCCTTACAGCACCTTGCAAGCTAATAAAGCAACACTGAGTAAGACCAGGGCAAGCAGTGGGTGAAGAGGAGATAGGCGGTAGTAAGAGCACAGGACTGCAGGGGAGTCATATGACAGAGATGATACTGGAAGAGCAGTCTTACACAGATGGATGTGTAAGAGCTTGAGGAAGACACTAGAGGTGGGAGAAAAAGGAGAGCTATTGGAGAGAAATGGCAAGATGGAGAAAGGAAGGTAGATTAGAAAACCGGTTTGTATGAAGGAATCCACATGAGACAGTGAATGAAGCCTCTGAAGGATAGCAGTTAAATAATGATGTGAAACAGGAAGGCTGGCATGGCCTCAGGTGGTAGGTGCAGGCCTCCAGTTGTGAATCCGATTGCCACATGCTGAGCTTTGAATACGTGGCCCTCTAGGAGAACTGATTTATGTTTTGAAACTAGAAGGCAAAAAAAATACCCTCTCCTTCTTGCATAGCCCAGCAGTAGCCTCTCTGGTCTTGGAAGGTAAGTAGCATTCATAACAAATAAACTTGAAGAACATGGAGTGTGTTAAATTGTAGTGGATGGCTCCAAGGAGACTGGAAACTAACTGCTTTTTCACACCTTCATTGCATCGGAAAGTAGTTTTTTGCACCAAAAACATGACTGTGGCTGTGGGTGCAGAACCATTCACTGTAATTAACAGTGCAGTGTTTCAAAAGACAGTGTTTTGTGGTACTGTACTGCTTCTAGCTCTTGGATCTGAGCAAAGTGGAGACTTCCTCTAAGACTTTCACTGAGATCAGTGAAAATGAGGACTTCAGTTTTTTGGTTTTTAATTTGAAGTGGGTTTGATTTTGCAGCAGATAAGTAGAATGTCAAGAACCTTCTGCTTAAAATGCTGTTTCATGCCACAAAGAACACCTACAAATGTTGCTGTTGCATTACAGCTACAGATTTGTATTCTGTGTTGACTCTGCCAGTTTTGTTTTAACTGTGTTTCGAGGTACTGATCTCTGTAACTGTTTGTTTCTGGAGCAGGGCACTTTTCTGGTTGGCCAGCCTTCTCCTCAGAGTTCTGGGAAGCAGCTGACACCAGCATCAGTTGTTCAGGGCAGTGTAGGAGTTGGATCATCTTCTACACAAGGGCAACAAGCATTAAAAGTGATAACTGGACAGAAAACAGCTTTATTTGCACAGGTAATTTAAAAATGATGTGTTTCTCTCTTACCACTCTATATTTTGTCAAATAAAATGTAGGAAACACAGCCACACATTATGAGACGTTTTCCTCTTGTATTTTTTTTCCTGTATAATTAAAATGCTGGTTGCACTATGTAAGTAAAGTACACGAAGGCCTAATTTCATAGCAGATAGTGGACCACAGTTTTCCAATTCTATTCATGTTCTTGGAGTGGGTCACACACAAGCTTGAGTTGATAGTTTGTAAATGGGCTCAAGGATCTCTTAAGGTTCTAAAAGAAATGTGCTTAAATGTTTCAACATTAAAAGTGGGACACCTACTAATGGTCTGAAATTTTTGACCCGGACCACCTTGAGATTACTCAGACGCCTGCCTTTTGAAAAGCACTGAGTGGTCCCTGTGAGATTAAAACTCCCTTAGAGTGCCAGAAGTTGACCATTCACAATTGGTAGGTGTATTTTTCTGAAACCAACAATTTGAACTGATGAAGTTGATTGTCTAATAATAATTTTGTATTTCAGCTATTTTTGCTACAGAATGCCTTCTTTCACTGGAAAAAGGAAAGTCTATTAAAAGCATTTTGTGTTTTATTAATACAGAAAGCATTTGTCTCTTAAAAAGCAACTACAAATATAGTATTACAGCCTTTCACCTTATGCTGAATTCCATTTCAAAGGCTGCACCCAGTGGACAGACATCACTGATGAAAATATCAGATGGCTCTATAAAATCAGTGCCTACTTCATCCCAGCTCTCCAAGCCTGGCACCACTGTGCTGAGAGTATCAGGAGGTGTGATCACCACAGCTGCCACCTCTGCCATGGCCCTTCCCACAAACGGAGTGGCCCAGGTGAGAAACTGCATTGCCAATATACTGTGATTGGAGCTTGAAGGTCAAAGCCAAAAGTTCAGGAGACCCTAGGGTGGCATGTGCAAGTTATCTTGAAGTGTCTCTCTCTAAACAGCTTTGCTCACAGCTTCCATGCAGCATTTGGACTCTTCCTGTTGAGGGTCCTCAGGACCTTTTACAGAAGAGAAACAGTCTGTGTGCAGTCTCAGAGGTAAAACACAAGCACGTGTACCAAAGTTTTGTTTCAGTTTCTTGCCAGTATAATCCCCTGGAAAGGACTTCTGCTGTTTTTTCCTCCCGTGGTTTTCTTTTTAGTCAGCTTTGTATCTGTGTTCCAGTGCAGTTAACTCAGCTCCTTTTCTGTTGGCTTGTTTACTGTTTTACACAAAATAATGAAATCTCTCTGAAGAAACAAAGAGAGAGCAGAAACTAAAACTTGTACTCTCTTGCTGTTAGAGTTATTAGAATTATAAGGGCAGGCAGGCAGGAGAGGCTTTATCTAAAGTAGAGCTTTTGTAGTCATACAGATTAGATTTTTTGGGGGCCTTTCAAACATCAGATCTGTCTCACTGACATGGAAAGTTGCAGAAATATGTAAGATGCCTGAAAATCTATATCCAGTAGGCCAGTAAAAGCCAGCAGTAATCAGATTGAAGGTTGTTCTTCTGAGATCACTGACTCTTCACGTTGCTTAGTGCTGAATCTGCTATGAACTGATACCAGAGGCCAGCAATGCGCAGTTTGTGGTCCTTTGAATGTGGCTGTGTTCAAAGCATGTCTCTTCTGTTTACCCTGAGGGAATCGTAATGCAGCCTTGAAAAGAGGTAATTTCCCATAGAGTAAGTTTGGAAATAAGGCATTTGTATTCCCAGAGTAAATTCTCTTGTGATTGGATACAGCAATGTATCTGGTTGATACTGGTTGCCCACCTTGTGGAGTTCTTCAGCTGGGGAGGATACATCAAAAAGGAAAGTGTGTAGTTCAGTGAGAGGATTCCTGCTAGCCTTGATGCTTAGCTTGTAGGGAGGCAAGGATTAAACAAGTGTTGAGGCCATGCTGCCTTCAAAGAGGGCTGAACCCTCGCACTGTACAGCATATATAGGTGAAAGTACTGAAATTTGCATTAAAAGCTACTCAGTGTTTTTACAGCTCCCAGTGAAGCTGTAGAGATTTAGATTTTCTATCTGACCTTTTTCCAAACTTTTCCTCTGCCTGGCTTCCTAATGACAGTTATTACCATCTAATTGTCCCTACATAGCCCTACCTAGGACACACAGCAGCCAGGACACTAGGATCTCTTTGAGGTCCAAGTAGGTGAATACTGAAGAGCCTTTCCAACTTGATGAGCAGATTTGAAAGTGTCTCGCATCTATCTAACCAAAATGATATTTGCAACACCAGCAGTTCAGGCTGAGTTTCTACAACTAAGGAACAGAAGAGCATCATGCTCTGTGAACTGGATTAAGGTCATTGTTTTTGTCAGTTTATTGTAAAATAAAGGGTATTGCACAATGTGCAAATTATCTCAGAATAATACTAACTTCTATTTGAATTTCTTTACCTGTAAAGTGCCACTGAGTACTAAGGGTACAAATATCTGTCTTTCAATAACTATGTGACAGAGATTTGTATTAGGGTTAAGGTCTATATAGTATCATAACAAAAAATGACCTGTTGTCTCAATCAGTGGAGTCACCTGCATTAACAGCTTTGCTCCAGTTAGCTGCTGATCCCTCTGGAGTTCTGAGCAACAGGGATATATGAAACATTAAGCCTCCAGATGAGAAATTTGGCCTACCTACTTAATGATTTTAAGGGGCCTGGCTTGTGATACTGTCAAAGCAATTGTGTTAGCAATTCCTGTGTGCATGGTTTCATCTGATTTCTGCTTGAAACTGCTTTCACTCTGTATGTACTATCATTGCGTATGGGCTTTTGAGTATGTGCTTGAGATCTTCTTGCTTCTTAGTAATAGATATAGTCATGTGGTTTTATTACTCCTAGATATTCCTTCTTCGAGCTTATTGTTAAATCGTGTATGAAGTTAATAGGATTTTGATAATGCTCTCTCTTTTATGCAGCAAATAGATAATGCAAGTGCCAGTTCATCATCTTCTGGAGGTCCTACAGCAAAAACGTCTGGACAGCAGCATCAAATCTGTATAAACCAGGGCCAGCCTACTTCATCAGTAGTGAGTAAGACCGCTACTTCTGTTGTAAGTGTTGCTTCTCTGATGACTACACCAACACCTGTGACTGGAAAAGCTGCTGTATCAGGTATTGAACTATCTTCATGACTTTTTTTTTTTTGTAGAGTTCGACTTGGGTGTAAGTTCTTTAGGTGTCTTCCACTGAGGGGGGAGGGATTTTAGGATCACCTGCAGTTGTGAGTGTGTGAAAGTGAAGTCATGCTTTCTAAACCACCATAGTGGAATAACATTTGGCATAGACAAAGCAATGTGCAAATAATTTGGCATCATATCACATCAGTGTATTTACTCTGTCTGATACGAATAAGTGTGAGTTGCCCACTGATATTTGAGAGGGATTGTAGCTTTCATGGCAGATTCCCCTTAAAGGGTGCTTACTACTTGCCCAAGAGCAGTATATCACTGAGCACTGAAAGTGTCAAAATATCAAAGAATACCACAGGCTTAATTCTGTTCATAGAAGTAAAACTTCAATGAAGTTAGAGAAGTTGCATGAGGAGAGCTTGGCCCTGAGGCTTTACATCTACTGTGTTGGGTTTGGAAAGGAGAGAAGCATTGATTAGGGGTAATTGGATGCTATAAAGTCATAATCCACAAAGTAGAGTAAGATAGATGAGATCTGAAATATTTCAAGTTAATAAAGGTGAGGTAATAAAGATGGACTGTCCTTATGTAAAAGAGGTGAGAGTAAGTGACACTGAGCCTGTTATGACAGTGTAATTTAGAGCAGCTCTGCTGACTTTCTGTGTACACAGTCTCCTAACCCTGCCTTATTTTTAAGAGTTTGTGTTTCCCAGAGTGTATGACAAAGGCTATTAAAACTGCCACAATTCTACAATAAACGTTCGAGTTATTGTCCTTACAAACCAAGCAGCAAGGGTTTTAATGGGAAACGAGATGACTTTCAGCTTAAGAGTGCAGTTTAGATGTGAGAATTTCTTCTATTTGTTCTGTTTTACTTTTGTAGTCCTAAGGCACTGACTTCAACATTAAAAGTTATTTCTTCAAGAATCCCAGAAGAAACAACTGCTATAAAACATGTTTTTTCAGGATCAGAAAAAAATGCTGTATTAAAATTCTTGAGGTTTGACTTTTTAAAGGCATCTTTCCAACAGAATCTCACCTTTTCCCATTGTTTTGCAATAAACAATGTCTCCCACTGATCAGGCTAATAGGGGTAGTGGAAAATATCCCTGCTTACTTGCTTTGCTATTCGGGTGCCTTGCTGTGCTATGCTGACACATCCGTGTATAACACACTTAGGACAGTCCCCAAGGCACCATTTAAATGATGCACTTTCTGAATGTGGTAAACAGTCATGGAAGGAGACTTGCAAAGCCACAGGCTTTTAATAGCTTGTTGGAGATTGGCTCTGTGCCCTAAGAGAACTTTGCTTCACCATTTAGCATTTTTGTTAATCTGCTTAAGATTACTTAGATGATTATAAATCTTGCCTCAAATATCAGAACATAGCGTGTAACGCATCCCAGTATTTTGGCAGTCATCCATGTTAATAAAAATCTGTTTAACGGTTCACTGTGAACCGTGGCTTGTTAAGAAGGTATCAGTGCTAACTTACATTCTCTCCTATTCCGTGCAGAAAGGGAGAGAAATAGCTGGAGCTTGTTTAAACAGTGTGTTCTATTTAACATTTCGTCTTCCCTTCTTTCAGGTTTGCTAAAAATCCACTCAAGTCAGTCTAGTCCACAGCAGGCTGTTCTGACAGTTCCCAGTCAGCTTAAACAGCTCGGTGTAAACACAGCTTCTGGAGGTGTTCAGACAATACTCATGCCTATGAACAAAGGTAAAGTGCAGAAAAGAAGGGTAAATGGTATTTGAAAATCCCCTTTGACACAGAGTAGCTCTTGGTCACTGTTGGCATACATGGTCCAAGGTTTACAGATAGAAGAAAAAGTGGCAAGGGTATTTGTCCCTAAGCTTTGTATTGCAGCATCCTTTTTGCTTCTGAGTGTGGTTATTTGTCAGTGTTTGGAGTTTGATCCTTTTTTTTTTCTTCTTTGTTGTCTTCTTCCCCTACCCCCCATTCCTGTCTAGTGATACAGTCGCTTTCTACTAGCAAAGTTTCAGCTGTCACAGCTGTCACAACAGCCAGTACAGTTGTCCCTAGTCCCTCTGCAGCTTCTGTCACTAAAGGTAAAAATGAATTTCTAAGTAAGTTAAATAATAGTAATATGCTGGTTCTGTACGTACCTGCTTCATGCAAGTGGCCTGGCTCTAAAAGTAGACCCTGTGACTGTGAGTTCCTTTATTTCTGTTGTTAGTAGGATTTAAATGGAATAGAAATGGGATCTGGAGACTAGCAAGTTAACTGTTGCTTCCCCCTCAACAAAGCCTAAAGTATAGATTAGTACAGAGAGAAATGAGGATTTTCTGAAAAGCTAGTATGAGTAGTTTAAGTATTCATTTTTTAATCTGTTGCTGTGCAAATGCATAGAGCAGCACATAATTAATCAGTTACTGATACTTTCCAGAGTGATGTATAGCCTAGAGCTGAAGTACTCAGTGTAGTCCATGCTGAATGGCTATGTGTCCTTTGCATCCATCCCAGATGAATGACCAGTCTGCCTGGCCATTCTGGGTTCAGAACAGCTCTCCTGCGCCCATCTCACCAGAGTTCTGTCCTAGATATTAGAAAATGCACCAATGTCAAAACAAATGATGTCTTCAAAGAAAGATTTCATTTTGGAGAAATGTCACTTCTCACTAAAAATGCTAGTTGTTTTCCAATTAGCTCTTAGTTTATTGAAATGCCAATGTATGCTTGCAGGTTTGGTTCAGTTCAGTTTAGATCGGGCAGTCATATGTAAAATATTAGTGTACACGCAAATCTCTAAAAGAATGAGATGTGAGCATTTTGAGATTTGGAGGGGAAGTCATGCTCTGGTGGCTGTCCTTCAGCATAGTCTAGGGATATTCTTTACGAGGTCAGATTTATTTGTACTTAACAAGTAGAATACAAACAGAAGAAATCGTGTTATTTAATGTTCAGGGAGGTTATATCTAGGCATTTGTTTTAGTCTGCAGACCATTCAGATTTTGAAATGTATGATTCCTTTCATATGTTCTTTCTATGCCTGATGTGCATAGTGGAGCAGCTCTGATTCAGTGGTGTCCACTATTTTATTAGCCTTATTGGAGTCTCACTCACAAGACATTATTTGTCTGGCTGACTGATATTTTTTGTCTTTTGATGTGTGTTCTGTTTCTTTGAAGTTAAGATGGAGCCTGATTCAACAGGACAAAATTGCAGTTCTGTGGGAACCCAAGAAGGCCAAGCAGCAGTAAAGACAGAAGAGAGCTCAGAACTTGGGAATTATGTTATCAAGTAATGGTTCATTTCTCTCTGGAGAATTTTTCTTTGGAATACTGGGGAGAATGGAAGAGATTCTAGGAATGCATGCTGTGGTATTAGAAATTTGACTCCAAAATACATTATAAAATCTTCTGTTACATATGCTGTTTTATCACTGCTAATCCTCTTGGCTGGCATTCATTTCAGACACTGCTGCAAAATTTTCTTTACAAATGGGTTTGTATTCATGGCTACTGGAAGAGAAAAAAAGTTATTTTATGATCTGCAGTTATTTTGAGGATTGCTAAAACCTCAAATTTCTAAAGCCTCTTTATCATCCATGATTATCATTGCTTGCATAATTTCTGTTGCCATTGTGTGTTCTTACTGGGGTCAGACTGTGCCCAATGAAATAACAGTTAAAAAAAGAACCGTCTAAAGTAAATAGGAGAACTGTTTGTCTTATTGCCTCTCTAGTCTTGACAAGCTCATACGTTTCTACAGTTACTTAATATGAGGCATGATAGGCTCAGAATTGAAATTGGATAATAAATACCAGCGGAGTGTGAAGTCCAACACCTTATTTGTGATGCTCTTGTAAGTAGTTTCTGGAGGCTTTTCACCAGAACTCAGCTTGCAAAATAATATTCTCTGGATATTTCTTGTAATCTATAGGACATCTCTTGTCTCCCCCAGTGGCTTACTTTGCTTTCTGTCTCAATGGTTTGAAAAGTGTTGTTATCCTGACGTACACCCATAGACATTTCCCTGATGGGGAGTGTATGTAGGAGACAGGAATAAATCTCAAATCAGCACACAGTTGGAATCATCTTAATCATGAAATAATTGATGGAAAATACAGGTCTGGTCACGATGACTGATTAAGTACAATTTGTACTTAAACTCCTGTTAGCTCTTGTTTTAATGTTATAGCAGATGTGCTGAGTGACATCAAATGAGCCAGTTAGCCTAGTCTTTCCCTATAACAGAACATCATAAGAGATGGACAGTTAATAAGCAGCAAAAGAAAGTACAAAGTTTGCCATGCAGTGTCACATGTTCCTGCTGGGACAACTTGCAGTAAAAGGGGCTTCTCATCCCCTCAAAACAATGTTGCAGGTTGTGAGATAATGTAGGTATTTTTTTCAAGCCTGTCCACTAAAGCCTGTTTCTTCAGCTTGACAAACATAGCTTCAGATATGGACACCAAAGCGAGAAGAAAAGCACTTTGAAATACTTCCTTAGATTTAGGACATTACAGGAGTTTATCCTCACATTAGTGTTACTTTTATGCCTTGGGACCAGGGACTAGAGTCTGCACAAGTCACTAGACTTGTGCATCTGATTCATCACTTCCAACAGTGTTCTTCATTGTGATTCTTTTTATTCCTTGCAGCATAGAATATTTGGAGAACATCCAGCAGCTTTTAACAGCAATAGTGAAGAAGGTTCCATTAATTGCTGAAAAAAGTAAGCAGTGAATGAAAATGCTTGATTTGCTATTTTCAGTGTATCAACAGAATGCTTTGTGCTGCAAAAATTACTAAAAATGGAATGAAATAAAGCCCCCATCCTAGAGAGTTTACTTCATGGGTTATTCTGAAGATTTTTTTAGACTCAAGTCCATCCAGTGAAGCCAAGTGTGTTGTCAGCAGTTATTAACTTTAATCTGTTTTTCCATTAAAAATAGGTCATACTTGTCCACATAACAGCTGCAAGCAGATGCTCTTTTACCTGGTTTTGTCCTTTTAAGAAAAAAGTGCATTAGAGGCACGTCTGTTTTGCTGGGGTTTCAGAAATGGTTGTAGATATGGTGATGTATCTTAGCATTGGAGTATGGTTTTTGGCTTTGCTGGCTTTGCTTTTCAACCAAGGGTGGAAGTTTATGGAGAATTGATTTAAGCTTTTTTGACACTTATAATAGCATACCTCTTCCTCGTATACATAGCTGTAAATGTGTCAGTTTTCTCTGGTAGCTAGTAGTTTGAAAAGAAGTTCCTGGAGACTGATAAGGGTAGAGCCTCTCAAGATAAAGAGAGCAGACAAAATAGGAGTGGGTAACACAGTAAAGCTTCTATTGTGTGTTATTTGGGGGCCTATAGTAGCGTTCTTGAATCTCTGGCTTAGGATTCATAACCCTTCCTAATGTTTTGCCGGAAACCTTTTCACTATTCCATTGCTGGCCAACAAATTACAGTGTAAAAAGTGTTTTGAAAAGAAAGACTTTGACTAATAGCACAACCTTACAGGTCTACCTCATTAGAGTTTTTTGGGGGAGAAGGAGAGACTTAAAACTGCATTTGGCCACAGGTATCTGCTGATCAAGAGGGGTGCTGTTTGTGCATTCAAAAACCACAGTACTGCACACATCTATGTATTTGTTAAGAGTTGTATCAGCATTTGAAGAAACTATAGTCCTGTGAGCATGAAACACTTTGAATCCGTTTGCACTTTCCTCTTCATGAAATATAGCACATCCAGAATTGATCTGATTTCAGTCATTAAAATTTAATACTGTTTTTGGCTTTGCCCTTTCTAGGTGAAGATGCCAGCTCTTTCTGTGCCAGCTCAGTGGAACAGTATTATAGCTGGAATATCGGGAAGAGGAGGGCTGCTGAGGTAATCCTCTCCTGTGTTTTATAAGCAGACATTAGGGATGCAAGAAGAATTTTTGAACTACAGAACCTTCATTGTTGTTGGGTGTTTTGTTTTCTGAAGCACTGTCAAATTTTAGATGGAAGCATTCCTCACTGCAAGATAAACTGATTGCTGTTCAGGTAGTGCTCAAATTTATTGTTCAGAAGCTTTCTAAAATAGAAGGGACTCTGAAGGTCAGTTTTCTGCTGGTCAAAGAAAGATGCTTTTGAAACATTTTAAAAATCAGAATTTTTGCAAACTGTCCTTTTACCACTTTATCCTCATCACTCCTGTGTGGTATATCATGATCATGGGAATTTTCACCAGCCTACTTTGTCCTCCTTATATCTTTTCGTGGGATTATGTCTACTTTCTATAGAAAGAGGTTTGAGAAATCTGACCTAGGAAGTGCTAGTATTGAAATAGATTGTCAGTTCGTCAGGGATAAATATCTCAGTTCATCAGGATCTTATAGTATTGTGATTGTTACGTTTTCCCACTATTTCTTAATAGTTTTGACATCTTTCTGTAGACCTATATAGGGAAAAGAATAAACTGGTCAGATTCACTGTTTAATGAACATAAATGAACAAAAAGTTTAACCAAAATATAAAGAAGCATCTTTGCTCTGGTAGACTTCCTGCACTATGCTATCTTAAAGTGTTACTTGGAAGTGGAAGTCGAGACATAAGTGTGTCTGAGCCTATGTAAAGGGTTGTCCCTGAGACAGGGCTCTTTATTGAGGTTTTGGTTGCAAGAGAAAGCAGAGGATGCGTGACCTGCCCAGAGCTGCAGAAGATGTCAAGATTACAACCATCTCCCATGTTTATTTTTCCCTGCCATTCTGTTGTCTGGGAAAACAACGTTCCTTTTATTTTCTTTGCATCTCAGTTTTTTTTTCTGGGCCGTAATCCGGCCTTAAACATTGTAGCCGGTGTGAGCTTTCCTTTTGGTTTTTCATAGTGGCAACGAGCAATGACAGTGAGAAAGATCCTGCAAGAAATCATAGAGAAGCACCCCAGATTCCACAACATTACACCTCTGAAAACAAAACATGTGGTGCACTGGTGTCGATGCCATGGCTACACTCCACCTGACCCCGAGACCTTGCGGAACGATGAAGACTCAATTGAAGATGTGCTGACTCAGATAGACAGTGAGCCGGGTGAGTATGGAGCGGCAGTAAACTCCTTTTTGCCAAAAGCGTTCTTTATTGAATGGCTCAAGACTATGTGTTTACACATGCATGTGCTTGTTCTTCAGGAGAAATAGGTTTGTTCTTTCTTTGTTTTTTGACTTAATTCGCATAGAATAACAAAAATTGGAGAGATCCTGAAGGCAAACATAGGAGTGAAGCTGTCCCTTGGCCCTGCCAGTCCTGACACTCTCTGGCACCTCTTTGGGTTCCATTGTGCTTTGGGGCCATTGTGGGTCCAGTGTGGATACATGTGGTGAAAGATGATGCTCGCTGTATGGTGTAACCATGTGCAAACTAAGTGTAGGCAGTAATGACACTTCCGGATCTGCCCTTACATAGCTGTCCTCTGTTGAAATGCCACTAGGCCACTATGCAAACAAACTGAACAAGCTTCAGGTACAACACGCTGTCTGGCAGTGGCTGCATGGAGCTCCGTGGGGAGTTATTTACCTCCCAAACTAAATTGCCCTGCAGAACCTTCATGTTGTGCTACTACAGGTGCTATGTTATTCCACTAGGATAGCTGTGGGATATCCACAGTACACTGCAGTCTGTATTATACACATATCTTTAATTACATCTGTTCTTCACATTTAGGTTCCCTTGTTTCACCTTGAGATAATCCCTTTTCCAAAGCTGAGTGTTTTTCCGTCCTGATCAAAAAAGGATTTAGAATATTTCACAGAAGTATGTGGATTTGATTATTCTGTGCAGTCTGGTCCTGCGTTGCAGTTGTTGAAGGTGGAAAGGAAGCCTACATCTACTTTTTAATCTTTTTGTCTGAATAACTTGGTTTGTGTTTGTCCTTGAAAACAAGAGCCTATTTACTGCATAGCTTTCCACAAAAGATTTTTTTACTTGCTAGAGTTGAGCATGCAGAGAACAGGGCTACCCTTGCATACTTCCACTGGAAGTCTGTCTTCTGATTTTTCTTAAAAAGCGTGATAGTACTTGACATAATGCAAAAGATGACTTAGTGTTACATGATGCCTATACAGTAAAACTCCCATTTCTCTAAATGGATTGAAGAGCATCAGACTGCCTTGCCAAAATGCTTTGACTGCCTGTCAAAATGCTTCTGTGAGACTCTTTAGGAAGCTTGCATTAGCCTGGTGTTGTTTGAAGTGCAACCTTGTTGATGGGTGTAGGGGCAAATGAAAGAGAGCTCCATGAGGGTAATGAGTATGTAATTAGAAGGCTTTTGATGACTATTTGCATTTCTATTCATCTGTATGTATAGTAGGAACTACAAAAATTAACCTTCAATTACCTTAATTTCTTACCATATTTTGGTTGTATATTTGTTTACAAGCACTTCTCCCATAATCTGTCATATGTTTAATTGATTGCTTCTTGTTCAGAATGCCCTTCATCTTACACCAGTGGTGAGGAGCTGTGCCGAAAACTGGAGGAGCTGCAGCAGTTTCTGAAACGAGAACCAGAACACGAAGAGGAAGTAGATATTCTCAACTTTAGTGAGCCATTAAGAATAAACATTAAAAAGGAGCAAGAGGAGAAACAAGAGGAGATGAAATTCTATTTGGCTTCCTTGCCTGCATCAGAGTTTGTGAGGGATACAGCAGAGAAGGTAATGAGTGCATCACACAGCTAGTAAGAACCGCAGCCACGCTGGCAGTGGCTTAACTTTTGTTTAATTGCCTTTCCTTCATCTGTATGGTCCTCTGGATGTTTTGGCTTGGTTTTGATAAGTGGCCTGAAAAAGTGGCCAGTCTGGCCAATGATGTTCAGCTGGGCAGTGCTGGTAGGAGTGAGTGAAGCATGGTAGCCTGATGTTCGTTTCAAAGCAGCTGTGTTGCAGGGCTTAGCACCAGTAAATTTGTCCAGAAGACTAGAAGCAAAGAGAAATGAGGAAAAAGGAGCTCTTGCATGGAATGCCTCCTATACCATCATGTGAAAGGTTGAGGCTTGTTACTTGAACCTGTGCAGTTTATAAGTGGTTCCTGGAAGGGGAGTGAAGTGAAGCTAATAGCGTAGCAAACTTTGCTGCTGCTTGCATTTGTTCTCTGTTCAAACTCGAGTGAAGGAAAAGGAGAGTGTGGTTTCCTCTTTCAGCAGCTAGAAGGAAAGAGAAGACTTGTTCAGCTAGTAAAAGAATGTTTTCTGGTGTAGGGCAAGAGACTGAAGCAGAGGGGAGTTCCTTGCAGCGGCTATGGCAGAAAGGAAGGTATCTCTTTCTGCCTCACAGACTAACCTCAAGGGGTGAAACTTCCATTCTTTATTTTATCCTGTCTCCTGCCAGGTAGCAGACAAGGGAGCAGGCATGATGGGAGTGTACTGAGAGACGGAACACTCTTTTGATGCTGAACTTTGTGCCAAGAGTACTGTTTAACACTGTTTTAGTTGGCATAGTAAAGTGCAAGGAAGAGTGCAGATACATGAATTGAATATATGTAAGGAACTTTCATTCTCAATCCAAAAATGCAGCCACCTGTTTTTGTGCAAACTTTCTGTAGCTAAGATGAAAATCTTTTGTTTCTTCAGTGTTTTAGAGACACCGAAGTTGTTCTCTACAAGCTGTTCTAATTGATTTAGCTTAATTTTCTCTGGATTTTTTGAGTGAAGCCTCACCTTATACTGCCCTAAAGTTTTGCAGTGCTTGCTTACTGTTTTTTAACTCTACCCATTGTGATGGATTGTTTCTAAAATTATCTTACTGTCATCTCATCTGTAGCAAATGTTGGTTGTGTTACTTGATTCACTAATTTGTCAAATGTGTTTTTTTTTCCCCTCTCATATTTTATAGATAGGGATTTCTTTTCAGCCTGCTGAGGTACACAAGAATGTTTATGCATCAGTAATAGAAGACATGATCTTAAAGGTAAAAAAGTTATTTCACAATAGTAACTTTTCAATAGCTTTATTAACTCAGTAATGTATTTAAAAAGAACAAAAAAAGCCCCTGCCTCATCTCTAGAAGACTTGACTATTTTTTGAGAGGATTGGATAATTTTTTCCTAAATACTGGTCAGTTCCTTTTTGCCTAGGTTGTCTCTAATGGGACAGTGCTAAATTCTGAAGCCAACAGAACTTCTCCCTTGCCATTTGTCTGTCATACTCAATTTTGGAAAGATGGAGACTGTTTCTCACTGAAGTCCTTTAACAGCACAGATTTGGAATCCTTGTGTTTGGACTGAAAGCAAGGTTATTTTTAGCAGTGCTCTGCTGTATTACAAACTAAAGAAAATTGAGGTTGTTTATACAGTGTTGCTTATCAAAAGATCAGTTTTATAAAAGCTAATGGGTTCCAGGCTTTCTGTGTGCGCACGCGTGCGCACACACACCTAAACACACACACTACTGCTGAGCTATCTTTTATTTATCATATGTGAAGTTAAAATACAGATAAAATCCATTTATTGACATGTATTGTAGCTATTGGATTGCTCCAGTAGAATCGTAGTTACGCCAGTCTTCCTAACTGAACATCCCAGAAACCTTTACCCTACTCTTGATGTAGGCACAGAGAACCAAGAGCTCTAGTTAACTTCTGATTGAACCATGATTAAGCCAAGCATGTAGGGCATATAACTGCCTTCTGCCAGCTGTCCAAGCTAGGAAGTCATCCTTTTGTTTAAGTCTCTTGACAACACATGAAGCTGGTACCTACAGACTAGCTAACAAACACAGACGGACTCCCAGAAAAATATCTGGATACTCTATGTAAAACCATCATCTTGCTTGTAAAAGGCTGGGCCCTAAAATGTTCTCACAGCACGAACTCTGTTAATACCAGATCCACCCTGCTGTGCGTGTACAGCTGTGCAGGTCCAGGAAGAAACCAGACTGGGCAACTGCAGTCATGAGTTCTGCTTCTTCTCTCTTTCTGTTAAATGTGTGCTCAGTTCTTATCACTGTGCTAACAAAAATCATTTGGGTGTCTTGAACTGCCCCTACTGATCTGATAAGCCAAAGTTCCAGGGTTCAATTATGCTGATAATTTGGCAGATAGCATGTATCTTTTCTCTTCCATACTGTTGTCTAATGCTACCTTTTTTCACAGGCCACTGAACAGCTTATGAGTGATATCCTACGGCAAGCACTGGCTGTAGCATATCAGACAACTCCTCACAACAGGTACAGTAGCTTGTTTCCTCTTGGACCACTTGCATGCCAGCACTAAGGGCTGAATTGCTTGAGAAATATTATCAGATTTTGTGCAGCTCAGAACGTGTGAGCAAGGGACTTCCAGATGACATGAGACAGTACATATGTATGAATTGTATTCTGGAAGGATCAAAGCCTTAATAAGGAAACAAATCGTTTGTCATCATCTAGCTCAGTAGTGACAAAGGAGTAGAAAAGATGGTCAATGTGAAAAACTGAGGCAACTCTTCTGTATTGTCAAAGAGAAAAGTAGATGGACCATTTTTACAGAGCTGTATGAAAGAAACTTTTCAGTTGTATCCAGCTCAGGTTTCAGACTGGCAACTTACCAGGTTGTTTGAGCCAGCCAGGACTCAACCAACCTAAGTAATCTCGTCTGTATTTTACTGATAGAAATTTTTTCTGGCTCAAACATTGAACTATTTTTATGGTAACCTTTAGCCCTTTTAATTTCATTCACTAGCATGCTCTGGGGTAACTTGAAATTGAAAAAGAGCAAGACTTTGAGAAAATGCTTGATTTAAATTTTTATTTTGTATGTAGTACACGCGTGTGTGTATGTGTATATGTGTGTGTGTGTATATATGTATATAAACTTATACACATGTAACATCTGTGCTATAGAAGTTTAAGAATTAATACTTCAGCACTTCATTTTCCTGTACTAGTACCCAAGGTGTATCCCTTAGTCATTTGGGAATGGCTCTTTTGTGCTGTGATGTTTTAATGCTTTTTCTGTTTTATTGCAATACTGTCCTGTTATCTTGTTCTTTTGACTTTTTTGACTTCTTTCTTCTTGTTAGTAAATCTATTGCCTTGCTGCTTTATAAACACTTGTCTTTTTAAGTATTGAGATAGCATCTTTGATTCGTTCCCTGCAGGACTCCAAAAGAGATCACAGTGATGAATATTCACAAAGCCATCTGTAATATTCCCTTTCTTGACTTCCTCACAAACAAACATATGAAGATACTAAATGAGGAACAGTGAAATAGAACAGAGAAGATGCTACAGGAAAGGTGGATTTATGACGGAAGTTGGGATGACAAATCCAGTATTTCTGTAGGACACTATTATATGCGTTTATAACATTGGGCTACTAGATTGTTACCTCCAATTAAAGATGCACCTTAATGCAACAGAATGATGCTCTGTTCCAAACCAAGTTGTTAAATATCAGTATTTACTCAGTAAGTGTATGTTCAGTGGCTGAACAAACATTGTCAGTTTGCATCAAGTTGCTAACTGTGAGAGATTCCACAGGCCTAGTACATGTGATGACAACTGTGTTGATGAGGTTGAGGGGTTGGGGGGAAAGAAACTATTATTTGTTACTTCACCTTTTTGACACAGACTACAAACGAGTTGATCCTCACATGCAGTGGGCAGAGCAGTTAAGTTGGCACACTGAATATGAGCAACTTCAAGGCAACTGTTGAAGGTGGGTTGTTTGAGCAGGTTGTTCGTTAGTTGGTTAGGTTTGGGTGGAAGGCTGATGGCTGCAATAAATTCTGCCTGCTTGAGCATCATGTATACGACTGATAGCACAGCTAGATAGGCTTCTTATTAGCTTATTCAGCTAAGTGCCTGTCTGAAGGCGATACCAGATCTTTCTCTAAAGCACCTCAGAGAGGATGAACTGGCACATACTCCATCTAGATGAATAAACCATGATCAGGCTAGTTAAGACTTGAGTGCCCATTTGTCCTGCATGAAAAAGGAGAGCTGAAGTTGCTTGGAGAGGACAGTATTCAGTTTTTGTGGGCTTGGACTGACTGAAACCCTTTGCTTGCCCAGCAAATGCCTCCCTAGTGTGGCAGAAGTTTTGGAGTCTTAAGGTGAAGGGCAGATGAGCACCTCTGTCATACATGTTTTCTGACAGCATTCACTGATGATCAGCTTTATGAAGTGGTATGGGAGCAGCACCACTTTGTCTTGCATTCTAATGAACACACAGAGACCTGATAGGATCAAAAAATCACAGAGATCCATTGCTTGTGGGGAGCACCTCTGATGTCTTGACTGCAAGAAGAAGTTCTGCTTCTAACCACAGCACTTACCTGTCTCGGGAACATCACTGGTGTAGAAGATGTCTGCAGGCTGGCTAACGATAGCTTGCTGGAGAAAGCTTCGTTGGCAACACCCTTACCACCTGCACCCACTGCCCTCTCTCCTGCCTCTATTGGTGCATGCTAGTAGTATGAATAAGCCATTGTAAAGTTGGTGGGACCTCTGTTGGACTGTGAGGCTTTCAGTGTGCTTGCTTTGTTGCGTGGGTGAAACAGGTCAACAGCTAGAACCCCCTATGTGCTGATCTCAGCTGGGTCACTGATTTGCTGCATGGCCTTGGATTTAATCACTTCGTGCCTCAGTTTCCCTATTTCTCAGAATGGGGAGCAGGATACCTACCTCACAGGAGTGTACTGAGGCCTCACTCTTGTTGGTGCCGTGCTTTGACAATGCAAAGCTTTTTATAAATGTGAAACTACAGTTACCTTTCTTGGTCTGGGATAGGAACATAAATCTTCAAAATAAAATCTTTTGGTGCTTCTTGGGGCTAGAAGATGAATGATAGTAATTCCAGCTTTGTGTAGAAACAGGGAAAGGTGGTTTCAGGCTTCCAAGAAGAGCTAGCTTAAGTTTGATGCAGTTCTTAAGCTGCAGAAGGTATTACGTACCTCAGATGAGATAACACCTGTATTCTTCACCATAAATAAAACAAGGGTCTGTGACTAGCCCCTCTTAGCCCATCAGAGCTGACAGGGAGCTTCAATTTACTTGAATAAGAATGGCAGAATTTGGCACTTGAATACAGGAAATTGAACTGACTTTTGAAACCTGAATTGCATTCGGAGTAGAAGGAATTAGATGCCCCCTAGAAAGGGCATTTCAGATGCTCTAGATTTGAAAGATAATCCTGGCTTGTTTGGTAAGCCTGGAGCAGGGTTGCGTGCACAAATAAGTGCTTAATGTAGCCCTGACACTAGTTTTTCAGCTGAGGTCAGTGTGAAGAGATTGAGCATTGGTGATTATGTTTGAGCACAGTGCTGAAAGTGGAGAGGAATCCAGGTAGCTGGAGAACTTGGGGCCTCACACTGTTTATAGACTGTAGCAAACTCAAAAGTCCATACAACTTTCAGACATTCCCGTACACAGCTTGTACAATAGAGAAGAGCATTTTTGAAATCTGTCTACAACAGCTTGCAGGTTGTGTGGGAGCAGCCTTTTGTGCAAACTCAGTTGTGCTATGATCTTCTGGAGTGATGTGTGCATTTCCAGTCCCCTGTCTCTTATGGGCTTCGTTTCTGGGATTTCGGTGTGCCCAGAGCAGCTCTTGATGCAGTTTGCTTTGGGCGTCTGTTGGCAAATCATGGTTTCCTTGCCTGTGTTTTCTGCTTCTCTGTAGTGCTGAAAAGGGGAGTTTCAGACTTTGAGCCTTGAATTAGGCCATGAAGCAGACAGGTAAATGCCTGTTGTTTTTAAGAGTTCTTGCAGTGAAGATCTATTGATACATTTCTGAGCAGCCACAGGTTATTCTCCTAGGAGTTGCTATATAAATAATATATAAAGTTTGCTAAAGAAAAGAAGAAATCTGTTAGAGAAGATAGAAAATAACACGTTTTAGTCCTGCAAATGTAGGGTATGTTTGCGGTAAGGTCTTTGAATTTTAAAAAATGGTGGGAGAAAATATTGTCAGCAAGAAGTTTCCATTGAAATTGCTTGGAAATAAGTGAGAGGTTTGGGAAATTTCATACACTCAGTTAGGTGTAGAAGTATTGGAATATTACGATATATTTCTCTGGCTTTCTGAAGAGTCTTAATACTAGTTAAAGATCTCTTTACAAATATTGCCCCATTTGTAATACTGAGTGTTTAAATCCTTCATGTTATCTGTATTATACTGTATAATTGTGTAAGATACATATGTTTACAATAAATTCTTTTATTAGCTGTGATAGGGTTGTTTGACTGTCACGTGGTACTCAAAATGAGTTTGTTCAAGCTCCCAGGTTTTTGTCTTTTGCATACTTGGAATATTTTAATTAGTTTTGGAGAAAAACTGTTTGATCTTGAATTCATCTGAAGAAAAAGATGATTTTTGCCCTTTTCTAGTTATTTTTAAAAGCTTTTGGTTTTGGGAGATTGGGGAAGGGAAGCTAGAAACTCAGCAGAGTGAGCTCCCCCAAGTTCTCATTTTGCAGAGTGGCTCATAAAAAGAGCAAATAATTTCTTTGCTCTGAGCTGTGTGAAAGATTGAAGAGGAATAGAAAAAAGTAAGAAAATACAATTTCTTGGTTTGATTGACTAGATTGCGGGGAAAGAAAATCTTAAGTGACTGAGAGCAGTTTTCACACATTTGTCTTGGCGTGCTGGAAAACTAATTCTTGTTACTACTAGATGCCATAGAAGAGCCCCCTCAAACTGAGCATAAACTGCAGTGCCTTTGGCTTGCCAGAGCCAAACAAATGAGAACACAGCCATTGAAGGCTGACTCTCCTGTGGATTCAGCTGGTGGTGGTAAAGCTTTTTGGAATATTTTAGCTGATGTCTTTGCTTGTGGATATTGCAACCCTTCTCTGACACATTCATAAATGTATCTGTAGGAAATGGTTGTCATTTGCAGGAGATGAAAATGCATTCACGCAGAACGCCTTCTGCAGGCACGTACTCATCAGGATTTTTCTTATGGTCTGTTATTAGCCTTCCTTCTGGCAAGGATAGTCTCTGCCAAACAGCTGCCACCTGGCTCTGATTCTAAGGCATATTCATAGCTTGCTGCGGTCTTCCCAGTTGGCAAAGGCTTGAAATCAAAGGACTAACTTATAATTAATGCCTTAGTTTCATGGCTATACAAGCAGTTGCAGTACTCCAGAAGGTGCTGCACTGTCAGCTTCCAAAATGAAGTAATTTGTATACAGAGCTAGCACTGGAGCAAATAGCGTAGCTGTGTTGCTGTGTACTTACTTGGTGATGTAAAAGAACGAGCTACCAGGCATGAGGGATTGCCCAGCCATCCTGTGCCATCTCTGTCCTGGAAGGAAGCACAGCCTTTCTGGGTCCAGTGGTACCCACATGTTCACCATAAACTGTAGTGGATTACCATGTGATGGCCCATATAGAGAAGATATGTAGGGATAGGGCAGAGGTAATAGATTTTCATCTGGTTGTTCATCCTACAAGAAATTCATACAACACAAGGAGAAATCTGCAGTTTAAAAAAGAACCTTTTTACGTACCCAGAAATCATTAACATATTGCTTGTAACTTTTCAGATATTCAGCTCAGGCAATGAGATTGCCCTGAGTCGTTGAGGGTATGTAACACACCAGCACTTCACCTGAGTGCGCAGAAGTGTGGATGTTCCTTGTTCCCTGGAGTAACAGAGGCAGCTGGCACAAACCTCGCTGTCAGCATCCCAGCAGGCCAAATGCTACTTGCCAGCAAAAGATGAAACAAAACAAGCATGTTCAATGCCATGCTAGAGGTAGTGAATTAGAACAGTTCAGGTATAAAACCTTCCTTTTAAAGGATTTTCTTGTGTGTCAAATAACCCTTGTTTGCAGAGTGATTCACAGTGGAGAAACCTTGATGGACTGGAATGAACTTGGAGCAATGGGGAGCACAAATGCGTGAGAGCAGTGGTGGAGGCAGTCTCTGCACTGTGACTATCTCGAGCCAGCTAAACCTGCATAAGAGATTTACTCTCTTCAGAAGAATTTGGTCAAATTGACCAAGTTCCCACACACAAGCAGGTGTGTTGGAGATGGCAGCAGCCTGCGTCATCTCCTGTCCCTTTCAGCTGGTAAGTACCTGCTTAGTTTTCCTTTTGTTGTTCCCTCCTGTAACTGGAGCCAAACAACAGCATCATAAACCTGTGGCTTTCTCCTGGCAGTCTCCTGAGGGGTAGCGAGAACTGGAATTTATGTATCTGAGGATGCTGGCTGTGTAGTCAACACGTTCATATACTTACAGAAATGTTCTTGAAAGCAATTATAAAGCAATATTCTTAAAATTCAAAGTTAGTAGCATTTGCCTGTGGTCTGTGTAAGACAGCAGAGTGGAAATGAGGTGAAAGGCAAGTTGCTTGTCTTTGTTAACAGGGCAGCACTGAAAGGGGGTCTTGGGAGCATGGCATTATACATCAGAGTAGATGTAGCCTTTGTCAGATGGTGAATGCGGCAAATCAGTATTACTGGTTCATTACCATTTCCCTATGTTGATTAACTGCCTTCTGAATAGTTTGCTTTCTGTTTGAAAGCGTCTGAGAAAAATCCCATAAGCAATTATGAATTCTGCCGAGCAACAGTTTTCCCTTTGAAGGCAGTTATGCTTTTAAATCAGCATTCAGATATGCCACGGTTTGAAATGTGCCTCAGAAATCATTCTTCATAGGGATCTGTGCCTGCAGATAAGCTTGAAGAGTAAGGAGTTGGCTGCTCATGGTTGTGAATGACATGGCTGTGAGTGCAGTCAAGAATATAACTGACTCCTTGCTTGGTGTCCTTTATGTGTTGCTGTCCTGTCCATGTAGATGTGAGAGAACAAGCTTTTGTAAAGGGGATGTGGAGGTCTGCATCTGGTTTAATGACCTTCTGCATCTGTAGGACCCCGGAACAGGTGCAGCCCTGCTGGGGTTTTACTGAGTTTGATGGTGATGGTTTCAGGGAGTTGGAGATAACTGGAAGGAATTGCCTGCATTTGCTCCCTCCCACCATGCCTCAGCCATTGCCATCCCTCCCACAGCCCCTCACTCCAAATCAGGATGGAGAAGCTATCCTGTTCCCTTCCTCAGCCCAACTCTTGCGCCATCTCCCACTGTGCCGGGCCAGAGCAGGGCACATGAGGTACAGACATGTGCAGCTTCTCACTGAGGAGAGCAGCAGACTAGGAGAACAGGTAGGCTCAGTTTTAATGCTGACTTCCTTTGCAACAGCATATGTAGACTGAAGAGAAAAATACAGTGACAAACTTCCCTGTTGAGGCTGAGTATCCAAGGGTTATGTTTTACAGCAAGAAGGATCTTGGGAAAGAACCAATAGCTAAAATACATTTTAATTTATTAAATTAACTTTCAGTCCATTTGGTAAAATACAAGCTTAAATTACTGGTTTGTTCACATCTGTTTTTTCTCTCGTTTAGAAATGCAGTGAATTAAGAGGACAAACTGAATAGGCAATAGGTGTTTTTCTGCTGTTGTTAAAGTCCAGGATTGAAATGAACTGATATGGTTTGAATGAAACTCTTAAAAACATTATACAGAGATTAATCGAGCAAATTGAATTCTTTTTTAGAAATATCTAACATGCAAAACCTTTTGTGCAGTTTGAATGTTTCAAATGAATTTCCTGAAAAATTAATCTCCCCAAGCAATGACTTTGGCAAGTACAGGTACTACTGTATATTCCTCTGGGTTCAAATGAAAGGACAAGTGTGAGAAGTTCCATCCCTTGTCCCAGAAAACCCCAATTTACTGAGGATGTTACCTGTACTTGTGCTTAGCCTTAAGTTTATAGGTTCTGTTTGAATAACTAGCAAAGGTGGCACCGTTTAAATCTTCACATAATGCAGTGAGAATATGCTCTCTGCATGAGTTTCAAGTACAATCCATATGCCAGCAGTTCAAAAATCGTTCTTACAGAAATTGCCAGCAAGGGATATGTGTTTGCAGAATTCCAGAAGTTCATTAAGTTTGCCTTTGACTTGAGCTAGAAGGTGGTAAAGGGGAAAATCCTCCTGTGTTGAAGTACATTTAATTACAAGTGAATTAATATTTGACCACTATTCAAGTTTGAGGATACAGTTTCCTTTCATTCTAGCAGACACATTTCAAACACACAAAATAAAAGTTTTTCTATTTCTTTTTTTCCCCAAATAGTTAGGAAAAACATTGTATAAGCAGAAGACTAATAATATTGCATAAGTCCTTGAGATAGAAATTCAAAACCTACTATAGGATGAACAAAGGCTAAAAAATGGTTTCTTAAAACACAAGTACTTCAGCAAAAGTTAAATCTACACCAATCTGAGAAAAAATAACTTTAGAATAATGACACTTCATATGATCTATCTTAGAAATGAAGGATGTCTTACATTCTACTTTTTTAAGTTTCTAAGTAACATTCACTTCTGGTTGTTCTTAGCATTAACATTACCATTATCCAGGCAATAATTTAGGAATTTCAAGGCAATCTATCTTCCACCTTGCATATGCAAAGAGTTAACATTTATTAAAAGTATAAGCATATCCTTTTCATTAAAGGATCATAAGTTGCTTTAGCTAAAATCTATGTACAGTATTTACACTCAACCTAAGCACAGCTGTCCAGATTACACAGATATTTTAGATCTGCTCCTGAGGAGTCTGGTAGGTGTCTAGCTGACTCCATCCGTGCTATCATCTCTGAACAGAGTTGGTGCGTTGTTGTCAGGGCTGTCTCCAGAAGTTCAGTCCCCTCTTGATTCTCTGTGAACTCTCCAATTTTGGAAATATTCAGCTTTCCAGCTTCCTATCTCAAAAAAAACCCAAGAAGCTCAGAAGTCAGCCAGACACTTCCTGTCTTTCACTGGCCTACTTTAGAGGTGCTGTTAAATAAGACTTTTTGGTTTTAATTGTCTATCCTGTTTGTGAGTACTTTCCCTCCCACCCTGTGCAGTTAAGCATAGAGATGTTCCCTGCAATACGGTCTTTGCTGCCCAAAGTCAATCTCCTAATGTGATACCAGCTGGCATAGTAATGAACCTGTTTCTATGAAAATCTAGGTCATTCCTTGCAGTGTGTTTTGCCAGTTCTGAATCAAGTGCTTTGCAATTTGTGTGTTAACAGAAAGTGTGTGTACATATCATTAATCACTGGAGCTGCTTTTGATAATACTTATTCTTTGATCTTAATATTCCTCATGAAAATTGCATAGTGATACATCTTAACAGCCCATGCTGAAGCTGCCTGCATGTGAACGAGGTCCAGGTTCAGACGTTGAGGATCCGCGACGGTGCCTGGAAAACAGCAGAAGGATTGAGAGAGAATTTGGTCTTCACCTCTGGAATCTAGTGGGGTGAGTGGGGGCGGGAGAGGAAGGAAAAAATGTTAGTGCAACACAGGGTGCAACTCTAGTGTGAATTCTAGTGAGTCTAGACCATTTTGTGTCTCTGCCCTGCCCTGCCCTGTAATATGCTATTACCTGGTAAGTGTTAGCTCTTAACTGGGCATAGCTAAGATTGATCTAAGCTTACAGGATGATTCAAGGGCAGATGTGTAATGCTTGGCCACAGAGAAGTGATTTTGTTAGAACCAGGCCCTTGGACCTTAAGGTGTGTGCTGTGACAGGAAGATAACCATGGCTGGACATTTCCTTGGCAGGAGGTGGCCATGAGCCAACCTGAGGAAGACAAACAGCCGACCTCCTCACAAATCCACACAGGCATGCACTCTACAAACATCTGAACAAATTCACCCCTGGACACCTCTGGATTAAAATGAGAGGAGACGACCGTGATGTTTCTGTGGTGTACAGTCTTAATCTTTTGGAGAACGCTATTGAGATTATGTCAAAATGCTTCAATCTTTTGCTTTAAGGAGCCATGAGCATGTTACGTGTATTGCAAATGTGGAGACTTGGAGTATCCGAAGGAAAAAGAGAGAGAACAGTATCGAGTACTGGCTGTGATAAATTGTGAAACTGAAATGTTTCTGATACGGATATAAACTCCTCAAATCTGGAGAAAAAAGTGAGAGATAACAAATATGACTTCATGATACTTGTGACCAAAATTCTCATTGAGGTCTATGGAGACAGAATTTCACCCAAAATGTAGCTGTTGTGACTGTACTGAAGTGGGAGGGACACCTGAACACTTTTGTCTCTTCCCTAATTCTAAAAGTCCAAAGGATTTGAAACAGAAGTATAGTTATTTATGCATCCAGCACAGGACTCTGGATGAATCTGGCCATAAAACGTAAAGTGGTGGTAAGCTTTGCTTCATGCCAAGTACTTTGATGGCACTACCTGAGTAGAGAAAGAAGAGCAAGACCAAAAAACAAGAGTGTCTAGGACAAAGGAAAATAGCTATTGATCTGTTTTTAGTTGTTGTGTTGTTTGTTTTTTCTGCTTCTCTGGGGATATAGTGAGGAACAAGAGTAGCATCACAAACAAAGTCTGTGTAGTGCTCAGTATCTGGGGAAAAATCAGCACTCCGAATCTTGCATGCAGTCTGGCAGAACAGAACATAAAACTGACTTCTCAGGTGTCTATCAAATCCATGGGCTTCAGGCAAGAGGGAAAATCCAGATGGTCACGTGTCAACCAGGTATTTCAGACAGTCTCACTTCTGTTTGAGCTGGTGATTCCCCTGCCTCATCTCCATCCTAAACTACACTTTACATTTGCTGACTGTGCTAGAAAGGCCCCAGTGGGACACCTGGGGCCTTTGCTTACATAGTCTACAGTATTGTATCTTTAGTAATATGTATTTGTCTCTGGGATTCCAGTTTTCTTTTTCATTTTGTAAGGAACTTGGATAGGGGCTCTGATGGGTTCATCTAGGACCCTTTCCTTGTGAGCCTGTCTGTAACATTGAAAGCAGAGGAGCGGAGTGTATCTTTCAGGCAGCACTATGCATCTTGGCCCGTTGGTGGCACTATATTCTTCCTTGTACTTCTTAGCAGGCCAGTGCTGTCTGACTGGCGTTTCCCATTACTACCATCTTGCTATCTGTCTCTGCTTTGTCCCTCTTCCTGCAGGTCTGCAGGTCTCAGAGAGCCTGAGACATTATTTTGCCCCTTTAGAGTCCTAACCCTTTTGTCCTTATTGCTGCACCTCAGAAAATATCCCAGGTTATTCAGAGCAAAGAGGCAGTTTTGATAGGATTTGCAAATTCTCTCTCACTTTGCCTTAGGCCGTTGTCCCCCATTTAATTGAGTTGGATACATTCATTGTATGCTTTGTCACAGCTCTGAGCCAGCAATCCTCTGTGGAGGAGGCATTTGGCTGTCTGCTGACTAAACATCTCTTCCTCATCTCCTCCAAGGCAAAGATTTACTTTTTACAAATGGCTCTGGAGTAACTGCTGTTATCTCTAATGGTACCACACAGTGCAGTTGGGTAATTCTGCCCTGGCCATGCTCTGCTTTCACAGAATGGTTGAGGTTGGAAGGGACCTCTGCAGATCATCTAGTCCAATCGCCCCGAAGTCAGATAATGTAGTCTGTGATCAGCTTTTGCAGCTGTTTGTGAAGCATAGTTCTCTTTGGTGGCCTAATGCAAAAAGCTGCTAAATTAGGGCCTTGTCTGTGTGTAGTCTTTTCTTCATTAGTGGGACACTGAGTATTTGGAGTCCCATCAGGGAAAATGCTGAGCAGAGAGAATGTTTTCTCATAGATTTTACAATAATGCTTAGGTTTGTTTGGCCAACAAGAAAACATCTCATGCTGGTATGGAAAGTCATAGAAACTCACAGGAAAAGCCTAAGGAAGTCTTATAGGCATGAGTGCACTTTCTATAGCTATATTCTGCTTGATGATGGTAGAGATGGAAGCTTCTTCCCTTCCCATAGCATAGGAATGTTGTGCTGTTTGGGTGCGTGGAGTTTTTTGGGCAACAACATGCAGACATTTCCAAGCAAGCGTTTGTCGGTGGTTAATACTAACTTTGAAGGTCTAAGTCTCCCACTACAGCCCTAAACTTAGCAGAAGACAGAAGTAGCACAGACTGCATTCTCAGTATGTACAGAGGGTGTTAAATAGACCTTACACAAAGATATATAATGACACACACCTTGTACATAAGGTATCCAATTGTGGGAATCGCAAATCTTGAACTGCCCGACTTTCATGCAGTTTAAAATCTTGGTCTCAGGGTTGAATTATGTTAAGTTACGATAAAACATTTTCTAGCATGTCTCTCTGAAAGCAAGGGATGGCCACATTACCTAATAGACAATGAGGAAAGAGCGGTCAATGAGAACATGGCTTTATTCTACACACGCCACACTGGTTAACAAATGAGGAGTTGCTAATGCATGTTTTGGGCTTTACCCACACAGACATTGAGATTTTAAGAAGTGATAATTACCTTAAAATCTGCTTTATAGCTTGTCTCTTGAACAAAATGTTCTTCTGGGATAATGAAGCCTTGCTTTGTCTTTATAGGTTTGGATGGTTTTGCTCCAGTCCATGGGCGATATTCTTGCCTGAAACAAGATTGTCAAGACAAAAGAAGCCATAATATGCAATACACAGGGAAATGGTGTTTCTGTTCAGAATGGGGGCAAACCCAAAAGGCAAAACTAGATAGAATCAGTTCACAATATTGAACTCATCTGAGGCTAACCATTTTAGAATAAAAGAGGAAATGAGCCTAGAGAGCTGCTTCTCTTTGAAAGCCCAGAAAGTGGGCTAAGTGACAACTTAGCCAGAAATGCATCAGAAGGAAGGCCCCATCTCAACTGGCAGATGCTTCAACTGTTATTTTCCTTCACATAGGGGTAAGTGCTTTTGTTTTGCATGATAATGTTTGAGAAAATGATGCTTAGGTGACTGTTACTTTTAGAGTAGTGATACCTGGAGAAATGGGTACAGAGACTTCCCACTTGGAAAGATGCATGTTTCAATAATGCTGAAAAGCAGCATGCCAGAGTGTGGCTTAGCTAGGCTGTTGGTGTCCTCCTGTAGCCTTCACTCTGCTTGTCTGTCCCTTCTGTGACAGATAGGCCACACCAGTGCCCTTCTAAATAGGACTCTGAGTGCCGTAGTAATATTTGCTCTTTCAGGAGAGGACAGAAGTCTGCTCTGTTTGTATGTGTGTCTGGTAACCAATTCAGGCGGCTTTTCTAGCAAAAGGTTGGTCTGTGTGAGAAGGTTAGCCAAGCTGTGACTTTACAGCATGATAACTTCTCCACAGTAACTCCTGCAACTTGGCTGAATATTTTCAAACAGTCATGTTAGCATGGTTTAAGCTGTGCGCACCACACGGCTGAGAGTGGAAGACCACCCTCGTTCCTTTATGTTGTTAAGCGAACTCACTGAGTTTGTGCTGACCACCTTCAATGACGCTATAAGCTGTTTCATAGAACAGAAAGTTGGCACAGGCAGGCAGTGACTGAAGGGGATGGTAGCTTTTTTAAGCGTATGCACTGAATCTGTAAGTATGCCATATGAGAAATGTCGCACTCTTAGTTAAAGACGTAAAGTAACTTGTCCTTTCTTTCTTTTTTTTCTTTTTTTTTTTTTTTTTAACGTGCTAGAAACCTCTGTAAGAGGTGTTTAGTGGCTAGTATCTAGTAAACTTTATGTTTACACTTAGCATGTATAAAAACACAGAATGGTTGAGATCGAAAGGGACCTCTGGAGATCATCTAGTCCAACCTCCCTGCTCAGCAGGGTCACCTAGAGCATGTTAGGGTTGCATCCAGGCAGGCCTTGAATATCTCCAGAGAAAGAGATTCCACAACCTCTCTGGGCAACCTGCTGCAGTGCTAAAAAATAGTAACTCCATAAAAATAAAAATAGTAACTCCACTTTATCAATCCATTATAGACAAGATCAAAGGTAAGACTGGGTCATGAGCCACATTCAGGCTAGAGAAATAGGCTGTTTTAATTTGCTAAGCTTAGCTTTGATCACAGCCTTTCTAGTTTTCATTTTTTCTAAATATAATTTACCATTTTGATAGTAGCTGAAAACTCCTCTTTAAAACTCTTAGTAGTTAAAGTATGTAAATGTGGAATATTTTTTAGAATGTGTGGTTTGATTTTGGTCTTTTTAGTATGTTGTTAAAACATCCACTGCGTTATGGATTGATTGATTGATTTCTAAACATAGGTTCAGCCTTAAAATGCTATCTCTTTCCTCGTTTTATTTATAGATGCAGGGTGCAGCCCTGGAGCGTCTAACACAGAAACTAGTAAACTAGAAAAAAAAAAATTAAGTGATTGTTTCTTTAATGAATTATCTGCCCACACCGTTTTCTGGTTAAGGCGGATGAGTGCCAGCGCAGGAGCCCACAGCCAAGGCTAGATAGCAGCTTGTCAGCTGACGTGGTGGCAAAGTAAGTTCTTAAATCTACTCTGGATTAGTAAGGAATGTTGCTCAATAGAGGAGCTTCCTGCAAAAAAGCAAAACCAGACCCCCATTAGGGCTGTCCATGCATACTGCAAATTTTGTCTGTAATTGGATTGCTCTTGCTGTTCTGAGCAGTTGCCTTTCACCTTCTCTGTGTCTTGCTTTGCAAACTTGCTCAAGCAGTAGGTGAGTGTGTGGCTGGCTCTTCTGGTGGCTGGTGGTTCTGTTACTGTTGCTATAGCACCTGGGGGTACAGAAGTACCTTGCAGAAAGGCAACCTTGCAGAGGGGAATCCCAGATGTGAATTAAATTTGAGCTCTGCTCTGCTCTGCAGCCAAAGGGAGGACATCCAGCTGCTGGGCAAAATACCAGCTAAATGGTACAAAGCCTTTATTTACATCCCAGCGGTTTCCAGGCACTTGAACCTGCTGTTCCATATAAAGCTGGCTTGCCTTAAGGATATTGATAGTATTGTTTCTTAACTATTTATCCTTGTGACTGCTGGTCTCCCTGCTGTATTACACTGAAACAGAGTATGTCCTAGTCTTTCAATGAATGACTGTGCTGCCTGTCTCCACAACAAGCTCTGTCTCATTGCTTGGTAACAGATCATTTGCTGATTCTGAGGACCCCCAAATGCTGGCTTTTGGATCATAGGACTCTCATGTTGGCTGGAAGCCAAATTGTCTTCCTCTCTGCCTGGATAACCAAAACTGTTTGAAACACCTACGTGCAATGGGGAAATGCTGTGCCTTCACTCATAGAAACAGCCGTGTGAGGGCAAATACAGTCATGGCTGAGACTCACAGAAGCCTTTCTTAGCTGGACCCCAGATTTCCCCCTGGAGAAACTCAGAACCCTCAGAGGGGAGAGCTGGGTGAAATGGGGATGAATTGTTCCTTCTGGGACATGAGGGACTTAATTAAATAAATAAAAGGGGGGGGAGACATGAAAATGATCCTAGACAACATTTGGTCCAGAAAATACAGCTAACAGCTCTACCTTCCAGCTTGCAGGATACAAACATTCATCTGCAGCTGAATAGCTAAGAATTAAAAGGAGTGAGAAGACAAATGCTGGCTCTCTAACTTGACTAGAAATTAGTCATAGAATAACAAATGAAATCAAAATGTGTCTGAGCATTCAGCCTACTTGGAGGCAGGGGAAGAGGAACGAACTAATTTCTAATGTTACTCTGTTAATTTAAGGCTCTGTTGAGATTTAGTGACTTGTCTCCCTGCTTGTGCTCCCTGGTGCAGTGTTTGAGAAAGCCAGAGTGTCAGAACCAGCTCAGCTGCATGTTGCTTCTTCCCTGCTTTGACCACCATGAATGATGCCTTGTCCAAGACCATACTAGTAACAGAGTTAATACCCGGAGAACACAGAGAGGAAATTACAAAAGCGGGATGGAGAGGGGGAGAGCCCTAAGCAGTTTGACTCCCTGCTTCAGCTGCTACTGAAGATGAACACGAGACTTGCTGCTGCTGCAATCATCTTCCTCCTCCCACTGTACCTCTCTTCCTCCTCCCCTCTTCCCTAATAGCAGCAGTTGTCAGATTTAAGGGGCACTAGCCTAGAGCAGCAGTGAGACTTAAACTCTTGTTTTTGAAAGGGTCACAAGTACAACATAAAACCCCTTGTTCTGGGCTGACCCACCAGCCTGCCCCTGCAAGTGTGCAGGAGTGTTTTAGGGTAGAAGGTGCAGCCCCCGCAGGCAGGGCTGGAGGTGAAAGAAAAAACAAAAAAGGGACTTCTGAGCTGTAGAGATCCAAAGGGCTCCTCAGAGGTTGTAATGATGATGCTTCACCTCTGACTTGCTACAGAATCAATATTAAGAAGGTATTGGTAGCTAACTGTGTAAGTTTTCTGTGGAACTGCTTTGATCGCATAAATCACTGATTTGTCAGTCATTGCTCTTTCTCCTAATTGGTTAATAGAGCCTGGGAAACGGAATTTCTTCTCTTATAAGGTGTCAGGATATGAGCTGTCTAGGAGGGAAGGTATGAATAAGTGCACTCTGGAGAGCTGAAAGGCTTATTGCCTGCTGGGACAGTTTAACCCCATAGCAGTAACTGGAAACCAAGTAAGTGGCAGTAGAGTTAGTGAATACTGCAAACAGTAACAACAAAAAAAGTCATTGGATTGTTATTATTACCAGAAGGTTAATACAAAGCCTAACTTGGAAGAGAACTGCTTAAATTAAATAATAGTTATGTGCCATTTCCATCTTTTGGGTGAGCAGGACTACTTGTACTCTTAGGTCTTTTGGGCAGCTTTTTTCATATATGAGATAGAAAGGTTGCTTTTAAATTGAGTTGATTCTTTTTCCTTGCATTGAGAGGCTGCTCTGATGTGCTGTTTGTCCATGCTATGAGGATTTAAACCACCTGAAAACTTGTATTGTCATGACTTTGGCTCTCTGATCTGATCCTAACCAGTCATTCCAGCTGTAGAGCACCACCATGGGCTTTTGTTGCACCATTTCAGGTGCTTTTGTAGACAAAAGCAGCAGCTTCTGCTAGAAGATCCCTATTGCAAAGGCATGTGGAAGGATACATCATTGCTAACTAGCGTGGCTGGACCTGGGAGAGCTGTCTCCTGCTTGCCACTGTGCCCCCTCTGCAAGCCTCATCTGCCATCAGTCAGTCCTTAGTAGCCCAACCTGCCTGGTCCAGGCTGAGCCACACTGGAGATATGGAGGCATACATTGGGTTCAGACCCATCTGAGACCATACAAAGGGCAAATGTGACAGAGCAGTGATGGTAACTCAACAGCTCCCTCACCCCTGCTGTCTGGCCTAGTAGTTTGCTCCATCAGAGCAAAGACTGCTGTGCTGTAGTGCCCTGTGCCTTCCTGCCTGCCCAGGTCACTGGGCACTCAGCCAGCTGGCACTGCAATTATTCCAGACAAGGCAGCCTGTCAGATCGTGTGACGTGTTCTAGAAGTGATAGGCTCAGCTACGAGAAACTAGTTGGTCTTTGGGTTCCTTCAATGTGCAGAGCAGCATTTTTGCTAGCTGCCTGCTGTAATCCACACTGCTAGGAGCTCAGGGATACGCAGCTGCTCGGGTGTTTGGTGTGCTACCCAAAGGTTTTCTGGCTTTGCGGAGAAAGTTGCCTGTGAAATCTTTTTGACTGAGATGGAGGGCATTTTTAATGTCACCACGTGGTGGGTGAGGAGGCAAAGGTAAGGGATGGAAATCAAACACAGAATGTGGTGTCTGCAGTGTTGGGAGCTGGCATTTCCAGACAGATTTACCTTCAGCACTTGCAGAATTCCTTTGACCTGTAGTACACCACCAATGCCACTCACAGTTGGCGTTTTAATGCCTAATTTTTGTGTCATGGGTTGCTCTGCATGATTAATTATTGGTGGCATTCTGTATAACTGCATTAAAATTTTCTTTCTGGTTTAAGAAATACAGAAAAAACTCATTTTGTGTAGCTGAATACAACACTCAGAGTTACACTGCCTGAGTTAGTCTGCATTTATTCTTCCCCTGCCATCTTCATTGTAATATCTAGGCACTCCAGTGAGACTTAATAGGTATAAATAACATTGGTCGCACTCTCTCTTCAAAGGGAAAGTTGTATGCACAGTATAGGTGTTTCTATTGTTAAGATTTCCTTTTTGAAGGACACACTATCGACCTCCTTTGGAGAAGGGAGAGTGAAATGGAGTGCTTGGGATTCAGGGCAGAAGGTGGTGGGATCTGATATGTAACTCTGAGGAAACTCCTTGTGGCAGCTCAGCCAGGTTCCTAGCACAGATGTACCACTACCCTTTCAGTAGAGATGGTTTTGTTTTGCCAAAGCACAGCTGAAAGACCAGCGATTCTGTTTCAGATGATATGCTGAGTCTGTGCCACTGGGGATCTCAGAATGCAGAGATCTTGGCTTGGCTGGAAATCCCACGAGAGGCCAGGGTGAAGAGCAGAAGAGAGGCAGCCTGTGTTGGTGAGCATGTGTGCTGCAGCATTTTCTGCTAGCTGGAGTTTTCCTAAGGGCTGATGGCTGCCTGCCTAGGTATATCACACTGCTGGAGTATAGAGGAGGTACAGCAAAGGTCTAACTAGATCAGGGCAACTCCTAGCCAACTGAAGGTGGCAAAAAACATGGGTCATGGATGCAGCAGTGAGAGCCTCCTGAGAGGAACAGACAGAAGCGCTCTTGGGTGATGGAGCAGTCAAACTGCTCCTTCTCTGAGCTGCATCAGATAGAAATGGGATGCTGGAGGCCTTTCCAAGCCTTGGATGCATGAGCAAATTGTGCCCGTTCTTCTGTCCAGCCAGCAGAGCACAGTGTATGTCCATTCAGTGTAAGGAGAGGACTGGGGGGAAAGAAGTGGGGGTGGTGGAAGAAAAGGTAGAGGGACAGAGGAAAGAGTTGAAGGGTAGAGAGATCAGCAAATAGGAGTTATAGAGGAGGAAAACAGAAGAAAAGTGAATGAAGTGTGATGTCTAAAGATCACTTGACAGATGTGGATCTCCGAGTGAGTCTCTTTCACTGGAAATGTTTAAGACCACACAGGATGAATCTAGCTTCTTCCTGTCTTGGTTCTCATCTGTAGCAAGGTCAAACAGTACTTGAAGCTGCTCATATTGCACAAGAGAGAAGCAGCAGCAAAAAACTGGGACTGAAAGACTGGGGGGAAAAAAACCCTCAAGCCTCAAACCATTGCCTTGGGTTGAGGTCTTGGGGTTTGTCCCATTTGCAGACAGACTGGCGAGGAGCACATACCGTGTGTGAGCTAGCACTCTCTCATCTGTCAGAGAATTGTGTGAATGAGTGTGTAGGCAGGTCTCAAGGTCTTCATTTCTGTGATTATCCCCTTTCTCTCTTTCCTCTAATACAGGATTGGGTGCACTTTGAGTGGAGGAACTTCCTGCTAGCTTTAGGCAACACCCTTGAATTGTTCTCTATTTTAATTCTGAAGGGAGATTCTCTCTTGAGCATCTATTCCCAAGTGCCCTTATTTTCTCTTCCCAAGTCTCTGTTCCTTTCTCCTCCAGCCCTTTCCCAGCCAGACTATGGGAAATCTCTCTACAACAATCCCAGATTGCCTGCCCCAAGCAAACTTACATCTTAAATACCATAAAAGTCAGGGGCTTCAGTATTAATTTCCCCAAGCAGCAAGATACTTAAGTACGTAAAGATAACTTTAAGCCTTGATTATAAAAGCTTTACTTCCATTATTAAGGTTAAGCATGTGTTTAAATATCTTACTGGATCAAGGATGGAGCTCCTCACAGTGTTCTTAACCCTACTAGCTCAGGAATGTGCCATAATCCCATACAGTGCTGAACATGTGCATAGGGACCTTTTTTCTTCCTTCCACACAGCTGAAATAAGATGCTTTTCAGTGTGAACTGGTCACCACAATTCACTTTGCCCTCCTGCAGAAGCAGTGTTTGAAGGTAGGTAAATAGTATAGACAGCAAAGCAATCTGCTCCCTGGTTGCATCCCATGGTTATGGAGGGGAGAGGGATGTCATCCCCCTTCGGTCTGTGATACCTTGTTTGGTGGGGAGGACCTCTCTGCAAGCATAGTGCCACAGAGCATGCTGAGTACTCACGCAGGAACGTGGGTTTTCAGCATCGCTAGCAGTGACGTTAGCAGTAGCACATCGGGTGCTTAACCCTTTAAGTGACGTTAGCTCTTTCCATATCATTTTCTTTACATGAAAGCAACAAAACAAAACTGAAAAAGGCCATTTGTGTGGCTGTACTCTATGAGCAAGAAATGCTGCTGATCAGCACCCCCGATTTGGTCTGCTTACTTACTGTGCCTCCGCCCCCTTGGTCTGCTAGCACAAGCCAGGTACACTTGAACGCCTGCTCAAAGCATTTCATTGCAGAAACAGCAATCACTGAACCTTGAACAGAGCTTTTTCTCTGCACTAGGCCAGCCCTGGCAGAGGGGCTGTGGCCCCATCTCTGTTGTCTTCTAATAAAACAAGAAGAATGTGACACGCAACGAACAGTCACTAGGGGACAGCTGGCAGATGGCTGCTGAGGGCACCAACTTCTCTCATCCACAGAATGGAGGTAAGCAACCAGGAAGCCTCCTCTTTTTTTTCTCTCTCTCTCTCTCTCTCTCTCTCTTTTTTTTTTTTTTCCTCCCCCTAGAACACCTGCTAAATGCATTCAAACTTAGTACTACAGCTGATGGTGTGCAAATCGCTACTGTGTCAGAAGTAGGTAATACTTGTGACTTGCTGCTGAAAGGGAAAAGCTGCTACCATGACCCTGAAGGGCAAAACCTTCAGGGAGGGCAGGCAGGGTTGCTCTGAGCTCCCTGCTCGTTGTCTTTCAGTGCTAGTAAGGTGCAATCTACTGCAACGCTGCAGCAGTCCCTGGGATCTTTTCGCAATGGGAGCACATCCCAGTTTTTCCTTCTTTGTGCAGTTTGTATTGATCTGACTTGGTCTGTGTAGCTGAACTTCCCCCATAGAGACCAATTAGCCTTTGACTTCATTCAGAGTCTAGCAGAACTCCAAATGAAATCCAGGAAAAATATTGATAATAAAGGGCAACCTTGGGGAAAGCAGGATGCCATGCTGTCTTTCCACTGTTGATACAAAGTTGTTTTGTGACTAAAAACATCTTCATTTTCTCAAAGCAAGGTGGAGAGCAGGCATCCTTTTGATACTCCTCCCACCTTTACCTTTCTTTTGGCCATAGCAGGACTCCCACTGAAGTCACCGTGAAGAGGGTTGGACTTTTTGTCTTGGTCACTGCTCCTGTTTGTTTTGTTCTGCTAAGGGCCAGGTCAGGCTGGCCCCATAATATGTGGGGAAGAATACAGCCTGCTTTGCATGCAGCTGAATTTCCTTCTGTGCTTAAAAAAAATGTAGGGAGAAAGATGGAGGAGGAACTTACAGAATAAAGTATCTGATGTGCAAAAATATACCAAACTAGGTTCAATATTGCAGAGGATTCACTGCTACACTTAGAGGTTCCACAAGAACAAATATGCAGTGGGCTGTTGTTGAAACATGCAGTCAAAATCCCTGAATCTTTTTTATTTTATTTTTTTAAAAAAGCTTACAAAATTAAGCCAAAAAAAATTGGTGCCATCAAAAGCTTAGAACAGCCCATGTAACAAGGCTAACTTTTCTGCACCATCCTCTTGGATTCCATCTATTTAGATCTTGCCTTTTGAATATTAAGCAAGCCCAGATGGCTACCAAGACCAGGCAGTTATAAAATACAGTTGCAGGCAACTGACTGGCCTTGTCCTCACTACAGCACCTGACTGTCCTAGTGAGAGCCTCGTGCTGCCTGCTTGACCTGGGCTGCTGCAGAGCCCTGCCACAGCAGCTACAGCGCGCCCGAGTCGAACAAGTGCTGCTCGTGTGAGCAGAGGCAGCTGAACGCCTGCAAAGGGGCCCTGCCCTCAGGGCTGTCCTACCTGCTCAGTGCAGGATCTCTAACTCTTGTAACACCCAAAGAGGCAGAACCTACCCAAAGGTCTCCCCTAGAAAAGAAACAGGAGGACCAGACCAAGAACTAGAGTGTTTTCCATACCTGAGCCCCTCTGGTGAGCTGCCCTACCACCGCTGGTCTCAGCTGCGGTGCAGGCACATCGTCCTTTTCCCCTCAGTGCTTTAGGGCATTACCTAATTTGCCCAACCTCCTCCTCAAGAGCCAGCACTGTCCAGCTGCCTCCTCTCAGGCCAACCCCGGCAGGCTAGGCCCACACCTGCTAACCCTCCCCTCTAGCAGAAAACATGCCTTTGCTTTACCTGCACTACAGCTGATTCGCCTTTTTTACTTGCTCAGCAGCTGCCTTACCCACTGGCAGGGCCAGGTGGGTCAGCTTTTCCCTGATTAGTACCTACAAGAATCAGGGCAGGTTTTTGTTGCTGGAGGTTGGTGAAGGTGGTGGTTATGCATGGCTGCTAAGCACCCTGCTAAAGAGCAAGGAGGATCTTTCTGGCTTTTGTCAAGCAGGAAGATGAAGAAAACCTAGTGCTGCTGTTCACCTATTGCCTGAAGATGAGGTAGATGTTTACAGACTGGGACGCTGCACAGTGAGGTATGAAGGAGGGAGGACTGTAATGTGGTATCATTAGTGAAAATATCCTTGTGGCTGTTGGTCTGTGACTTGTAAAAGGTGGGTCCCCTCTTCTCAGCCTCAAATGAGGAGCTTTTCCAGCACTAATAGGATGTTTCTGTGTCATAAGCATGGTTTAAGTTACCAAATAAAAGCTCAGCACCTTAAGTGTAGTTGCAAGAGAGTAACCCTGCCAAGTACTAGCCACTTTGATCCTGTTTAACCTTGTTTAGAAAAGGAAAAAGCAACTAACATGTATCAAAGCAGACTTCTGCTGCTCTGGGAAGCTATTGTGGATGTTATTTTTGCTGCTTGTTGTGACTCCTGTGACTTAGCCTAGAACGTGTTCAGCTGCTTTCAGCCGTGTGGGGGTTTCTTAAACTGAGCAAATGGAAGATGTTGTGCTAGATGAAAATTCAGAGAAACTGTGGAAATTACTTGAGGCAAAGGTGGTTTCAGCTGTGTAGGCCTAAACTAGCAGACTAATGCTCTAGCTGCTGTTTTAGGTATGCCTGCCTACATTAGTTATAGTGTATAACCTTCCAACAGCTTAAATGTGTTATGTGAGGAGTTCATGCTGGTGTAGCTGGCCTTGCTCATGCCTCTGCCTTCAGTGCACAGAGTTCCCACACACAGGCCATGATGAGTTCTTGGACAACTTGGCTTCTTATTTTTCCTAAAACTTCTGTTTTGATTTGCTGACTGGTATCTCACCCTCACCATGTGCTTCATCTGTGAAATTGTTGCGCTTTTGTTGGAGTTGTTGTGAGCCCTGTGCAAGAACAGAGTAGTCGGAGGGAAGGAGGGTGTGAAAAGTGGCTCTTCCCTGACAGAAGCTGTGATTCTAATGAATGTTTAATGTGCCCCTGGCTTGGGGTCGGACTGACGAAGCAGGGGGAGGTTTAAACAACAGTTTGAAGATGGATATGTTTCGGAAAGATCAGCTTTGCTATTGCTGTTTTAGACAGGTTTCTCTTTTGAAGCCTTACAAGGCACTTCTTCCACCACTTCAAAACTCAGAAGCACTTTTCCTCAACAGTAATCATCTGTGAGACATGTCAAAGAATAAAGTAGTGCATAGATTCAAATACTGCACACCTGCCATTTTCATAGACGATATGTAGCTGCATTTGTATCAGTGCATTTGCATCATTGTAGCCTGTGCTCACATGCAGGATTATAACCCTTCCCAGGGACCCAGTGTTTTTTTCTTAAAAGCTCTTTGATAAATAATCTGATGAATGGCAGTTACAAAGAGAAATGTGTCCTAGGTGCATAATAGATCATTAAGGTCTAAATACTTGCAATTCTACTAGAATAAGATTAATTATACTGTCAATATGCTTAATAGTTGTATTACCATTATTATTAGGGAGCATTGATGCAATATTTAGTATTGACCACACAGCAGCTCGAATCCCCTTTCTCCCTGGGGTGCATATGAATGAGAATTAATGCGAATCAGGGCTGAATTTGGGTGCATCCAGCCTTATTGCTTATTCCAGAAAACAAGCATTTATAATTGGTCATAGTGATCAAAGGGGAAAAGAAGGCATCAATAACAAAAAAATCAATCATTTTAAAAAGCCCTCTAGGAGAGGTAGATTGTGATACTTAATTTTCCCCCTACACGTTATTGTCGTTACCAGTTTAGACTGCATCTTTTTGGGGTATGTCCCAGCTGTCTTCATGTCTGCCTGAGCTTTGAGCCATATTTGGCTCACCTTGGACGTGGCATCCCAGGTGTTTACAGTAATGCAATTATGGCACCCACAGATTTGGGGACTATGGTTCAGTGCAACTTCTGATGAGTGCAGCTGGCTGTAGAAATTGCTGCGCCTTCCCAAAGCGGGTGCTTGGAGCATTGCCCTGCTTTGGAGGCAGCGTGGGTCCTGCGCAAGGGCTTGCTCCCGCATCCTCTATTCTAAAGCGTCGAGAGCTAGAAAATGCTCGCAGGCTCAGCCGGCCGTTTTGGCAGATGCTATGTGTGCTCTAGACATGCAAAGCTGCACAGGCCGAAACGGTGCTGCGCTAAGGGGGGTACCGCTGGCAGAAGGGACGTTTTTAACGACGACGCTTTCAAAAGCGAGTGCAGCCGCCGGGGCAGAGGGGTTTAGCCCGGTGTCCGGCTCGCCTCCCCCTCCCCGCGTTTACGGCATCCCGCTCCCCCCCCGCCCTTTGCGGTCGTTTCCGAGCACCCCTGGGCCGGGCCGGGCCGGGCCGGGCCGCGCGCGGTCGCGGGGAGCCGGGCGCCGCCGTTACCTGTACGAGGTGGTGTGGGCGCCGTCCGCCCGCGAGCGGGGCCAGAGCTGCGGGAAGCCGCTGTGCCTGCTGCCGCCCGGCCTCCCCTCCGCGTCCCCGGCGGGCAGGACGTAGACGGAGCTGCCGGGGGCGGCGGCGGGGGCCCCGTTCCTCCTGCAGTCGCCGCCGGAGCCGATCCAGGGGAAAGCGTCTCTCCTCTGGACCGGCCAGGCTCTGAAGTCCTGCCGGTACTGGGTCTCCGCCGCGAAGGGCTCGGCGGCGGCGGCGGCGCCCGCAGCGCCGGC
>NW_028186348.1:939178-970398 GCF_003343005.1 Rhea americana | reverse complement strand
GCCCGGCCGCCCGCCCGCCCCTCCGCCCCGGGCGATGGGCGCGTTAGGCACGGCCCCCCCGGGCGAGGAGCGGGGCTGCCTCCCCGGCCGGCGGCGCTGCGTGGCGGCGGCTCAGAGCGGGTGCGGCCGCCTGGGATCGGGGGGGCGGCGGGCGCGCACGGACCGAGCCGTCCGGGCCCGCCGAAAAGCTGTGCGGCGTTAATGCAGAGCTTCTGATAGCTGAGCACCATAATACACTGACCTCCTGGCTTACGTGAACGGTTTAATACGCTTTTTGGTGCTACTAACTTAGAAAAGTCGAAGCATCTATTATTCTTTTAATAAGATACAGTCTCTAGCAGGCAGTAAATTATATGCAAACCGCATCTTTTCTTGCACATTTAGGTTCAAAGCCAGACAGTTCTGGTAGAAACTGCTGAAGCTGATGGAATTATATCAGAGGCTGTGTTATATCTGGCTATTCTGACATCTTATGTAATAAGTGGCTACAGGCCACAATACCAGTCTACAATTCCTGATTCAGTGCGATATCAAGAAAGAGCCTGAATCTAATGGCAGGTTACCAAAATAAAACATGAGACTGTAAAAAATGAAACATAAACTGAGGCTCCATTTATTAGAAAAATCATGTTTTAAAAGCTACCTAGACAGGTACCTCATTTTAGAAAGTAATGATTTAGTTAACACGTGGTTGGTTGTTACCTGTTGAGGTCTAATAAGAAATTATGCAGTGAAACTGAGGAAACTTAACATTTACTGCTTTAGTTCAGCTAAGTAGTTGCTCTCTGTATTGTGCTGGCAGCTCAAACTTCAGTCGAGATTTGGGCCTGATTCTGGTCGGGAGGAGAGGTAGAAATGTGGGTATGGAATTACTCAGATGTGCGCCTTCAGTGTTTCGCCTCTCTTCAAAGCGCAGCTAACGGTGGTTGTAAAGAAAATCCTTTACAGGTGATCATGCCGTAAATATGATTTGTCACTTGCTAGTAGAACTAGCAGTTGCGATCCTGCCCCCTGCATTTGTCCAGTTAGGGCAAGAAGACTCATAAATCTGAGAGAGTCCTGGCTATGAGATGCAAGAAGTTAAATTTCATTTGTGGCCTGAAAACTCTACAAACATCTTTTAGGAATATGCAGGGAGCCACATCTTAATCATTTTTCTGATTTTTTTTTTTTTTTTTTTTTTTTTTTTTTTTTTGTTTTGCTTTGTTTAGTAACATATTAAATAAACAGCTTTTGGGTCAAAGGCAGGTCACTTTATCTTGGTAAAAGAAATGGAATTTACAGTTATCAGAAAAAACAGGACAACTTTTTTTTGTCATCTGTTTTCACTGGCACACTACAAATGATGCTCTGATCCTTGTTTCTGGGCCTGACTTAGCAAAATACATCAGAGAACAAATCAGCGTCTCTGCTGTCACTGTGCCTGCCACTTCCTAGTACTGAGCTCAGCCTTGACACTGCATCTCGGAGCCCACCTACAGCACCAGCGAGGGCTGCGAGCGGCTGCTCAGCACAGCTTGTTAGAGGAAATTGGCCCAAAGGGCATCTCGGACAGGGGAGCCAGAAGAGGCTGGATGAGATTAGAAAGTTGACTGCATTTAGAAGAGATCTATCATGATTAAAAGGGACTGGGGCGGGGGAAATACTGCAACTGTAGGACAAAGACAAGCTGTCAAATCAGAAAGCAAAACAGCTGCTGCTGCCAGGAGTGGGGGCTGGGTACTTGAACAGTTTGTTCTAATATTAAAAGGAGATTTTAGTAGAACAGATCATCCACACAAGCAAAATACTCCTGAAACATGGCAAGGCCATGGCAGATTTTCTCAAAGCTTTTGAAAAGGTATCAACAATTGTGTTTCTACATGATTAGCTACGACTTTATACTTACTGCTATTGTATTGTTTTCCTATGTAAACACTGGCTGATGTCTCTGCCAAGCATCCACATAATTATCACATTGTATTTTTATTCACAATAATAAGCCCTTTGAGGAAAGGGGGGGAAAAAGTCTTTCCTTGTTTTTGCACTCTTGTAATTTGTCTTTCAAAGGTGTGACTGAATAATACATTAGCCAATACTGATGCCAAGTTCTGAAAGAAGGACGTTTGTTTGCCAGAAAGGTATTTCGCTTACTGTAGTGAGCTATCATAATTCCAAGCCCTTCTTTCTCTGCCTGGATTGAGTATTGACTCTCCTATTGCAGTGTGAGAGTAGTTCTGGACCGTAAAAGCTGGATTCCCACTGGCAAGCAATGCTGCAGAAGACTTAGGTGCAAAATGACTTAAAAATCACTGCTTGGCCATGTGAACATTTTTGTACCACTTTACACTTGTTAAATGTGTCCAGGGTTTCTACAAACATGAAAGATCTGGATACTGGACAATTTTTGGACAGTTGAGTGCTGTTCACCTTAATCTTAGGGTGATACCTGAACATGAGACCCTCTGACCACAGCCACTGACTGCACAAACCATTGCTTCTGAGTATCTCTTGACACTCCCAGGATTTCAGGAGCTTTGAGCCCCTGTAACACTGAGAATCCAAAGGAAATGCAGATACTTTGCCTTTGAAGAATGTGCTGGAAAATGTCTCTGTGCCCTCTGCATCTTCCTGCAAGCTGAAGGAGTACAGCAGTATCATACTGCCTTAGCAAGTCCAAAAGACCATAAGAGCTGGGCCCCAGACTCAGTAAGTGACACAAGGGCACAACTTTTTAACATCCAGGTAGATACCAGCTATGACAGTAAAGAACTTGAATTAACTCGTAGCTCTGGTGTATTCCTCTCTACCTGTAAAATGTCAGACTAGGTCTGCATGAGTTCATCCTTCAGTTTCCCACACTACTACTGCCTGTTGCTTTCAGCCACCAAGACCTTTAAAAACACTGTAGCAAATAAAGAAGTGTTGAAGATAATAGAGGAAAAGATGCAGCACAGATAGGAAGGAATGCAAGGAAAAGAAGGGAAAGAATGAAAGGAATTGAGCAAAGACAACAGATGAGTGTTTAAACAGCAGCAAAATCTCAGCGTGGAAAAAATTTTGAGCCATTCCCTCGCAACAAGCCCAGTTAGTGGCCATCTGCTGCTGGCACAGGAGGAAGCTGCTTGTGACAGTGCTGCGTCCGGCCTCCCTGTGGCTGAAGCTCCACAAATTGAAATAAAGGCAGCTGTCAGGGAAGAAAGTCAAAAGGAGGGAGAAGTGAAAAAGATTAGGGACATAAACCCAGGAAGCTTCTGGAGTCAAGCAAAAGGAACATTAGATACTACTTAGCACTTCCATTTTTTTAAGCATTTAAATAGACCCACGCTCAGTAGAAGAAATCCCCATATGTCTCTTCTTTTTTTCAAGGGAGAAAGAACACCTTTACATTTTGAGAAGTAAAATCCACAGACTGAGCGCTGGCCCATGGCAGTAAGGGAGTTCACAGCAATTTTGTACTAAATGATTTATTACAATTGGTGCTGTTAAGCACTATGTACTGTTTATCAATAAAAGCATAATACAGGAAGTGTATTTTCTACAGTGCACTGTTATAAAGTAAAAAAAAGGCGCAAGTTGTTTGCTTCTTACAGATGCAATGTTCTTCTGCAGGTCAGTCAGTCTGGAATGACATTAATTCAGCCTACAGGGAGGAGCTAAAGGTTTGATCCCAACAACTCATATCTGGGCAGAGTCCTCACCCCTTGCAAGGCATTCAGTAGTTATCCTTGCAGGACCATACAAAAAAATATCCAAATTTTCTTTGTATTTATGTAAGAGGAGCATCAATTGTAGTACTAAGATCAGTTTTACTTCAGCAGTTACTTCTGGTTACTGTGGTTACTGATCTCAGGCATCTTACTTATTTTTGAAGCTGCTCATCTTTTCCAAATTTGCACATTCCAAAAATAACTTACTGTTTTGAAATTCTTAGAAAAACCTTAAAGGAAACTAACAATTTAGTTAGTAACTTAAAAGACTAATGCAGTGAAAGAGATACAGAAAGCAGTATTACTTATGGTAAAAATATCCAAAACCACAATGTAAGCCATTCTTCCACTGGATGTAATCTGGAAAAAAAAATACATCTTTGTGATAAATTCTAACAAGATGTGATGTTGTCTTGGAAGCAGACAGAAATTAAAAAAAACCAAAAACACAACCCAGCCAGATGAATAAAGCTGGACCCATTAACCATCATGTAGCTTTAGCTAACTGTACAAACATTCCAGTATTGCTTCATGTATTTCAAGTTTATTATCAGAAGAGACCACTGCTTTCTCAATAATACAGACCACTGAACTTCACCATATTAGCCTTATGCTCAGTCCAATTTGTTTAAAAGATGCCTTTTATAAAAGCATCTAGCCTTGACTGGAAGACATCAGGGGATGAATGATCCATTAACTCCCTTGGTTTTCCGACTGCTTATCTTCCTAAGTTGTGCCAAATTTTGAAGATTTTTTTTTTTTTTTGATTGAGTTTCCAGTGCTCCACTGGAACACTTTCTTACTCCTACTTTAATAAAAAGGTAATGTACACTGTTACCCTAAAAAGCAATAGGATATAAACCTTTATTGTTCCACCTTTGTCAGAGTTCATTTTCTATGGATTTGCATTTTTGTAACTCTAGTTTACATTAGAAACTTCAGCTCCTGAGAGGCTTAATGTGGAGTAGCAAACAGCCTTCAAAACCAATTCAATCTCATCTCTTCAAGTAATATACCACTTGGGCACAAGTAATCTCTAGGATTAGAATCAGTTAGATCTTCCACCTCCTTTTCCTGGGTTCTTTGTCCTCATTTCATGCCAAGCCTTCACCAGTGGTTCTCTGTTCTTCCATATAAGCTCATGGCCATATGTCACATACCACCTGAGAAAGAAAGCAGCAGTTAAAACTAACTGCAGCTCCTCCCTCGATCTGAAGAAGCAGCTGACCACTGAAAGCAGATAACTAAAATGCTTAAAATACAAGACAGGATAAACTGTAGTAGAAATAAGTTTTAAGAAAGTTTTTGATCAGTGCCATGTAAGCCACTTGCTCTCTTTTCTCCTAGTAAGCAACCTCTTTACTTTCTTGCTGTGTGAGTCCTGAGAATGAGTGGTTTTAATCACTTTAATTTCATGCTTTTGTGATTCCTACTTAAAGATGCAGGTTATTTCCATTTAACAAATTGTTAAAACAGCAATGTGCTAATCCTTACTGACAGCATTAATTCAAAGGTATTTTTCTTATATTTAAATATAACTGAAATTACCCCATAATGAAGAGCCACTCCATCCAAAGAGAGTTTTCTCCTATAAAGAAGTTTTTCTGGCTTAACTTATATTTATACAAAAACATACAAACATCACTATAAGTTATTAAGCAGTGGAGGTTAGTATGAAGGAAAGGATAAAGAGGTGGGAGAGGAAGGAACCACATGAAAATAGCTAAAAGGTTCTCCCACACACTAACATACCTAAGTCTTGAATAAAAGCACTTTGGTATGAGCCATCAGTCAGTGCTAGATAAACTAGCCACTACATTAAGCCACGCAGTGGCTTTCTGAAGTGGACAATTGTCTATGAGGCAGTAAATAAAAAAATTTGTTCATTCAACCTATGACCTAAATGAAGACCTTGTTTAAGGATGAAGTGACCCAAGCGATCACTCAACAGGAAGTGTACTTACATAGGTGAGGAAGAATGATACCTGTAACTCGAGGAAATTTTTACTACAACTGCTTTCCTATTTCAGTAATACATGAATCTGTATTATAATGAATAAGATGATATAGATGTATCACAGTGGAAAGCAGGCACAAATCAGCAAGGCCACACTAAAAACATTTGTGACAGCAAGAGAAAGTAAAGGAGGCTGTGGGGAGTAGAACTTACCACTATCAAGGCCAAGAATTAGCAAACAGAGGCAAAAAAAAGTTCAGAGAGCAAATCAAGTGTTCCGACTCTTTTAGACTATACCTTTCATATAGCCACGCTGAGGCAACCAAAACTGTAGTTAATCACTGCACTGTCTAATGCTATGAAAGATGGAACAATGTTCTTCCAACTTCCACAGCGTCCTGGATGCCTTGGTAAGGTAGTTACAGGACAAACTCATTGGGAAAGTTACTGTAAAAAGCTTTAAATTCATTAGTTGGCAGAGTTAAGTGTCAAGCAGGCTTTAAGTTATGTTTAAAAATGTTCTTAGCTGTTCATATTTGTGTTAGACAACCGTTAGTGAGATTAAGGGAGAAACTCATTAAGTTACATAGTTCAAACACCGAACAATGCAGAATTGTTTTCTACAAAATGGTTTCTACTGGTTCTCCCCAATTAGGAAAGGCCCTGAAGACTCCACACAAAGATAAAAGCAGCAACACTAAAACAACAGAAGCTGTTCAAAGTAATTTGGCCTGAACCTATGCTCACTCAATAGCTCTCTCTAAATTGGTAATTAGAGATAACATTGGGACATAGGAGCTTTGTCTTAGCTGAGTAAGTCAAAAGATTTTTTTAATTTGCCCACTCTGTTTTGTGAGAATCCTTTCTCTCTTGCAACTCTTTCCAGTGTGCTGGGGAGAGCAGGACAGAGACAGTCAGCCAGCCTAGGTTGTAGTGACAGGATAATTGGATATCCAGTCTGTTATTCTAAGCCAATTCAGATCAATTCTTTGCAGTTCTAAGCATGGGTTAGCAGCATTGCCACACAGTTTAATGGCACCACAAAGATAACAGTGAATAGTCCTCAGTCCTACTTAAGATACCACTGTTTTTTTCTCTTTCTTTTCTTTGAAAATTACGCTAAGAGGAAGAAAAGAGGGAAAAATACAGGCTGAGCTTGCATAGGAGGAATTTGAATATCCCCTGTTGTATCAGTTATCCAGAACAGTAGATACAAACTTACATTCCAAATAGAGCTCCTCCAAGATGTGCAGCATGGTCAAAAAGTCTCCAGCCCAGAGCGAGCCCTGCAGTGTCGAATGCAATTATGGCTTTTAAAGCCTGGAAAGGAAAAAGTCACAGAATAGACAGGATGAGCCACAGTATCTAATGGCAATAGTAAGAAAGCTTTATAGAGTAGCACAGAGCAAGTATGTTGTTCAAAAATCCTCCCAAAACTTTTAAATCGAAGTTGTTTTAAAATTTCTTTCAAAACAGACTGGGTCTTTACCAAGTTGTACCATTCTGTCAAAATATGTATACAAGCAGCTACAGACATGGTAAGAAACAGTATCAGGTGTACCACCTTCCATTAGTCAGAGGCAAACCACCAGAATTGTAGTCATGCAAAATTTTACTAAATATCTCATTTCAAGACACCAGTAGAATTAATGTGAGGATGGAGGGTGTCACGGGGATAGGGCTAAACTCCTTTCAGTTGTCCCATGCAACAAGACAAAAGGCCATGGGCAAAAACTGAAATTCCCTTGGCAAGTGAAACTCTTTCCATGTTCCTGACCAGTTTTCAGCAAAAAGAGAATCTAGGTATCAGAGGTTAGTCTGTAACAGCTGCTATTTATACAAAAATATCACGCACCAGAAAGACATTAGGTTAAAGCAAAGTGTGCACACATTTGCTCTGTCAGCAAACCCCTAAGTCCCTCTCTCCCCCTTTCTTTCCTCTTGAAGTATCTGTTCTGAAACAGACCCACAGAAGATGGAATTTAGAATAATCCTAAATTGACTATATGCTTGGATAAGTGACCATGCTAGACTGCAACAATTCAATCCAGTATTCAGGACTTCCATGTCCTTGTATTCTTTTAAAGATAAACTTGATAGCTTAGAAACACAGGTGAGGACACATGTTCAGCTACTGCTGAGGCATAAGGAAAGTGTTTTAAGCATAGGATTTGTGCAAAGTTCAAATGCACTTACGCTTCCTGCTGTAAATGTAAACATTGGAAGAAAAATGATGGCTAGCTTTGCTTCTGGCATCTTTGTACATACAGCTGCAAGGACAGTCATTATAGCTCCTGACTGTAAATTAAAATACATGAAAGTTAGCTGAGATATTACATAAGGGAAACTTTATTTTTCTGCATGTGAACCTATCTTCCTCTTGGATTTCACTTTCAAAAGCAGTCCTCTGATAAGTCTCAAAGTACAAAGCAGCATTGAAAAAGTGTGAACAAAAATAAAACAAGATACCGTTACTTAATTGCAATAGCTGAAGCTATAAATACTGAAAAAAATACCTCAGAGGCTGTGACCTCTAACAATCAAGAAATTTTAGAAAATTAAGATAACTATTATTTTTCCAGTAAACCCTAGAAATATACATACACGTTGATACAAGCTTCAGACTTAGTCCCTTTATCTAAGATGTTGATTTGATCAAACAAAAAAGGAATAGAGGGGCAGGAAATTCTTTGTCAAGTACGTGCGTAAATCCCTGGTCTGTGCTAAACTGGCCGCAGGCTTTCACATCCATGAAAAAAGCTGTGAATACAGTAAATTAATACATGTGGCAATTTCAGTAAGATTTGATCAGTAACACTAATGAAAAATATCTTACTCTAGACATAGTTTATTCACAGGATAAAGGAAAAACACATTGCACTTCCAGAAATTCAAACTTACAAACTGGCCAGTAAGTTGCTCATTCTATTTGAAAAACAAGAGTCAGATTCTTGGTTTCTAACAAAGTTATTTGTTAAAACAAGTTAAGAAGCCTGTAAAATTTGGCAAATGACTAGGTTGATTTAAAACTTACAGCAAGATAAGTACTTTAAAACATTCTAAAACTCTATAAATACTTGAACAGACAACTAAAACACCTCCTCAGCTTGCCTCATTATCCTGAAAACTGTGAGACTTCTGGCAGAAGTAGTGCAGAAACGAAGGATTAAAAAAAAAGAAAAAGAAAAAAAAAAAGAAAAAAAAAGAAAAAAAGCAGTATTCCTTACAGCTTCCGTTAGTATTGCTTGCTGATTTTGATTGTCTTGATTGCATGATTTCTTTCAAAAGCATTTTATTTTCCATTAGCAAAGACTGTGAGGCACCATAATGCAATAATATTCTATGAAGTAAGTTATAGAACAGAACCATCTGCTCAGTGACAAGAGGTCCTGCTGCTGAGTACTCGCTTACAACCCATTAACATTAAGCAGTATTAGTTTTGGCTGCTGGTGAAAAAGAATTAGATTGTTTGAGGAACAGCCCAGTTCTTGCACAGGAATCACTGGCTGGTTACTTGTCAGTAACCCTTCCTATTCTCTACTATCCACAATTTCCTTGATATTTCTAAGCAGGCTGAAGAATACAGCAAGCTTTGAAAACGGCTTTTGAAATGCAGTAAGGTCTCTTGTATTTTGAGATACTCACAGCTCCGAGGGATGGTTCAAATCTTCCAGTAGCCATTTTAGCAACATAACTGACAAAAGTGGAGATAACCCCTAGAAAGGAAAAGTTACTATTAGAAACCATGTCAGACAAGAGTCAGAAAGCATAACAATGTTATTTGCATACTTTCCTAAAGAAGCTAGCACAGTACTGTACTTTTTTTTTTTCTTCCCTTCTTCTTAACTTTGAAAATAGTCATCTTTTTTCAGGAATCTACTGTAATTCTGTACTAGAAGCTATTTTATTTTGGCAACTCAGCATGCTTTTAAACCAGACACTTGTACTTTCATGCTATTTTAAAGTGCAGTATCCTAAAGTGATCAAATTTCTGTATGACAGCAAATAAGCACTATAGTTAGCAATGTGTGGGACTGAAGAGCTACCATCTGTCACCATAAATACATTTATTAATCCTGCACACATTTTACTTGCAAAAATACATACTTTTGTAATGTTGTAAATATACATATTTAACATTACCAGCAGAAAGATACACTGCTATGAACTGCTCGCATCCCAGAAGAGAGACTATGCTGGTGGAAAAACTCCATAAAACATACATATTTGCTGCCATGTGGAAAAGAGAGAAGTGACTAAATGTAGAGAGCAGCATGGGAGAACACAGGGCTCCTACAAGAGAGAAAAACAGTAAATGAAAAATAAAGTCAGTGTTTCGACCTGTGTTAGCTTACACATCATGCAGACTAGAAAGAGATATTATAAACTGGTGGTAATAAAAACTGAAATGTAACAAGTTTCTAATCCTGTGCAATACTTGTTGAAAAGCAGAACAAGTACCCTAGAAATAATGCAAGCTACACAAACAGCTGCTTTAAGAAGTCTTAACTCCCTACAGAGAATGCTTTACCAGGGTGTTTTACACAAAATTCTATCTTAAGATACTTCTATGCTTTTAAAAGTGCAAAAGAGATTTCTATATGTATATGGTGTAAAATTTTTAATATATGAACATTATATAAAAATATTTTTGCTATAGAGATAGACTCAAGGGAAAGTTAATTTTTTTTCAAAAAGCTACTAGCTCTCCTTACTGAGATAGTAGCCTGGAAAATAAAAAAGCGAATTAGTAGGTTGAAAGGTCAGCACTGTTTTAAAAGGGAATTTTTGGGGAGCTGTAGAGCATACTGATGCTCAGATTTGGGGTTTTAGCTTAGGGGTTGTGGAAGGGAAACCATTTAGCTTCCGCTTCTGCGGAAATCAGAGGATAGCAGATGCTGCTCTCCTAAGGCATGTTTGTCTCATCCTTTTAATCCTCCTTTCCACTGAGGAAATGAAAGCTAACTGTTCTGCCTTTAAATACTAGTAACTTGCTTTCCTAAGTTAGCCTCTTCTAAGCATTTCACACATAATGAAAGCTGAGGTTTGTTTCGTGCAATCCAAAAGCCAGCTCTGCAACAAGGGCTCTGTGCGTAACAGATTAATGCTTGTCTAATGACAAAAGTACACATGCAAGTGACCTTTAACAGTTTTTATCTGCATCTCACAGAACATTAAGAAAAAAATCACATTCAAAACTTTTTTTAAAATAGAATTACACAGTAGCATTTCTTTTCCTCTTCCCCAAAGTCTAGGACGATTAGCATTCTGTTCAGGAAAGCAGTAGGGGTTGGTATCACTAGGATACCAAGTAAGTGCCCCCTCATTCTTACAAAAGCAGAAGCTGCATCCCACTGAATGCAGTAAAAGACCAGACAGCAGGTAACGGTGTTGACAATTTTTTTCTTCAAAAAATCAGATTAGTTATTTGTAACGTTCTTCCCTCAAAGCTTTTCCTGCCTAGACAAACTGAAGCATTTCTACCTAACTGAGAACTTACTTGCTGCTACATCACTTACAAGCAAAGCAGCCATCCTGAATTTTGACAGTATAATCAGATGTTCTATTATATCCCAATGTAGATAAGTCATTACTGTTCACTTACTGGAGGAGGGATCTGAGGTGAAATATGTAAACATAATCCGTCGCATAGCAGGCAACCTCCATAAACAGAATACAAAGGCATTTGCAGCTATAATACCTATTAAGAAGACAGTACAAAAACAAAATATCAATGTTACATGCAGTAATGCATACGAGAAAGCAGTGTGCAAAAGTATGCTTATAAGAATCATGCATTTTCTTCACTATTCCATTATAAGCGGCATCTACTTTTCTTTTTGTGGAGTTTAGAAAAAGTAAAGAGAAATACAGGAAGCTATAAGTATATGATGAAAATCTTTTTTAGAAATATCACTTACTTTATTTTACTTATAAACGTTTATCTTGACATACATTGTATTAAATACAACAGTCCAGGAAATCTGTACTGAAGGCATTCAGGCAATGCCTTCAAACATTCCACTGCAGAGCCAACAGAAGAAGAGCCAACTTAGCAGGTCCCATTTTTTGCCTCTCTAGCTGCTTATTCCCAGTTATTACCACTCCGTTTGCTGCACAACTGCATTCCAGGCAAGATTTGTGAAGTTTAACTGTGCTTGGAGGGGCAGAGCATGGGGGAACCACACAAACATGCAGTACACACCCTCTTCATCTCCTGGGGAGGTCTGATTTTTTGGGGGGAGGGACTTGTAAAGATACTGGTTTGAGATCAAGCACACAAAGCTCATTTGTCATGGCTCAGGGATTGTCAACATTGGGAGATAGCAAATGCCCAGCTTTTTACTACACAGCTGTTTATTCTGACCTAATTTTAGTTTAAGTAGTAGTGCAAATAAGTAGAATTAGAATGATGCAAAATTAATGTGATTTTTTAAAGCATCTTTCCTATCAAAGCATTTGTGTATTTAAAATGTTTTATAATAGCTAGAAACATTGAAGGGAGAAATAATGGTGCTTCCCTTAAAGGACATTAAATACTACATAATTATTCTCCACTTGAAGTTTGCAATACAATGCAAAAATTGTGGAAAAAAACTATGATGCCTAAGTTGTAAACCCAAAATGTAGACCCTATTTTTTGACACTCCAATCCTATTCCACAATGATCTTTTACAAGAGAAAATATTTTCCCTGTGGCTCAACCAAGATATTACAATACACTCAGCTCAACTTTGTTATAGCAGTCAAGGGCAAGTATCTGAATGGCTCGAGATTTACCAGCTAAAATACTGTATGTAAAATGAACTAGATGGTGAGGGATACCTGAAAGCATTGGGTTTTTTTCTTAAAAAGTTATGCAGACAAGTAAATGACATCAAGAAGTTACTTAAACTCTAACATTATTTCTTGTAACCTGCTAATAATATATATTCAGGAAATAATGTAGATTATATAACACAGGATATGGCTCAGCTCCTTTATCTGGATTTGAATCAAGTTCTTATGTACCTCTCTATTGTTATGATGTAGTTTTGCCTGGTTAACCAAACACCACTTGAAATCCCATGATAGATATGATCCATAGAGAGAAGGGATAAGAGAGCAGTTCTTATTCGCAACACTATGTAAAATAGCAAAATAGTAACAGGAAATTTCATTCCCATGTATCACTGAAAGAATGCAATAAATACACAACATTCCTCTCTGTGGTGGTAAGAGCCACTTTACTTAGTGGTCTATATAACTCTAGTCAATCTATGCTGGATGAGAAAGTAATTCACTTTAGGGACACCTCATGTCTACAGAGCCTTTCAAGATAGCACTTACAGAATTGCCCACAAACAAGTAGTACATAATTAGCTCATATTCCTTCTAAAAAGCACTTGCAGTTTTTCCACAGTTCCTGAGTAAGAAATGTTGTACAGGGAGGATTCTAGATACTCCTTCATGATCCCCCACACAAATGAACAGCAATTTTTTTTAATGCTGGCAAAAATGTTTTGTAAGAAGGAAATGTAGCAGAAATAATGTGTCTGCAGGTGTAAGTTTATACATGCATTGTGCCTAGTGACTTAAACATGGTATGAAAGCCATCTGTTGTAACATACTGTACCTGTTTGCCATATTTCTCTTCCTGTGAATGTCTAATACTTGTAAGCTAACACAAACCTGTCACAGTCCGCTGACCCTCAGTCAGGCTACTCCACCACCTGTTAACCTGGAACAGAAGTGGTATTCATCAATGCCACTACACTGTATTTGCCATTTCAGAAATACTCATGTGAAGCTCTATCTTTCTAAGACTAGAAAGTGTTCCTTTTGAAATTGTTACGTAAAACAGTTTCAAATTTTTATTTATTTTTTACTGATTTAGCTTTTGAAATTGATATTTCTTTCTCAAAAGTAGTTAGCTACCCTGCTTCTACTCTATCCAAACATAGATGAAGAGTCTTAAAACAGAACAGAGTTGTACCACTCTGCATAACTCTTTGGGTCACATCTGCCTACATTAAACAAGGATTTAGCTTGTAATTCTTAAGTTAGCAGATTAGCCAAAGCAAGCATTAACCCTGCCTGGATGAAGCCTCATCCTAAAGCTATCTAATTTCACACCACCCACCTTTCAGAGATTCCACTCTTGCGCCAGGGTCACTTTTGGCAGAGTTGGCTCACAAGTTGTGGAATTCATTCCCTCTTGCATCCTGCTCACCCAGCCCTCCTTCAAGTTTAAAACCCCTGAAAAAATTTATTTTGAGGGCAGTCAGCCCACAGATAAATTTTTCCTCCTCTTTAACCTTTAGAAGCAGTTTAGATAAATATTTTAATTGTTAGTGCCATAACCTTCCAACAAATTGAGGAAGATAATGTTATATAAATTAGCTGCAGGTTGTGTGTGTGTGTTGAAGTGGGGGGTGTACAAAGCAATCTACTCACTCCGTGGTATCAAAGTAACCAATTCATTGTTCTTTTTTTTTTTTTTTTTTTTTAATTCTCTGGCACAGGATCCAGATACCAGTTATTTCCTACCAAGTCTTTTAATAAACCAAGGTGAATTGTCTATAATACAACTGGCAGAATGCCCTCAGAAGCTTTAGGGGGATCCTGAAATTTTATAAATAGAACTTACCAGGTGAAGACAGGGGTTGGGAATTTAAACCTATTAGCAACAGGGTAGTCCTACTTTGGTTTTGGATAGCTAGTCAGAATCCAGCGGACTTTCATGTTTAGAAGGAAAGCAAAAGTTTAAAACTGAAATTATTTCAAAATATCATTGTTGGGCAGCCATGATCTCACCAGCACTTCACAGACACCATGCAGGAGAGCATGTCCATGTGAAAAGTACCACCATAGTATGCCCAATTCAAACTAAAGAAACAGATGTCTCCCCTAGGACACCAGCATTCCCCAGCTGCACACTCAGCCCTCCTTCCCTTGGAAAGGCAGACCAGAATGACAAACCAGGCCTAGTCTACCATAAGCCAGAGCAATAACCTTGAAATAAGCGTAAAACACATCTTTATATATAGTTAATCAAAAAAATGTACTTTCTATGATGCCAAATAAATTGGTTGCAAGTCTTATAGGGCTTAATTCTTACTGTCCAGATTCTGAAGTGAAGCATTGGCATGGAAATGTTTACTTTCATTAAGAAAAAAAGCTCTTTAAATCCTCAGATTTCTAATAGCTGAAAACGTGAAAGTAAAACACTCAGCAGCCAGAAGATTAAACAATAAATTTTATGTTTAAAGGTCAGAATTTAATCTAAATACATCACCTTTGGGACCTCATGTTTGCTTTTAACAATACTGATAAACAGTTATTTTTTTAATATAGTGAAAAAACAAAGGTAGTTATTTTAGACCAACTATTACTGATCTCTCTCTCTTTATCTCTGGGCGTAAATGCTTTTTATCTGTGCCTGTGAAGACAAACTTTTTTTCCAATATCGCTTTTGCAGTAATATTGTAAGTTAGTTTCCTAGAAATAATTGTTTTAGATTTCATTTAAGTGAAATACAGGTGCTATAATGCGCTGAGAATCTATTATTTCCCCAAGTCCGAAATAAACGGGACAATCATCGCTGGCACAAACGGTGCCAGAGGGATCTAGGCATGCAACTGTGTCCATCCAGCCTTAAAAGCAGCGGGGAGTCCCGTGTCCAGCTCCCACGCTGCGCCGCCGGCTGCCCGCAGGCTCGGCGTCCTTCCGCATACCTGCTTCCTGAAGTCCCCTCTTTTCTGAGGTCGTATCTTATCCATCCAGTCCGCCCGAGCTTCCTCGAAGTACGTCTGCACCCGAGATTTCAGCGACTCGTACTGCCAGATGGCCGCGGAGCCGAAGGCGCAGCCTGTGAACTGGGCGGCATCGCGCACGTCAAACCCGGCCGTGACCGTTACCCGCCGACCGTTACCCGCCGACCGTTACCCGCCGACCGTTACCCGCCGACCGTTACCGTCCGTTAGGCACCCCCCGCCCCTCCTCCCCCCGCGCCGCCCTTACCCCGACGGCGAAGACCAGCGGCTTCACGAGGCGCCCGGGCGAGGGGCGGCGGGCGCGGGCCGGCGGCTGCTGCGGCGGGGGGCAGAGGCTGCGCCGCGGCGGCGGCGGCGGCGGGGGGCCGGGCTGCGCCTCAGCACCGGCACCGCGGGGATCCTCGGCGCGGGGCCGCGCGCGGCGGAACCCGCGCGGCTGCTCCAGCAGCACGGCGACTCTGCGGGCAGAGAGCGTCCGTCAGCGTCGCCCGCGGCGCGGCGCGGCCCCGCCGCCCCCCGCCCGGCCGTACCTGTGCGCCCGCGGTCCCCAAGCGCGGGCCCAGCATCGCCACGCCATGTTCGAGGCCTCCCCGCGCGCCGAGCGCTTCCGGGGCAGCCGGCCGCCATCTTGCGGGCGCGGCGAGGGGAGGGGAGGGAAGGGAAGGGAAGGGAAGCCCCCGCGCCGCGCCGCGCCCCGCCGCGCCCCAGCCCCCTGCGGCGGGCGGCGCGCGGGGAGCCGGTCCCGGCGGCCCCGGCAGCGGGCACGGGCCGCCGGGCTCCTCCGGGCGCCCCCACCGGGGGGGAGGGGGGGCTCCCAGCGCCATGTTGAGGAGGTCCCTTCCGGTGAGGCCGGGACCAGCCGCCATGTTGGGGGCGGAACGAACTCCGCTCCGCTCCGCTCGGGCGGTCGTTTCCCGAGGGCCATTTCCGGCCGCTCCCCGCCATAGTGGGAGAGGCGCTTCCGCCGCGTGGGGCGCGGGAGCCGCCATGACGAGCGCGGCGGCTCCTCCCGTCCTGGTCCCCAGTGTTAGGGGGTTTTGGGGAGGGGGGAGGCGCCGGGGCGGATTTGGCGTTTCCTTTATTCTTCTCCGAAAGTCTTGCTGCGCGGGTGGGAGTGGTCTTCAGAGGCCCCTTCCAGCCTCGGCTGTGCTGTAACGCGCTGTGCGAAGGGAAACAAGTGTGGACATGTTCTGCCCTCTCAAGCGCGGGGGGCAGGGGCCTGGCGGCCCCCCGGCCCTCCCGGCTTGCGCAGGGGGTTACTGCCTGGCCTCACGTACAGCGCCTCGGGTTAAGTCTGTGCTTTATCTCTTTCTAATTGCACCGGTGGTGCTGGGTCGGCCTCGGGATTTGTTTGAATTAAGCACAGCTTAGCAGATTTGGGGGTGTATAAAAACGCAGAAATATTTATAGAAATTAAAGCAGTGTTGTCCTCAATATGCTACTTCTGTTTTTCCATACAACAAAATGAAAAAGAAATAGGTTTAATTTAACGATTTAGATTTTTTTTATCACTCATTTTAGCTTCCAGATACTTGAAAGCTTTCCAGAGACCTTATCAGGAGTGATTTGATTATTTAAGCGACTGAAATGTTTTTCTTTATTAACCCTTCCCATCTTGCATGCAGGCCATGTACGTTTTGGCTGTGGTGTTTTTAACATTAGGACACATCCGTTTCCTTCTTGTACCCTTGTTCTTAGCACATCACAGCTCTTAGGTGTATATGGCCTATGCATACAATTGCAGGGAGATGGGGCTCTGGATTGTTGGGGTCTTCTTTTTTTTTTTTTTTCTTTAATTATTATAAGTGTTTTACGGTCAAACTTGTTTGGACAGTCCCAAAGCCAATTTATTATCAGTTTGGCCATGAGCTTCGTTCTACAGACAGGGCAAACATAAAATCAAGCCCTGAAGAGGACAGTGTATGTGGTAGCAGGTGAAGGAAAAAGTTTTTGGAAACTTCTCTTTTACAGATGGTTGCTATTAGCTGCACTCTTATCCTCTCAAAGCAACACATTTCACTGGCATTGTTCTTATCATTAAAACTACAGGAGGAGTAAGAAATCAGCACCACCATCTGGTGGGGACGAGCAGGTGACAGGAAGCACAGAAGGGATAAGGACCTTGTCTGAACTGTCCTGGGAGGTTTGCGGGCAGGAACAGGGCAAGGCAGGGCTCCTGGAGGCAGAGGAGACTGTGGTGGGAATGGAGCGATATATATATATTATAATATATATTTATAATATATAAAATACATTTTATATACTATAGAGTATATATGCTATATATATATATTACATACGCTATGTAATATAAACACATAAGTATATATTTATAAATGTATGTATTTACAATATTTTAAATTTTAAAGTTTTAATGAGCGCTTTGTATTTACAGATTTGATATATGCCCTACACATGGTGATGGTGTACCACAGACAGCTCAGTCTTCTTATTGTCAGGAGTGAACTGGGATTGCATGCACCACAATAAGTATGTAGTAGACAGAAAGACTTGAATTATCAGCTTGCCCACGTAGTGTGAAGCCTGTTTGCATTTGTTATTTAGTTTGAATTTAGTGTGTGTTTCAGATATTCTCTATTGACTGTGATAAGTGTTTTGAGGAGGTTACACAATTTAAAGTGCGTGAGAGAAGTGTTTCTTCCTCATGGAAGATCAAGTTTTTACAGTGGAAGATGTATGTTTTTAAGGAGTGAACTGAAATTAATCCTGCTTCATTGTACAAATTCCCAAGGTGCTGAAGTGCTTCTGAACTAATTTTTAAGGTATCAGGCCTGAATTCTTTTTTTTTTTTTTTTTAATGCAGAACTTGAATATTTCTTCACAGTGTGGGCTACATACTAGAACAAATCCTGCCTTGGACTGTTTGCCTATCATATATGAATGCAGACCTCGTGTCTTGCAAACGTAGTGTCTGGGTGACAAGTGCAATGCAGAGATTTCCAGTAAAACAGCTATTAGGAAAATTGCAATATTTTTTTGTCTTGCCTGGGAGCCTGGTAGTGGCTGGGGAGCTCAGCGTCACTAACAAAGCAAACTCTACGCTGATGACTCCAGGTTAACTGAGCATCTTTGGCTACTGCCTTATGTGATATTATTGTAGTTTTTGTGTGCAATGTTATGCATTTACTGAAACTTTGCTGTAGTGACAGGTCATGTCTGAGCTTTTGTGCAACAGTCAGCGAGTGCTTTGGCCCCAGGGCCTTGATTTTTAGAAGGGGGGGGGGGAAGGTCCTAAAGAGGGCAAAACTGAGCAAACTGAGCAAACTCACAAAGTGCTGACTGTAGTGTCTGGCAGGAGGGCAAATGAAACGGACGGAAAAATAGCGTGAGCGTGAGTATCAAAATTTATTTTGTTTTTAATTTGTATCTGTAGGCATTGTAATCAGGTGATGAATAATTTGTGTTAGAATTTGATAGTTTTAATTTGAAAATAATTTTGCATTTGCAAAGAAGTAAAGACCTATGAAACATTCCAAGTTTGAGTATAATTCCTCAGTTGAGTCTTCTGGTTTGGCTTTGTGATTTTTTTTTTTTTTTAACAGTAAACGTACACTCTGATTCCTAAGAAAATACTCAGATGTCGTAGAGGACAGGCTTGCAACTTGTGTAAAGATAAATTCATCCATTGCGTGTGTATGAACTGTTTCAACAGGTTTTTAACATCAGAAATCTTGGGAGGCTTCTTTGGAAGCTAACTTCTGTGGGAAGAATGGCATCATCTTCATCACAAATTTGCGCGTTGCTGCTGGCTTTAGCAGGATTCACCATAGTGCTTGTTACTACCATGTCCAACAGATGGACAGTTTCCAGCATCAGAACCACGTTAGTTCCTTCGGACTGGATTTCAGAAGGTCTCTGGATGGAGTGTGTGGTTGCCACTTTGGGAACAGTGCAGTGCAAGAAATTTTTCTACTTGTTGAGTTCAGACAGTAAGTTTGTGTAGAATACTTATATAAAATCTAGGAATGTAATTTTATTCCCTCTTTTGGGAGAGTATATTAGCATGGTTGCTGTTGCCACAGAGGCTCTAATATAGACACGATTTGTCCTTTTTCACCTGCAGACAGGCTAAAATGGCCCTAGTGAAATCCATATGCCATTCAGCTCAGTAATTACAGTCACTTTTTTGCCATCTGTGTTGTGTTGGAATAGAAGTATGAATGATATGCAATGAGTCTGTGGTTTTTTGATTGCTTTTCAGAGGAAAAATTATTGTTGTATCTGGTCTTGTTCTTCACTACAGGCAGATCAGATGTCAGTGAGTGTTGGTGCTTTGTCATGAGATGGAATTTTTCAGATATTCCAAAACTTGTCTGATAACTTGTGCTAAGTCTGTGTATTTGTTCTAGTATTTCTCGAAGGCAGCCAGCTTAATTTCAAATGTGTAGACTATTAGAAAACAAAAAAGTAATGCTTCTGTGTTTTCTAAGCTAACATGGTAATTTATCTGCAAATAGCAGATAAGAGAAGAATTGTCTTTCTAGAGACTAGAAGTTATTTTGCTTGGATTATTCTGCATTTTTTATATTTTTTCTGTGAAACATCATTTTCGTGGTAAAGGACCAGGAAGGACTGATGTGTTTAATTGCTTTCCTCAAAAAATTGAGGAGAGAAGCCATTGCAGTATACTCTTTGAAAAATGGTGTTTTGGTAAGTTTTCTGTCTTAAATAGAACATTCCGTTTACTCTTTTTCCATTTTCTATATTGTGCACTCACTTTGTTAGTTATATTGCCATGGAACCATTTCTTCAAATGCTACTTGTTTTATACATCCCTGATTGTCATTGCTGGTTTTCTGGACTTCTTTTTTGGGTTTTTCCAGCTGATTTATTCTTGCTGAGCAGTGCTTAAACCTAGATGCGATGCAGGTCTTACAAATATGTCCTGGCCTATGAAGGCTTGTTTTTCTCGACGCAGACATGTACTTAAGTCGAAACTTCCTAACTGCAAGGCGAATTTCTAAAATGTGATTGCCTGAAAACTCTCAAGATTCAGCATATACATGGTTCTTTCTCAGGCCCGTTAGTCTTGTGGCCTCATCTGCTTTCGTAATGATGGTGCCAGCTTGAGAAGAAGTATTCAGCACCCCAAAATGAGCCCAATTTTGTAGCCTCAGAAGGAAGCTAATTGTCTCATTCGAGATATGTCAGTAACTCCACTCATGTAAGTCGGAGGCAATATCAGCGTTTCATACTGTTCAGTGTCAGTTGTGCAAAGACCCAGTACGAGACCCACTCCTCTCCAGGATGTCTTGTGTGCAGATACCAGGAAGCCCAAATTTCATTTAGAAACCTAGATCAGATTTCTGGAAATTGGAGTGGTGAGATGGGACCAATGGTCCTTCGGTTCTCATATGCTGTAGCGAGATGGTATGGCTCTGCAGATGGCACGGCAGATGTGTGCTGCCTCACCTAAAAGGGAGAGGCAGATGCTTGTCCTGGCCACGGAGACTTGCAGACTCTGAATGTGGGACAGCTGCCCTGTGCTGTGTGGTTTCGGTGCAGCCAGTGTGGAAAGATGCCATGCTCTGTTTCAGGGTTTGAATGACTGCCTGCTCAGTCTGCTGCTTTTGTGTCTGCTATGATTTTTGGTCAGGTGAGGCCACCAATATGTTTACGTGCTGTCAGAAAGAGCACCAAGTGCCACCAGCAAAAGGTAATTTCCTGGTGAGCTGAAGCTGTTGCCTCTCCAGGGCTTTTTCTTCGCTCCCTTCCTGTGACCCCACACCCCGAGTCGTAATAGAAGATCTTTGATTAGCAGGACTTGGCTAGATGTCTGCAGCTGCGCAAAGAGCTGTCTGTTCTGGAAACAGCAAAGGATCCTTCATGCCACCTAATGGACACTTGGTAGGGTTGCTTGGAGAGGAATCACCGTGTGTTGCAGGGCTGCTTCTCACAGCCTGGAGTTAGCATTCCTATGGTCTTGAACAAATCGACAGAAAGGATAGAAATCAGAAAGATACAGCTTGTGTTGATCAAACATTAAGTTGCTAATTCTTTGAGTAATTTTTTTCCAGCTGTACTGGTTGATCTGATTAAAAAATACATTTTTTTCTGCCTATAAACCCAAGTCTAAGCAGAACTCCCAGATCCTAGGCAGTGTCGATGTGAGGCTATCAACGCCAACTGGTTTACTTTGCTGATGCCCATCCTACTGCTCTGTGGTGCTTGCTATTATGGTTGTAGCTCTGTTTACCAAATTCAGTGAAAAAACAGTACTATATTCTTCAACATGTCTGTTTTTCTTAAAGTGCAGTAATTTCCTTAATGGAATGGTTAAAAGGGTGCTGTAGAGAAAAACTCATGCGTTCCAGGTCTGCAGTTCAATCTTTTCTGCTTATATGCATGCTTTATGAGTACCCATCAAAATTACCTTCTCAACAGCCATTAGGAAGAGAAAAATTCTTCATGAAAACTACTCATGATAGCAGTAGAAAAATCTGAGGACACTTGTCCCTGCTAAACTCAAATTTGAAAGTCCTATGGGCAGAACTGGTCTCTGGGGTTGTCAGAGTGACACCAGTGTATGGATAAATTAATCTGAAACTCTCTGAAGAGCTTTTAAGAGGATGCTGATGTTTCAGTGTATTCATTTTACTGTGCCATCATTTTGAAATTGCAGTGACCTTTTCCTAGCAGATGGAGAGGGTTCTGTGGAAGTGTCCTTAGAAGACAAATTCTTACCACATTACCATCGAGTTTCCTTAAAAGATTGCAAGTGCAGAAATGCACGTGATCACACTGGCTGTGCTGCCAAATCTGTTCAATGGTGAAGCTCCTCCTGCTTGCCAAGGGGGCAGAAACGGCCACAGTGGCATTGAAGTGTCCTTGTGCAACTAAAACCCTATAGCACAGGCTCAAAATGACCAGTGAATTTGGAAGAACAGATACATCTGTTACAGGCAAGTTGAGACTCTCACAATAAATGATCCTTTTGGGAGTCCTTACATAAACGCTGTGTAATGCCACGACTCTGCTGCTGTGTTGCATCATAACATAGTTATTTTTTCTGAAGAGATTTTGGATGCATTTCCTGGACATAAGAGCAGGTTACCACTGTGAGAGATGGCTAACCCTATTTACTTACACAAGGATTTTAAGGTACTAAAATTAGTGGGTGATTGAAGTGAATCTATGACTGAGAAGCAAGTAAACTCACTTTACACACCTCTACTTTGTCTAGAATAGAATTTTTTTTATACTAATATAAATAACCTGACAAACGGGCAGTCAGCCGATAGGTGCTGCTCTTCGGGTGGCTGTTTTCCTTCCTCTTTTTAGTCCTTTGGAGATAGGCTTGTCACACTGTGGTTCCATCCCTTATGTTTTATTTCCATGAGCCGTGCTTTATCATGGCTGTATTCCAGTATATGTGGGACTATGTTTTGAGAGTGCATCCATTCAACTATAGATCAATAGATGGTAAAATATTAATGAAAATCCCTTATCCACAGACTTAACAGTCCTGAAATAAGCTCACAGTGCACTGCTATCCATTTTAGCTAAGCTAGAGGTTACTATTGGTTTACTAGTGACCATAATTCTAAAAATGTGCTGTATCTTCTATGAACAGAAAAAAAATCCTGCTCAGACGTTTCCAGATGAGTTTTGCCATGAAGAAAATAACACCACAAAACAACACCACAAAGCTTGATTTGATTTGATATCAGTAAGAAAATTACAAGTAGCTTCAGTGTATGTTTTCTGTGTAAACTGTAATCGATTTGAGAGCAAGAGAGACAGAAAATATTTGCTAATATCATCACTCCTACAAAATATGTTGTAAGAATTCTGTCTCGCCTTTATAGGCTGAAGTTAAAAACAGGCTGCTTTTGTCACTTCTCATTAATATTGTCAGTAGTTTAAAAAACACTAATGCCACTGTCATAAACTGTTCCCACTTCTTATTGTCATACTCTGGAAGCCTTATCTCTGGGGCTGAGCAAAGAGCAAAGGTAGCCTCATTTTGGAGTGAAAGCCCGGAGATAAAACAGCAAAGAGGCTTCTGAAAGAAGGCATATTTTTCTTTCACCTGGTTACGATCTAGTAATAGGGATATTTAGCGGTTACTACTCACAGGCATGTCTGCTGCTTTGGAAATTGCTGGTTTTCTTTTGTGTTTGGGTGGATGGATACTTATTGGAGCTACTTTGCCACATAATTACTGGAAAATCTCCAGTATACATGGTAGCGTGATCACAACCTCTACGTTATTTGAAAACCTCTGGAAGAGCTGTGCAGAAGACAGCACTGGAGTATCCAACTGCAGAGAATTTGACTCTATGTTTGCGCTGCCTGGTATGTGACTGCACAGACATGTTTATATTAGTGAAGGTGTTGCTGGAAGGAAGTAGTAAGATTTTTGCTTTAGTAATCTGATAATATTGGAAAACAACATTCACTTTCTGGCTAATAAGGAATTTGTGGGCTATAGTAAAAAAAAAATCTTATTTAAGCAGCAGAATATGCCAAACACATTAGGAAAAGCTATAAAATAAGGCTATAAAATAAGGCAAATGAAGTCACTTGATTAAGCATTTACTTTAACAGGCATTTTAAGTATAGTGCAATGTCTTTGCTAGCATCTTGTGGGAAGATTTATTGCACAAGTCTTAGGACAATTCCTTATTTATTTGGAATTATTGTGTAGACATTCTTTGCAATACTTGACAGCCAGTGTACTGTGTCTGGACTTTTCTCTTATGCATAGGCAAAAGATAGTATTTACAGTGAAGAAGTAGGTAATATTTCTGGCATGTTGAGACTGATAATCATGCATAAAGGAAGAAATAAAATGGGGATATCTTTTAAATTAATTTACCTGCCAGAAGCTGGTAACTAACGTCTTGTTGGCGGTAGTTCTAAATATCAGGAAATTTAAGGTTACATGTAGGTGCTGTTTCCTGTGCTTTGTATCAGTTTGCAGTAGTACCGTGAATTGTCCTCAAATGCTTAAGGCAATGTTCTGTGCATAGTAAGTAGCTTTATGGACAGTTAACCTGGTTTTTATTAATCTTGAATGTCTGTAGATACTCGTTCCAGAATAAGAATGTTTTCCTCATTAGTTGTATCCACAGTGGGAAGTGACTGAACTAACGAGGAAGGAAGATGCTCCTGTTGTGGAGGATCGCCTCCGTCTCTTGCTCAGTCTGAAATAAACTGATGTTGTTGACCAGCTCTGAAACTGGTAGAGAAATGCTATGAAACTGCATAGCTGTGTCCGGTGCTTAGGGTATAATCTGTTCTTTTAACTTTTTAATGTTAACTAACAAGTGGCATGAAACTGTGTGTGTACGTTAAGATGAACGTAAAAGGAACCCTACAGAAACCCGTTAGGATCAGCAACAGTGGGATACTGTCCATCTGCTTTTCCTCCGCAGAGCACTTCGGCGAGGCCGCGTTCGGCTCACGCGAAGCCGCTGAAGGGGCTGGTTGAGCCCGAATCGCTGCTGGCCCAGTGGGGCCTCTTGTCGCAGCCACCCCGGAGCGTGGGAGACGTGGGCGCCTGGCTGCCCCCAGGCAGCGTTGCAGAGCTGCTGGTGGAGGCAAAAAGAGCAGCGTCAGTGCATAAGCTAGAGCCAGAAGAAAGGGAAGGCGAGCAGCCCAGCTCCTAGGGAGCTGCCGGCAGCAACCAGGGTCGGAGGAAGGGGAGAACCAGGGCAGGCAGCAAGCACGTTAACCAGCCAGGCCCTGAAAGTGACTGTTCGAAGGTTAACTTCCATGCAGCTGGAGAAGACATCAGTTACTCTAGTTACCTGAGGAGACAGCAGTATATTTGGAGAATACAGCCAGGGGAAAAGGGAGGCTAAAAAAGCAGCTTGCAGAATTGTAGAGAAGTTTTAGAAAGAAAAATTGAGTAAAAGAAAAACAAGAAGTTAGGAGACACTGAAGTTTGGAAAAGGTCAAGAAGCTTGTTGGCCAAATTGGGAAAGAGGAAGAAAGTGGGGCTGTTAGCGATGCACCTGCAGATATGAGGCCAGGCAGAATGAAAAATAATCATTGAACAGTTTAGGTGTGTTTCAAATTGCTTTTAGGAAACTTAGCTGCAACTGTGACAAGAGAAGATGCCGAGGTTATTTAAAAAGAAAAGTCTTTGTTCATGGGGGGTTATGGCTCATCATAAAGGCCCTAAGCATGGCCATAAAGATTTACCGTAAAGGTTTCCTCTTTGGCAGCAATAGCTCTTTGGAATGCCCCTGATTTTTCCTTTGTGTATGGAGAGAATCAGGCTTGGATCTTTGAAACCAATTTACAGCTTTTGAATTCAGCTGGCCATTAGCTTAGTACATCATTTTTACCCCTTCTTTTATACAATGAGGTTCTTTCATCATCCTTGGATGTCTGTCGCAGGTATTTTTAATGGTATAAATCTTTGGTGTGAGAGAAGTATTCTACAGAATTTAGATTTCAGTTTATTCGGGAAGCAGGGTTTTTTTTGGTGATCATTAAATATTATTCAGGTACATGCCTAGCAGTTAGATAACCAAAGGTCAGAGTGGTTTTGTATGGATATTTCCAAAAACTAACTATGAAGTAGGTAAAGAAATGTTGAGACCAGAGCTGCTGAATCAGTTAATACTGAGATGTTCACAATATAGTTTCAGCTTTTAGAGATTTTTCAAGATGCCCAAATCACAAGTGTATGCGGTGTGGACCTTTCTAAAGTAATATTGCATAAGACTAAAACAACATCTAGCTACTTGGTATAGTTAACACTGTGTATCTAGTCACATCTGGGAGATCAAACATTTGATATAAAGCAGTTAGCTGCCAAATGCCTTTTAAATTCTTTTCTTCTTTTTGAGGTTCCATGGGTGTTTCTTCCAATGGTGAGATTTAGAATCATTTCTTACAATTAGTTTTGATTAATAAAACTAATTGACTCGTATCTTGTTCAATAAGCTCATTTTATAAGAAAAAGACAACAGAAGGTTGAGGTTTCTAGGCTGTGAAATGAGCCGCTCAGTTAAGGCTGTTGAGATTATTGCTTTGTGGTGCAGGGAGGATATAACGTGAAAGCGCTTTTGCTAATACAGCCATGGCATTGCAGGCAGTTAGCCTGAGGGTAGCTTTAGTGCCCTGGGAAGAAGCAGGGAGTCATGTTTAATGCCACAGGATCTCCAAAGAGCTGAACCATACCTTGCTGGATCCCTGCAGTGGGTAACAACTGCCGCTGTGGCACACGACCCGACTAGAAAGCAATGCTGAAGCTGAGTGCTTGTCTGAGCCGCATCTTCTGCAGGCAAAACCCTTGAACTGTTAGTGGTGCCTTGGGGAGCTTTTGCTAAAACCCTTTTAGCATTGTCTCCCCCCCCCCCGAAAACTTTTAAATTAGTTTTTATTAAAGCGTTAATTCCTCAAACACTGTGACCCTCTCATGCCTCACTGTATTTATCTCATGACTATGTGTAACTGTCTTTGGTACCTGCTCAAGCTCACAGGGCCAATACTCTGAAGCTGTGTAAAACTGTAGAGCTCCCTGAGTTTGCGTGTGAATCCATTGCTTCTCCTTTTGTTTCCCTACCTGAATTTTGGTGTCTGTAGAACTAGCTGGGTCACTCCGATACCGAGCCAGAGCTCAGGTTAATGTGTGGGATGGGAAGGCCATCAGGGAGCAGGAAGCTAGCCCAGGTGCTGTGCTTGGCTAGCCACGACTAGCTCAGACCCTTTGGACACATGGTTGGAGCCAAGACCTGCCAGATTGCTGGCATTTGGCATGTTTTTTGTTTTGTTTTGTTTTGTTTTGCTTTTTTTTGTGAAGAAAGTAAAATTTACAAAAATCTCCCTTTAGACCAAGGTGTGTTGGGAAGTGATCACCTCATTAAAAATGATGCCAGAGTGCCATCTGACCTGGAACCTGCCAAATTCAGGGTGCCATTTTAGGCAGCCCAAAGTCCCTCTCTGACCTTCCTGCTTATTCTGGTTAATAACCTGGTCCCATTTTTTGTGTGACTGGTAACCTAAGTGTGAAGACCGGGAACTTGAGAGAGGGAGAATTGTCAGCATAAGCAGAGAAAGAGCTTTGAAAATATTGCTGGGGATGGTCACAAATTCCCTGAAGTACCCACACCGACATTAACCTCCCTGCAGAAGGAGGGGTAGGGATGAGAGCAGAAGACTTCTGCAGATCCGCCAGCCAGCTGTCTCCTGCCTGATAACTCTACTCAGAACATGAAGTCCCTGCGAGCTCCACCAGGTTCTTGCCTGCCTTCCACTTGCTTTTGGTAGTAGCAAAGCAGCTGGTGGCCGGGGCTTTTCTTTGCTTACTCTGGCAGCGCTGGAGCCCTGTATGACGCGTTGAAGCAGCACTGAAGGTATTCTGGGCACGCCGCTAATATCTGTCACCAGGAAATCACCAGAAATCCTAAGTAGGAGACTTAGTTCCACTCCTATAAGTGACCATACATACCCTGTTTTCCCAGGATTTGAAGATATAAACTATGAAAGACCCCTCACCCCGCTCCAAATTTACTAATACCCCTATGAAGTATAGTTTGGCATTGAAATCTGATTGAATTTAGGTATAAACTTCCTACATTTTTGATGTTTCTCTGACAAAAAAGTCATACAAGATTCCTTCCTTACTGTTCCTGTTAACTTTCTGACTATCTCTGATCGTTTTTTTTTTCTGGAATAAACCTAATTTCTGTGTAGATTCTGATATTTTTTTCCTCTGTTTTTATGTCTTACACAGTGCATATTCAGGCATGCCGTGCCCTGATGATAATTTCCATCCTTTTGGGATTCATAGCTGCAGTGCTCTCGCTGATTGGTTTAAAGTGCATACATATTGGATTGAGTAATGAAGACAGAAAAGTGAAGTTTGCTGTCACAGGAGGATTTATCTTTATTTTAGGAGGTAATATTGAAGCAGAAATGAGAATGCTATCAGTACTTTGTATTGCTTTCTCAACTAGACTAAATGAAATGAACATTTATTCATGGTTCAAAGTCGTACAACCATCAAAGGAATCACTCACTCACGTGCCGCTTTAACACTTTTTTGGTAGGTCTCTGCTCCATGGTGGCTGTTTCTTGGTATGCTGCAATGGTTATGGCTCAGTTCTTTGACCCGTTGTATGCTGGAACCAAGTAAGTTAATAGATCTGTTGTAGCAAACTGTTTTGTGTTTTAAAGGTGGCAGCACTAAGTTCAATCCTTGGGGATAGCGTAAAACAGAAAAAGAACAAAAACTCGCTTTTGTCGTTGCTGTGTTCCGCACCATGTTCTGTCACGCAGGCCTGTGATCTTGGACGCCGTCTTCACGTTACATCTCCCCCTAGGTCCCTACACCCCGGCTGTTTTCAGGGGAGCGTGCCTCTCTGTGGGCGAGGTGAATCCCATTCTACGCCTTCTACCGAGCCTTTCAGTCCAACGAACCTCACGTGTTTCTCATCCGATCAAGTTTTTTTTCCTTGCGTGTCAGAGGCAGGAATTGCTGTTTCTGTAGCCTTGACGAGTGCGAGTTTCCACATTCCTATCCTAGGAACACTAGGAGGAAGATTGTTCTTGGCTGCCATTTAGGTCGGTTTTTTTCATGGCTGCTCCTTCTTTGGCATCAAATGTACACTGCCTTCGGTCCCTTTCAGGTCCTTCATCACCAGTGCCTGCTCGCTCCGGCCGGTATTGCTCTTGGTTGACATGGTGTCTCCTGTGCCTGGGAAGACCATGGCACCAGCAGCCGCTGTTGTCCGTTCACTTTCTGAGGGGGCACTTTCAAACTCTGCTGCTGCTCCCTTTGGGAGAAGTGTGAGATGTTTAAATGCCTCAGATACGCAAACATTTAGAGCTAGGTACAGGTAGCTAGCACAATTCTAGCAAATAGCTAGAATTTTGTACCTCTCAGTCTAAATGCCAAAGATATTTTAGACTTTCACCTTTTCTTCTTCATAGCATTGTGACGTAGACTTAATTGATGCTCACGAGGAAATGTAAAAACAATATACAAATCAGTTTAAGCTGAGCGGCAGTGACCTGCAGGGAGCTGAAAAATGTCACTCCCATGTCCTGCTTGTCTTAAAGAAGTTCAGTAAATATCTTTTACCATATATTAACAGGTCAACACTTGTCTGCCTTATGAATTAAAACGTGGCAAAGTTTGTGGGAGGATCAGCTCACAGAGCTGAGCCTAAACAAGCCTAGGGAGATGAAAACCCATATTCTCGCCTGATAGAGAAGCAGCAAGCTTCAAAACTAAATGCCAGCTGAGGACAGCTTATCTTTGGGCAGTAAGTTTATCAGTTGGTAGCAAGGGTAGAGGTGACTGGGTGATTTCTCTGGAAAGGGGGAAAGGCGTAAGGAAACAAACAATACGTTGTCTGCGAACATGAAAGAGCTGACTTGAGGAAGAGGGAAGGTTTTTAATGTGCCGATACCTCCACTAAGTCTATAATTTTTAGATCAGTAGAACCATAAATCTTCAGTTCCTAGGGTCCTAGGATCATATTTGAAGTGTTTAATAGGTTCCCCTTGAGGATCAGTATGAGAGGTCAGAGGTGCAGAGCTTTGTTATTAATCAAAGTACTTTAAGCAATTACTTTTGATGTTTTTAAGCAGGCCTTACCTTACCAAACAAGCAGGTACAAAGAAATTGCGCTTGTTAAAACCTTTTATTTTTATGTTTTCTGTCCCCTTGAGAGAATTATCTGAGGGGTAATAAATGTGTTAGAGGACCTAAGCAGCTGATGATAAGGAATTGCAGTCAGTAGAATCATTAGTTTTGCAGTTATCTGCTGTTGCTGCGGGGCTCCAGCATCAATGCATGTTAATCAGTTACCGGTTTGTTTGTGTTCAGTAGCTGAAGAGAACTTTTAGTATATGTAAACTTGATGTTTAAAACTTATTTTAGGCAGCAGTTCTTAGTGAAGTAACTTTGTTCGTTGGTAAAGGCATGCATACCGTGTTCTCTTGGGTGAGTTTATCCTCCTTGGATGCAGTGAGAAGGGCTAATTTTAATTCAATTGCAGGCCAGTATTGATCTTCATACTTACCAAACTGGCAAATGTGTTTCTTTTTTAGACTGCATGATTTTCTACCTTCAGCAAATGAGTTAGTTTTACTGTTAGTTCTTAAAGAAACTTGCATACAACTGTGAAGGAGACCTTAATTCTCCTGCAGCTCCCTCCTGCAAACTCTGTTGGTATGATGACTGCAGCCTTTCCATCAACAGAGAGGCCACTAGTGAGCAGACAGCATTGCATGTGCTGGTCAACACTCTCCCGTTGTTCCTTACTGTTCCTCCAGCATGCCCCCCTTGCCTCTTGGTGCCACATGAGGTGATGATTGTCGTTTGCTCTGTGTTTGCAGCGTGCCCAGTGCAGTGGGGACCTGAGCTCTGCTCGGGGCTCCGCTGTGTGACGGGAGCACAGAAGGGAACGACCTCCTGGAAATCACCAGTGCCTTCCGGCTAACAACCAGCTCTGCAATCAGAAGCACTGATAATCTCAAATAATGATTTTTATGTTTAGAGATAGCAAGAAAATACACTTATCTGGTTTCAGCATACCTTCTGCACAGGCCACAAGATTTACCTTGCCCTTGCTATTGGTTGTGGCACTTAATTCACCTGCTGGAGCTGAATGATTCAGACATTTCTATCTATGTCATGAGAAATAGCTAACCACAGAAAGCAGTTTTCTGTGGACATGATTGCTAAGTTACCTATAAACAGCTACTTATATAGGGCTAGATTTTCTTTCCTGGTAGGAAAATCAGGAAAGGGTAATTGTTTTCTGTGTAGTCTTACAGCCAACTTAAAATCCCCAAGAATATTCAGCACTCTATCCTTGCTGTTTTTTT
>NW_028186348.1:928720-938959 GCF_003343005.1 Rhea americana | reverse complement strand
AAGAAGAAAAATGGAAGTTTTTACATTTGAGCAGGAACTGTATCTGTGCTGTTGTTTTCTCCTGTGGTCTGAGACACCTACAGTACAACAGAGTTCCTCTCTTGTGTTCTTCCTTCACATGTGGTTATATAGTATGCTCTCTATCCAAGTACTAGATCAAGTGGTAATTTCTAAAGTTTGTCAGCAGCTGGACGCCTTTGTCCTGGGTTTTGGCTCTTAAGAACCTCAGCGAGTTAAAACCTGAAGAGGCAGGACTAACTAAGGGGATTAATGAGCAACGAACAGGCAGCTAATCTGAAATTCAGCAAGTGCGAACAAATATGCATGTAACTTTTCTTTATCTACTTTCCTTTTGAACTGTTCAAAGTGATTGCTTTAGATGGATTCTGTTTTTTTGAGAGTCATCCTTTCTCCTTTATGACCAACAATTTACCGAATGAACACAATTATTTATTGCTTCTTATCTTTATGGTTGCTTCCCACTTTCTGTTCTGTCAGTGGTTTAGCAGCACACTTAAATATGCACTTCAGAGTTTTACTGAGCGGAGACGGAAATGGGCTGCTTCTCCTCTGCTAGCTATGAAGTTCCTTTCGCTTAGCCGATTGCTAGAATGGAATTTGTTTGCTTGGTTCGTGCCCCTTACAGCTCAGTCTGAAGTAACCGCATCTGGTGTCGCACCCTGTAGTAAAACAGCAGAGAAATGTCTATAACTTCTCTGATTGTGTGATTGTGAGATGTGATTCTGTTACTTGCTGCTTCTGTGAAAGGTTTTCTGTTTCAGGTATGAACTAGGAGATGCTTTGTACTTAGGCTGGGCTGGATCTGTTCTTTATATGCTTGGTGGGATCTTCCTGACCTGTTCATGCAAAGGGAAGAAAAGAGAGAAACACAGGTAATTTTGACTTTGTCAGTTGAAATAGCAACTGTCAGTTATATACTAGTGATACCCATTTTCTATCTGTATACTATTATCTCTCCCTCATCCCAGTATAATGCTGCAGCCCTATCAAGTCCAAACAGGAAACTGTAACGGCTAATTCAGTGCTACGATGCATCGCAGGCTTCTGCCAAATGCTTGTATCCCCCGATACCACACTTTTGATGATACATTGCAATCAGCAATCATTTGTTACTAGTCTTTCGTAATTCCAAGTACTGTTGATGCTGCTAAAATCTGTATGTCCTTTGTTCGGCCAAAAGTATATAAAAATATAGTGTATTATAATTAAGTTCTTTGCCTGCAATGCTCACTACTTTTAAAATAAGCACATTTAAATAGTCATGTTTAATTTGAAGAAAATGTCATCGCATTTTCATCCTAAAATATAGATTGTTAGAAACCTATGATTTTTTCTTGTTTCTCATGGAATGCTTTGTTGTGTATCGAATCAGGAAAAAAAGGGTAGATTTCTGGCCTCCATACTTATTCTTACCTGGATATATTTTTTAAATTATTTGTACATATAGATGGTCCCTTTCTCAAGAAGCAGGATGATGATGTTAAAAATAGCCAGAACAACCCAAATGGCTGGGAGGATGTACAAAGTTAAGAGGATGACAACACAAAAGGAAAAAGAAACATCCTCACTACTGCTGGATTTAACCTGAGGAAAGCTATGTCAAAATAGCCAGTCAGTGAGAGTATGCCTCTGACACGCTATTGCATATTGAGCCTAAACTGATGTCATTTAAGTGTTATGGTAATATTTCATCAACCAATTTGGACTTTTGATCTGACTCACCCTACCCTGGTACAAAGTACCAAATATATTGAAATCTGTTGAAAATCGAGTAAAACGTGCAGGCTAAAGACAGACAGTAAAAGTTCAGCATGCCGAAGGACAGATGGAGGAGTTGGTTTGACTCCAGATGCTTCTCTCTTCCTTTCTCATCAGCTTCATTCCCGTACTAAGAATTGCAGCCTGCACATTCTTGCTGCAGTCAGGGCTCAGTTTGCTCCTGCTTTAGCCCGGTGACTACAGGCCTCAGAGAAGAGCAGGTGTAATTTGGGAGCACAGAAGCTGTCTCCAGTTAACAGCCCGAGGAGCCCACGTCGTCTTCTTCACTGCAGGACTGGCAAGAGCGCGGCTGCTCTGATTGCGGCCCCCGTGTGAAGTAGCTACTGTCAGTGGATTGGATCCGGACCTACATGAGTAACCCCCCCAGCAGCTGAAACTGTAAAAGTGTGCACAATCCTAATTATTTTATATCTTTTTTTTTCTTTATTTACAGTGGCAGCAAATACGGCTATTCCATGGGCCAGGCAATTCCTCAGCAGCACATTTACACTAAAAACTCTGAGGCAGTCACAAGCACCAAGGAGTACGTCTAACCTTACCTTTTTTTTGCATTACTTGCAATGTTAGTGGTTTATGAACTCAAGTAAGAAAGTGACCTGGTTCCAAGCTGCAAGCTTTCATCTTAATTTGGAGGTGATACACATTTTAATACCTCCTTCTGGGAATGGGTTTAAAATGGAAATAGGCTTCTACAGAAAATGCTGTGCTGTGAAATCCTGTGGCATGAAGATTTTTTTTTTCTTTTCTGCACGCTAAGAAGCCTGGTAAAATTCAACTACAGTGTCTGGTATATCCTGACAAATCAAGAGCAATGGTTTTATATTTCGGGTGACTCAGAAGCATGGAACTGATATGCTGTAGCTGACTGCAAGTTAATAGAGCTCACTGTTAGCAATGATATATTGTATTTTCATTAATAGTTCACTTCCCATTTTTGTTTAGCTGCTTCAGCTTTTGATAGTAAATAAGCCGTATTCCACTGACTGACTGAAATAGGTTTTTTTGGTGAGTGGTATCATGGCCTTTGATAAGGATATAGTAAATATACTCTGTGCTTGAAGGCTCATGTAATGCTGAAATTGTTGTTATGTATGCTAGTCAAGATGACTTATAAAAACTTAAAAAAAAAAAAAAAAAAAAAAAATCCCTGAGAAACCACCACTCACCTCCAAACCTGCAGAACTGCAACAAATTCCGTGTTGGAGGGAATGAAGATACCAAAGATAAATGGTATAGAAGGACCCAAACACAACTGGAAGTGGAGAAAGCCTCTGATGAGCATGCACCTTCAGATAACTAGAAGATAGCCCCAATTTAAAGTTTTTATTTCTGTATTTTGAAATTTAAAAATAATTCTACTTTTAACTTTGATCAGTCTTTAACTTTGGAAGCTTCTGTTGCCCATGAATCGTCTAATTCACGTAGCTGCGCGACGGCTCTGTTCCCCAGCGTTGCGTGGGCGTTCGGACGCGTGTCTGAGGCCGCCCTGCTGCTGGGGCCGGGTGTTCTGCACTGCGCCAGCCCTGCGGCACCGAGGCTGAGCTGACGTCCCCGAACGCTCACGCTCCGAGCAGCGTGGAACGGGATTTTACGCTGCACACGCGCAGCTTTCACGACTTGTCGCTTTTAAATCACAGATGTATTAAAACAGTTCAACGAAACACGTCTGTATCGCCGCCTAATTGTAGTGACTTATGGCAAAATGTAAATGCAGGCTGGTTTGGAAGTTTCATGTGTTGTCCCTAATGCCCTAACAGATAACTTCAGCAGGGCAACCTGGCCTAGCAGAGCCAGTCTAGCCACGGTGTGTGTGTACAGACACAGCGGACGTATTCAGCCACATGAAGGCGTGAAGTTGGGCGTTGATAGATCTTACTAAGCTAAAAGAATGAAGATTGCTTTTAGATTGCCGGTGTCGTCATTTCTCCTCCCCTCCACTGTCACTACTTTTTCTTAAAATCATCTCTTTGGTATTTAGTAGGATATGCTTAAAAGCAGAAAAGATGTTTAACTTGCACAGTGGGAGCTGAACTGCTTACCACCATCTGTGTATGTTGTCCTCTTTTTTTCCTTTCTTTTTTTTTAATGTATAATCTTGTGATTTTTTAATATAGTTGAAAGTAAGGAAAATTCAGAGATCAGGCAGAGGCTAAGCAGTTCTTGTGTCAATGATGTCCCACTGAAGACTGCACCTGTGGATGAACGTTAATGATGATCCGGTAGGTGAACTAGAAATTTGGGCCTTGGTCTTGCATCAGCTCTTGCACTTATATCACTGGGAAGTTTAATTAAAAAACGAGAGTAGAATAAAACTGCTATGTAGTACCATAGGCGTTCGTTCAATGCATTGTTATCATATTCAGCATCGCTCAAGGGAAAATAAATGCTTAGGATAACCATTTGTTTACAGGCCTTCCACCACTTTTCTGTTTCTGTTGCTTTCCCCTGCGTATCGGCCCCTTTTCCCTGCACTTTCAGTAGCAATGCTCTTGATGACTTTAATGATCCATCACCTCATTTTGAGGAGTAAGGTCTTTTATTTATTAGTGACATATAATGTGATAGTGATTTCTTTCTTTTTTTTCCCTGTCATAAACATCTTTCTTTTAAAATAACATTGTGTGATAATATTTTAAAGAGAGCTAAGTCCTTTGCTCAGCAGACTGCTTTTGCTTCTGTAAGTCTTCTTCATATCTCTGCAGCTGAGCCCAAAATCCTGCGTTAGGTTCTGCTTCTGGTCTGGCAGCCTTCACGGTCTAGAGAAAGAGGAGGGACATTGCAGTAACAGTGCAGGAATCAGGCAAAATAATTTATTCCTCTTTGTCTTTTGAGAAGATTTACTTTGGCTTTGGTTTCGCTATGCAATAGCGCAGCGATAGGTTGGTGAGATGCCCTTGCTCTGCGCCTGCTGACACCAGCTGGCGTTCAGTCCATGCTGCAGGACACGAGGAAGGGCTGTTGATGGGGCTGGAAATGCGAGTGTCCCTCGCAAAGCGTGGCAAGAGCCTCTCGTCCTTACACTACAGTGAAGCCTGCTCCTGAACCTGAAAGCCTATGATGTCTCGTGGGGCACAAACCAGGTACCTGCATTAGGGACTTCTTAATCATATACTTGCTAGGTGGATGAAGACTAAAAGGCCTTAGAGTAAGTCATATCCACGTACTTAAACACACACGACAGCCATGCTAATAAAATTGAGGTGCTATTGTTCATTGCTAGCCTTGAGTTACTCAGTAGGCATCCTAGGTCATGGTTCTTTGCTATGTTGAGCTGTTATGTAGATAATATCTATACCACAGCTTTAAGAGCAAATCCTGCAAAACACCTTCTGCAAATAGCTTGATTTTTTTTCACTAACTTGCTTCATGTCACTGATTTTAACTTCACTTGTCCTGAATAAGCAAATGATAGTGGGAAGGGTTACATAGTCACTTTTGCATGCATATTTTGTTACCAGTGCTTAAAGCTTATTTGCATTTGTATTTGTGCAAAGAAACCTACTTTTGAATGCATATTTCTCCAAATAGGGTCATGGTGGTGGAAAAGTTTATAGCAGCATTTTACTCAAACAGCGAATAGCTAAAGATACGCTAATAAAGAAGCGAGAGCACCACGCCAGTGCTGTGCGATGTCACGGCTCGTAAGAAGCACTGCATTTCTCCCCCAAAGGCTAGCTGCCCGCAGTGCGGGCACGGGTACGGTACCGCAAAGGCCTCCTCGAGCGTGAGGTTTCGGTGCCGCATGAGGTAGGCGGTGCAGACGGCGGCCGAGCGGCTGCGGCCGCTCTTGCAGTACACCAGGCACGTCCCGCCGCTCGCCACCGCTTCCTCGATGGCCTCGCCGCACCGCTCGAAGTGCCGGGCCAGGTCTTCGGCCGGGTCGTCGAGAACGGGCACGCGCAGGCAGCGGACGTGCCGCAGGCCCGGGAACGGCTGCTGCCGGGACACGTTGATGCAGAGGGTGACTCGGTGGTGCTCCAGCAGTGCCGGGTCGCGGGCGGCCCGCGCCGTGCCCAGCAGCAGCCCGGCCGCCACCGGGCAGAGCCGGGCCATGGGCGGCCGCGGGCGAGGCGAGGGCCGGCCGCTGCCTGCCCGCTCCCGGGGAGGCTCCGTCCGGGCCGAGGCAGGCGGGTCCTAGCGCCGCGGGGTCGGCGGCCGCACGCGGGCTGCCAAGCTGTTGGCTTTGCACAGCTGCTCGTCCCATAGCGGCGTGTTGCCAAAAAAAGACAGAGCGAGCGAGCAAAATAATAAAAAAAACTTATCATTGGCACAGAAAATCCGCTGCTGAGATCAGCACTGGCGTAACCCTGATCTAAGCTGAAGTGAAAGGTGGTGGGGGTTGTGGTGGGGGTTGTCTCCTGCAACAGAAGTCTTTTGAGTGCCCAGAAAACGGGCTCTCATGGAGTTACGCCTAAGCACAGCCGCTCGGCTTCGCGTGTTACTGAGCCTTCCCCAAGGCTTGGGGGTGGTGTGCGGGCGGGCGGCCGCTGGGCTGCTTTACAGGGAAAAGTTTACGGCAGCACTTTGCGATGCTCTGGTCATCTTGTGTGCGTGAGGCACATTCTGAAACCGTGATTGATAAAAACAGCATAGTTTGATCGAAAGTAATTGTGCCAGGCTAATTTCTCTCTTTGAGAGAGTGAATTATTTACCAGGAAAGATAACTACAGCAGCTCTAATCTCTCTGGACTTCAGTAAAATACCTGCCTTTCGCACTGGACATGAAAAGGATATTTGCCTTTTTTTTTTTTTTTTTTTTTTTTAAAGAAACCCCAAACAATCAATAAATAGGAAGCATTTCATACAGGAGTGTGTGTGCATATGTGTGTGTGTGGCCTTTCTGGGCAGGCAAGAGGCCATCAAAGAAGTGGAACAGCTGCTTACTCCAGAAAAAAAAACAGTTATAATTAACCACGTAAGGTCAGTAATTTAAGCTGGGCTGTGCTGTTACTGCTCCTCCCACAGCAAGGATGTGGCAAGAGCCCTAACAGCGCTTACGAGGCAGTATGAACCTATTTATGTTAAAAAAAAAAGAAAAAGAAAAAGCAGTATGTATTACCATAATAACAACTATCTCCAAGTCCTGTATTGTCTGTAAACATTAACTCGTAATAGCGCGTTATCGATCAGATGCATCATTAGCTCCTAATGCACTAACACCTCCCCTTATAATTTTCAGTAGCAAATAATCTGCATCTCCGTGCTCTGTCGGATCCAGGCTCCACCGAGCTGTTGGCCGTGCTCCAGCCACATCAGGAATATTAACCAACGCCTGGACGTGCCAAGGACGATGACGGGACCTTTCCCTGGCAGCCGGGTGACCTGAAAGGTCCCCAGGCCCCTCTCTGCCGCCCGCAGAGAGCATCCATCTGGGACAGTGCCCCCACGCTTGGACGGCTCCGGGCCCTGCACGAGCCCGTTGAGAAACATGGCTGTGGCGGAGCCCGCAGACCCACCGTAAAAAATGTGTTGCCCTGTCCTGTGACAGGGCTGTCCAGGCGAGCACCACCCCACCACCTCCGGCACTTTCGCCTCCCTTTTTCTTCTCCAAGCCCTTCGTGAGCTCCTTGGCCCACCAGACCCAGACCTGGGCAGGCCATGGGCGCTCCTGCTCGCCCCGGCCAGGCAGCAGGGCAGCAGTCCCACGCTGCTGCAAGGGGAAGCAGGGCTTTAGTCAGCTGCCTTGCTAGGAGTGCTCCTTCCCAGCCGTGAGGCTGCAGGCGTCTGCAAGGCTCCTAGCTCGGCCCACTGCACTGGCTGGTCGTTGTCTCCTGCATGGCCTTTCTCAGGTAGCATTTTTTTTGCTTTCCAAAATTGCTCTGGGAGGCTGAAAGCCGCAACACTAACGTGGAAGATGGCTGACTGTTGTTGCCTTGATGAAGGTCGTTTCATCAAGGAAAGGTTGATGAATCTGCCCAGAAGGTTGTCCCTTCCCTGCTCCCTGCAGTGCTTCAGCTCCAAGGGTGGAGGTGGCATAGGACAAGGCTGGTCGTCATCACGGGGAGGGTGATTGCAAGCTAAAAAGTGCCCCAGATGCCTTGTCTTGGCTATGGAGCCATTTCACTCCTCTGGAAGAAGCTGGTTGAACTGCTGGGCTGAAAGTCTCATCCCCTTGATGGAACATCCTGCCCTGATGCCTCAGGCCCAGATCTTGCGGGGGCTGTTCTAGGGGTTTCTGTTCTTGGTGGTGCTGCTGTAGAGGTGTGGAGCAAACCTCAGGTACTGTTAGCCCCAGCTGCAGCTTGTCCTGGTGCTTCTGGCTGGCCCAAAAGCCACTGCTTGGCCCAGGGCTGTGCCATCTCACCAGGGGTTTCACCTGGTTTTTATGTGTCAGTGCCCTTGTGCCGACCCTCTAGGGAGCCAAAGGATCGCTTGCATCAGCCATACAGCTTTCTCAAGCTCTTTTAGGAGTTAATTTACAGATGTATGTATGTATGTTCATCATCTTAACAAACCACTAAAAAATGTTTTAATACACAAAAACAGCTCTACATTTAAAATCATAATTAGACACAGGGGAGGCAAAGGAGGGCTGCAAACCACGTTTTTCCTAGAAGACCAACATTTCTACACTTGTCTGTATTGATATAAATTTGTGCATGTGGCATATAAATTGTTGTAATGGCAGGACATTACGCTAAAGAAAGAAATATCTACCGACTCGGTATCACTCAATTTATTTACTTTTTAAGTGATGTTTGCTTCCAGGCAGAGGCACTTTGACTAGTTCCAAGCTATCATGTCTCTCCCAGAAACACTTCACTAGCTGCTTTTGACGAGTTACCTTGACTCCTGGAGACACAAACACGAACCTGCTGCACCGCTTCAGCCTCCGGCAGGCGCTCAAGGTCGAGCAGCCGCGTCGCCGCGACGGGCCGGCGCGCCGCCTCGCTCGCCCTGAGCTCTGCCAGCAGCTGCACTGCTGCAGGGTCAGAGCAAGCAGTCAGCACAACCCTTCGCGCTGACAAACGCTGATACCGATTCCTCGGGATATTGCAGCGCAATGTCTTGGTGCATTGGCAAGTGAAAGAGACCATTTAGAAACCTTGCCTCGATGGCTTAAAATTCGGCTCTTCTTGTTTCCGCATAAACCATATCCATCAAATCCCTGCAGCTGTTCAGCTAGATTACACAGGATCGATTGCAGGGCAAACTTACTCATATTTTCAATATTTTCACTATACCTTTATAAACCCTGTGTTTTAAAGCAAGATTTCCTTCTTCAGGACTACTGACCATCGCCATGCCTTAAAAGGGGTGGCGGGGGTGCGGGGGGGGGGGGGGTGTGGAGGAAAAAAAAAATCCTCCTGCAAACCCAACTTAAATGGAAAAGAAAGAAAACTGCCCTGTAACTATAGATTTAAGTCTCCAGCCTTTTTATTTATACAAGGATTCAAAGAACATATTTCAACTTTAGATAAACAGTGCAAGAGAGTTACAAGTACCTTGGTAACAGAAAGAAATAGATAACTGTCCAGCTATGCCAATAAGAAGTGAAATAATTCTTCTTCCTGCAGATAGAAATGCATCTGTTTTTAAAGCAAAGGTGGACTTTAGATATTTTGTTATACCATAGCCCCTACCAAGCCCACCGGAAAACAACAGGCAGTTTGTCATTTGTAAATGGTAAGTAGCTGCGCTCTCAAAGCCTTTAACAACCCTCCCCCTTGGTTAGACGATACATATTATGGCACGAAAGAGCAGGCTGAAAGAGACACTTGAAAATCCACGATTCCTGGCTCCGCACGGTGCAGGGCCGCGCTCTCTGCTCCCAGTCTTCGCTAGAGCATCAACCCCCCCCTCAGCACCCCTTGCCAGAAGAAGGCTTTTCCGACCCAGAACACTGCAAGTCACCGCCGCGGGAGCCCCGAAGTAGAGGCTGCCCCCCACCCCCCCCACCCCTGCTCCCCTTCGAAGCAGCAAGCCCCCAGGCAGCAGCGCAGCCCTCTGCAAGGGATGCGTGCAGCCCGGGGACCTGCGCTCAGCGGGGGTCCGTGCCCATCGGGGAACACCCCTGGCCGGCACCACCGCCGCGGTCCCCATGAAGACTGAACCTATATCGTCCTCAGGACCCCTGAGGGACACCAGAAGCGTGAGCATAAAGGCAGCAAAAAGGGGCAGATATTAGGAAGGGTTTCTTCTGCATAACAAATGTTTCTTGAGGCTTTTCCACATTAATGTGGCCTGCGAGGTTATGTTATTGCAAAAGGACCAGTAACGTGGCCTATTAGGTGGTTAAAACATTAACTGGACCAGCAATACATTCCCGGCTTCGCGTTTAATGTGTCCCCTTTGTGCCCGTAAGGAACTCGCAGCATAAACCAGGCTGGCAGCCAGCTGGCCCTGCACGGAAAAGGAGCCGGCAAAGATGGCCGAATCGTCCTGTAAGGCGAAACGTTGACCGGGGTGTTCAGACTTTTAAACCCCCAAAGTAACCCC
>NW_028186348.1:855164-928550 GCF_003343005.1 Rhea americana | reverse complement strand
ACTAGTTAAAAAAAAAAAAAAAAGACAGCATTTGTTTAGACCAATAAAAGTAATGTGGACCTTGACATAGTTCTAGAAGTAAACAAACCTGTCTACACCCATGTGCTGTGCATCTCCACCCCTGGGTTTTGATGGGTCTCGTGGCATTACCTGGCCCTTTAGCCAACTGCCAGCGTCTTGGAAGGATTTTGTGGCTCCCACTCTTGAAACCCCACTAGACTAGACCTGTTTTAACCTGACTAGAGGGGAGCACAAGTCAGGAAGGCTACGCAGTAAGTCACTGTCCAACCCGACGACTGTCTCTGCAGGGCCTCGGAGCTGCCGCCTTCGCTGCCAGCCCCACCACGAAGCGGAGCAGGAGACAACTCCCTCCTGCCTCGGCTTCTCTTCTCCCCTTAAGTAAGTCGCACATTTGAGAAACTGCTAGTGTAAAAAAAAGGGCGTTTTGCTCCTTTCTCAGCGTGCAATCCCCCCCACCCCGAGCCCACGCCGCGTGCTCAGCACCGAGCCACAGCTCCTCCCCAGCAGGACCCAGGAGATGCTCCACCGTCTGCTGCGTGCAGCTGCTACGAGCCGCCGGCCCCTCTCCACCCACGGCACGGCAGTAGCTTGGGGTCCGTGCCCGCGCGTGCCCGCCGGGAGCTCCCACAGCTGGCCGCTGTGCTCCAGCATCCCTGGTCTTTCTTGCTACCAAAACCAGCGTTTTGCATCCGGGGCTGGGGCCAGAGGAGGAAGAGGCAGCACAACTGTCTGTCGAGTGAAGCATCCTACTGTGCATGCTTTTATCTCTCAGTTACCTACCACGGTACTGCACTGCAGGTAGAAATTGGACCGTTATTACTTGGGTTTAAAAAAATGGCTTTCCAACTAGCATGCAAAGAAAAATACCCCACACCCCACCCCTAACACTCATTCCCAGTCACTGAGATGTAGGAGACCTACATCCAACATTGTCATCAGCTACGAGCTCTAGTCAAGAAATCCACCTGCAACCTTTCCAAAGAAAAAGGGAGTGAGTTCTGCATTTTTGGGTCCAACAGCCACTGCCAAACTGTTTCGGTTCGACCCGCCAAATCCGCACGCACCCCTACAACATACAACGATGGAGGTGAAGGAGCATCTCTGTCTGCTTAAGAAGCACAGTGGACCCCCCCCCCCGAAGAGCCCCCGAACGCGGCGCCCGAGGAGCGCGGCCGCTCGCAGCCTCTCCGTCCGACGAGGCGGCGTTGCTCCCGGCCCCGGCCCGCGGGCGCGGGACGGGCTCCAGGCACTGCGCGTCCCACCGCAGGCAGCGGGCCGGCGGCCCCGGCGGGCCTCTCTGCAAAGGCGCCGTTCAGCCCCCGCAACAACAAAATTCGTGGCAATATCAAAATTAAACCAATGAAGTACGGAAAGGAGGGCCCTGTGCTGGGGAAGGACCTAGAAGGAAGAAAACAGCTCGAGCACTGCCAGAAATAGCAAACAACTGAAACTTTTTTCTCCTCCCTAATTTCTTTTTTCTTTTCTTTTTTTTTTCTTTTTTTTTTCTTTTTTCCTTTTTTTTTTTTTTTGCCAAGGTGAATTAAATACGTCCTTTTTGTCAGTCGGTCGGGTGGTTGGTTTTGGCAAAGTGAAGCCCTCGGCCGCAGTCTCTTTCCCGGCTGTGCTAGCGAGTTACCGCCACAAGTGCTGCGCGGCGGCAAAAGCCGCCGAAAGGAGGATGAGGAAGGCAGAAGGCAACGGCGTGCTGCTGGCCCCGCTGACGCCGTGTCCCGACTGCTTGGGAATGGCGTGCGTTTCTGGCTGCCTGGTGCTGGGGCTCTTAGCGAGTCTTTTGCCGCAGACGTCGTCAGGACAGCCGTCACCGCTCCCGGAGCCGCTCACGTCGTCACCTGCGTGGGGACAGGCGGCCGGTGAGCCGGGCCGGCCTTCGTCGCCGCAGCGCCGCGCCGGGTGGCCTGGCCTTCGGCGGGGCCGATGCGGAGCAGAAATGCGCGCAAAACGCCTCGTGCCGTCGAGGCAGCCCCCAGCCCCCCTGCTCGATGACCCCTCGGCTGCGGGCCGGCCCTGTGGGGCCTCCGCAGGCCACCAGGACCAGAGGCTTTGCCCCCCTTGCCTGCCGGTGGTTCCCTCCCCGGCCCCTGGGGCTTCTGCTAAACTCACTCGCGTCTTGGAAATCCACGTCATTCCCGATGTTGGCGTTGCCCAGCCGGTTTGTCATGATCTTCAGCTGCATGATCTGCTGGCGAATGGTCATATCTGGCTTGGTGATGTCCACCTCCACCTCTGGGTTGTTAATCTGGTTAGCCAGGCCATCTCCCATCACCTCGGGCAGGTAACTACGAAGGAAAGCAACAGGTTTCCGTGCCTCCCCCCAAAATAAGATCCCCTCTCCCAGTAGAGATGCCAGCGATAATCCATCAATTCTGAACCACAGAGAAGCCACAGGCTCTTGCGTTGCTGTGAGGGGGCTGGCTCTAAGGATGGCCACACTCTGCTGCTAGGGGCCAGGCCCTGTCCAAGCCTGGGGCTCACCCTGAGGCCACTTCATGAGACCACTGCTTCCTGCCTGGCTCTGGTCAATGCAGCTGGAACTGATGCCCTTTACCAAATCCTCCCACCCAGTGAGAGCAGACAGGGCTTGGAGAGACTTTAGTTCCCTGGGAGCTGTCAGCCAGCAACTCGAGCTGCATTTCCCTCACGTCCCACGTTAGTGTCCATCAGGTGCTGCAGCTCATCGGCATTGTTGGGAACCCTGCGACATGCCGAAGCACCGAAGGCCTCTGGGCTGGCAGAGATGGGCAGGCTCACGGTGGGGGACACAGGAAGACAACATTTCTGATCTTCCCTTACAGCCGCACTTTAACCATCAGCACCGGTGGGAACTGTTTCTGCAACAGCTGGATTTCACCTTGGGGCCTCCTCTCATGAAGGAAAAGCATTTCAAAGCAAGGATGCTTAGAAAGAAAGGCATGCAATTCCCAGTGGCAGCTCTGGCGTTTGCAGAGATAAATCCACCTCTCCTGCCAGTGGGTCTGAATGCACGCAGTATTGCAAAATTAATTAATTAGTACAAAACAGCACAGTTTTATTCCATAGCAATTGCATTTTGATGCTTAAAACCCCAACACACACAGCAAAATAACAACAGACGTTAAGCTCACAGGAAGGTCACGGGAAATTCACAGGATCTTTTCAGAAGTGGGGCATTGCCTTGGGCAGGGAGAGACCTTTCTGCTCTGTCCCAGCAGGAAGGGATGGAGGGGCTAAGGTGGTTTGGATGGAGGGGGTGAAGGTGGTTTGGCTGAGGGAAGCTGAGGAGATATGCCATTGCCTTTTACTAACCCTGCAACGATGTTGTCCCGACACTCTCTGCATACCTGCCCTTGGTCATCCCGTTCCAGCACTTGTCGTCTGCTGCCGAGCCAGCCGTGACCTTCCTGCTGCACAGCACGCCTGGCAGGGTGACCCAGTAAGACTTGAGCGCTGTCAAGTTCCCTTTGGCATCTAAAATCTGTGAAGAAAGAGGGTGCTCAGGGCCAGGAGAGCTCTGTCGGGGGACAGTACTGTGGAAGGGACAAGGATTTGGGCTTTTTTCCATTACAGGATCACACAGCCTGTTCTTATGTAGATAGCGAAGCAACACTAACTTTACCCTAAGTACCAGCCCTCAACCTAGGCACTCAAAACTGAAGGACACTTCTGGTACCATGAGGAGACTCAGAGGAAGAAGCTCTCTGGGCCATGAGGAGAATGGGGAGAAGCAGCCTTCACAGGAGGCAGTAGGGCTCTGCCAGGTGGGACAGGCAGACACCCGTGACCGAGGAGCCCCAGCAAAAGGGATGTGGGGATTGCAGGAATCACAGAGTCCATTGCCCAGGGGATCCAAATGGTCCATAAAGGACTGGTCCTAAGAGAGCTGCAAAGCCACAGGAACTTTGGTTGGCCAATGTTATGGTAGCCACTAGGCTCCACAGACCACATCTGTCCATAAGACCCAGCACTGTCCCTGGAGGGAACCTGTGTTTCCAGCAGCCCCGGGCCAAACTAGCACAGGAGTTCCTCCACGCTACGGACTCCTGCTTCCCCGCAGAGCTGCTCAGCATGGCCTCCGGCACACATGGCCTGTGATGCCAGCAGGGGAGGAGCTTTGAAGACCAACTCACCAGCATTTCCAGTGCTAGTGTAGATGATTTCGCTTCTAACGTGACCTTCCCTCGCCTTTTCTTATCTTCACTACTGGAGCCTTTTGTGTTGATTTTGGGATTTCCACAGCCTTGGAAAACCTGAAACACAAACCAAACTCTATCTTGTGGTTTGACACACTTTTCTTAATTAATTATCACTCCATGGTTATGTTTTTTTTTCCCTGAAATATTTTTATATTTCCTGCTTCTCTGGGGGATCTCTGAGACTTGGGCTTAATTTTTGGTCAGATTACTTGTGTGCCATGACTTATTTTCAGCAGATGGGAACTACTTTTGGCTACTGTTTTCAGGCCAAATATTCAGCACAAACACAAAATTAGCACGTGCTTTTGGATGACTCATTAATGTTGATACTCAATTATTTCTGTCAAGTTTATCTGTTCCTATCATGATTCAAAACAAATTCTGGGAAGTATTAGAAGAACGAGATAGGAGTTGGCCACATTCATTATGCCAGAGGGGTGGGCCTACTCTGATGACTTTTGCAATAGGCATGCACCAAGACAGTATAGCAGAATAGACATGTCAGGATCTGAACTACTCCTTAACTTTGGGTATCTCCTCTTATCCCAACTACCTGCCCAGATTCTCTTTAGCCAAAGGAGAGAAGAAGCACTTCAAAGGCAAAGCTCCTCTTGTCTCTCCTTTAGGATGAAATGAAGGGATCCCTGGAAGTGTCTGTTTCTCTCTGTCTTTCCATGACTAATCCAGAGAGTGACACCTCCCCTGCAGATACCTGCTGTTCAGGCAGCTGTGTCTCACTCTGGCTAAGGTAAATGGTGTGCTCAGAGCAGCAATTTAAAGCAAATGCCAAAGGTCATGAGGGCTTTCAACAATGTCTGTTTGATTCAGGAAACAGAAGCCCTTTCATTGAAGAAGAATGTCATCTGATTTGAAAAGGTAGCTCCAAGTTTGTTCCAATTATTACCTGTGTGCTGTCAGACACTATTGATAAATCCGACTTTGCACAGAATCTCCTTAATGCAGAGAAATCAAGAACTCGGATGCTAGCTAGTATCGATAACACAGCTTGTACCGGCTGCTCTGGGGCTTTTGCTAGTGGAACCTGAAAATCATCAGTGAAGTCCTCATCGTGGCAAGAGTGCTCTAGGTAATAAGGATCATCATCGGCGTGTCTGAGGGACATTCAGCTCAGAAACCCCCTCCAGATGTGCACTGTCCTGCTAAGCAGCTGGCTCCAACAGACCAGGGCACTTGGACTGATTAGTTCATCTGTCCCCTTTGCTCAGTGCAAAAAAACCACCTTTGAAAACTGAAGGACTGAAGGACTCTTCTGCATCCTTTTCCCCAAATCTACCTCTAGGCTGAGCAGTGCCTGGGGTCTGATCCCTGAGCTCTCTTCCAGCACGGCACGTGCTGGGGCAGTGGGGAAAAGTGGCAGGGAAATGAGGCACCTCATGTGCACCCTACCCAGGGACAGCTTTAAGTTGGCAATTTTATAAGACCTCAGCTGCAGCCTGAGCCTGCCGCCCTTGCTGTTAGAGATAAAACTGCCGGGACTGGCCTGAGTCGGTCCTGAGCTCATCTGGCAACAATATCCTTATCATGTTTACCCTGCAGCGCTCAAAACCAGAGCCACAGGGAGTTTGCCGAGCACTGCAGGGGGAGGGAACCTCTCAGAAAGCATTTTGTTGGTACTACAACAAATCTAGACATTAGCAGATTTCTCAACAGCAGAGCTGTGAAGATCTGCAAGACCCTGACAGGTGGATCTGTGGAGGGGAACAACCCCAAGCAAACTGCTTTTCAAATGGAATTTCAGTATCTTTATGAAACACATCCCAAGCCTGCATCCATACGGAGGAAGAGGATGGCATTTGGCACAGTTAAGGTTGAGGAGGGGATGCAAATCTTTGGGCAGATCCTTTAAAGCAGATTAGCTATAATGAGTTCCTAAGCCTTGCTCTGCAGGCTGCACTAAGCCTGGTTCTCCTTAGTTGTCCATGCTTACAGCTGCAGCTAGCTGCCAGCTCCCAGACTCCGCTGCCAGGGCCGTCATGTTTACCTGGTTGCAAGATCATACTGAGAACATCATATTATCAAATATGCTTGGTTGCGCCAATCAACCACTGATGAGATTAGACTATTTACACCCTTTTGCTTTTACTGCATTTATTATAGGCCCCTCAGGAATACCCTTCTGTGCAGATGATGCCTTATTTTTCCACTCCAGGGGCTTACTTTTATGTGGACAACTTCAGTCCTGGCTAACAATGGGAGAAGAATTACTGCCTTTCATGTTAGAAGAGAAATCTAAACAAGTACTTGGATGCAGGTGCCTCTCTGTGCCGTGATGAATGCCAGTGAAGCCACGCTTGGCTAAGCAATACTTCTGGTCCTTCCCCTCTCTGAGATTCAGTCAGTACCTGCCCCATACCCTCATCTCAGTTTTACCTGCATCTCAGTTCCAGCTCTGGGATAACTGTGAGGATCTGGAGAACACTTGAGCAAAAAAGCAGAAGGCCTAGCGGGCTGTGTTTTTGCCAAAGCTTTTCTCATTTGCATCTATAGAGGAGACTGTGGTTAATGGATAAACACACTAAAAACGGAGACCAACAGAAGAGAGCTTCTGCAGTAAGCTCCTTGAAAGACAGGTGAGGATCATGAGAGCCTGTTTTACAGCCTCCGGATTGACTGCCAGATTGTGGACCTGTCCCATAAATACAACCTGATAGCCTGGAGTTTCCATTGCAGAACATCCCCCCAGGCAGGCTACTGCAGCTTCTGTCCGTCTCTAGTGTAACAAGCGCTGTGCACTTTCTGTAAAGGCCTCAGCTCAGTGAAAACACTTCAGAGCTCTTTAGATGCACACACAGAGGCACCTGAGAGCAAATGGCACCAGACTTCCCACAGATATTGCAAATTCAGTACCATCTTGCATGCCTGCACCTAAAGAAAGATAACCGATGTGGTCAAGAGGAACATTTGAAAACACCTCAGAAAGCTTTTCTCTACATAGGATGGGTGGTTTCTCATCATTAGAAGTGTGGGCATTTAATCTCTCTCTTTCTTCTTTCATCTCCCATATTTCAGTTGAATGGTGAGCACAAAAAGCATTGGCCCTAGTAATCACACATGATGTATTGTCAGTGAGTCCCAGGCATACACTCTTACCTTGGCTGTGATTGAGTCTTTGTTTTCTTGCAAGTTCGAAATAGCTTCAGAAATTCTCATGTGAATAGTTCCTATTACAGTGTCTACATTGTACGGTCCAGCAATCCGATCAGCCACTACGATCAGAGAATCTAGCAAAATAATGACAGAGACACCTTTTCATCAGACTTTATACAAACCGAGTTAGAGCATATCCTCACGATGGGAACGATGAGCTCCATGTAAATGGAAAGTGCAACCTATATTCACACAAAGGGACCAAAAGCTGCTGGGGTGCTACAGAAAGGAAATTTGGTGCAGAAGTATTAAGTAGCATACAACAATATTTGGAGGTAACCCTCCCATCTCATCGCCTGTCTCAGCAAAGCACTGCAGCCACCGAGCACGGGCAGACTGGTGTCAGCAAAGCACCAAAGGAAGGTGGATGGGAGCAATAGCTTCTGTGCCAGCAGACGTGAGGAAAGAGTATTTCACATCACCACTTCTGGAAAGACAACACGTGACCGACCAAGGAAATGTCATGCAATGAAGGCAGAAGAGCAGATCAAAATGCCCGCTGCTAAACCAGTCAGAAAAGAAAAGCGAGTGACTGAAAGGTGCCTGTTGCTCTGCACTCCCCCTTATCTTAAGGACTGACTGCAGGCAGTGCTCCCGCCTGTTCTGGAAGCTCCTGCCTCGCTGGAGTGGTGCTTGGCTTGCAAGAAGTAACCAACCTCTGCCAACACCAGATGTTTTTCAGCACTCCACCTGGGCTTGAAGTGAGGACAAGCAAATTGCCCACATGGCTCATGGCACTGGGAAATGCCATGGCATATGAAGGCCGACATCCTCAGTGTCTAACAAAACTTGAAATAGGATCTTAGGGCAGAGCCACAACTGGCTTAGACATCTACAATGGGATTTTTATACAATCTGAGTTTGTAAATTGAAAATTATAGTTCTGACAGCCACTGCTGAGATGCTGCCTGTCCCTGAGGAACCCTGGACTCAGTTCCTGACCACTTCTGCCTTTAGGACTCAGTGGCTTAGAGGACTGGCCATGCATAAGTTTCATCAGGATTTAGGGACTTGGCATTCAGTTACATGTGACCTCAGACGCTCCAGTGTGGTCAGTGCCCCCAGGACACACCAAAAACCTCCTGGCAGGAGTAGGGATCTGGCAGAGTGCAGTGGTGGCCAGCTTCATCTGGAACAGAAAGTGCTTCAAGTTCCTGTGGCTTGTCCATATGGAAGAAAACAACTGTGATGGCTTCATGTTGATTTTTCCTCTCTATATAAGGGGGGGTCAAATCCCTAGGTCTAGCTTGAAGAACTGTACCATTAGCAAATGGAGTGATTCATTAGGAGTGATTAATTCCTTTATCCTAATTCCTGATACTTTGCCCATCAGCCTGGCAGGAGACTGTTACAGCAGATGGTGTGATGTTGTAGAAAAGCTTATTCAGCATGAGTCTGCACAGGCAACGTTATTCATGAATAATGAAACCACCAGGTGAATTATTCCGGGCACTTAGCTGAGTAACAGTAAAACATCTCTCGCATCCTCCACCACCCCACAGTGCATATGTGCCATCTGTGATACTGCTCTAAAGGACTGACGCTATCTGTGGGGTGCACAGCTCATTTCCTGTGAGCAGCAGTCCAGCCAGACAGGGCACAAAGAAAGCCCACCGCCATTCAAACTTGCGAGGAACTCATTCAGCTCCTTGCCTGGGCAAGCCAGCAGGACTTGGCAGAAGGACCCCCAAAGGACTTCCACGAGGCCTCGGTGAGGTTTGTGCAGAAACACGAGGTTCACAGTGGTGGTGTGTTAATAACGAAGGCCTGATTCTGAGCCCACTGCTATCAATTTAACAGTATATACAGCCTTCACAACTACGTAACTCAACCCCCTTGGGTTCTTAGAGCATCTTGCAGCCCCACAGACGTCCCCAAGGATTGCCACATTGCCTTGGGGACGTGAGACCTGAGCTGGTCACAAAGAGAGAACTTGCTTTGCAGATGTTTTAGACTGCCAGAGTCACTGCCTGAGCAACACAGTGGCTCCATCGTACAGCTTGCAGTCTCAGACAGAAAGGGAAGCCCCCTGCCACATCTGCACCCTATGGAAACAGGACATACGTTTTTGCTCTACCCTAGCTGGACAGAAGCAGAAGGCTGCTGGGAGCAGAAATTTACCATCATTGATGACATTAAGGAATATTATTACTGTGGAATAAGAGGAAGGGGAGATGACTCATAAAGCCCCCAAGCTCAAGTGTCCTGGTAGTCTAGCTGGACTCCAAGCTACTGCCTTCTGAGAAGCCCAAAGGCCACACAGGGGGCTGTGAGGCAAGAGAAAAGGCCAATCTCAAAGCTCATTTGATTTGCTGACTCCCTCCCATGAGCCCAGACAAACATCAAGGCTCCCTCAGGCCTCACTTCAGGTCTAGAAGTATAACCTCAGAGAGAAACAGCAGCTTTCCGGGTGACGTTCTGTGGGCACAAGGAGGAGTGAGACCTCTACCAGCCAGAAGAACAGAGTTAGATGCAAATAGTTTCCCCAGTTGGAAAGGATGTGTGCTGCTTCACAAAGGTACCATTTTCTAAAAGTAGACCCAAGTTGCCCTTAATCTGCATGCATTGGTTCCACCAGTCTCTCTCAGAAGTAGAGACAGCAAGGGCCTCCTGTGACCCCACAGAGCCCTGTGCTTCCAGTGCCACATGTTACACGATTTTTTTTCCTGTTCCAGACTTTTGTCCAGCTGAAGACCTCAGTTCACATTTAAATCAGAAGCCACTTGCCACAGGCTCTGGAAAAGCAACCAAGTGTTACATGAGGTCTTCTTAAAAGAGATGTCTTGGTTGGATCAGGCAGTGCAGAATTTCCTGCGGAAATGACTGGTTGAAGTTCTCTGGCCTGTGTTGCAGAGTGATAGTTATGACTTTAAAATCAAAAAATGGACATATCTGCACTTACATAACCCGCTCTAAGAGACCCATCATCTTAGCTGAGGGACAGAACAAAAACAAAATGAGCTCTTTTCTCACTTAAAATACAAATCTCATTTTCATACTCCTTACATGGCCTGTAACCTCTACCTCCTCACTGTATTTGTTTAACAGGCTTCTTTCCATTTAAAAGTACACAACTCTGATCCCTTTGCTCTCCACCCAGGAAGACATTGTATGGCTTCACATTTCTAGACTAGGACTAGGAGGACTACCAAGTGATTCTCAGATTAGCTCCACTATGGATAAGGAGGTAGCTCAGACAGCGTATGGATGACAGGAGCTGTCCCTAAGACTCAAAACTTGGGAGAGAAGAAAAAAAATAAGATGAATGTAAAGTGTGGATAACTCCAAATGAGAAAAGGCAAAATGAAAACTCTTTTAGCCCTCATTAGTCAGCCCAGCACACTTTGTAATGGTATTCAGGCTCAGCAAAATGTCCTGCAAGAGCTTCTAGACTACAGTCACAGGCAGAGAGACTGTAGCATAAAAGGCCCTCCTCCCTCAGCTCTTCCAGTGATCCCTTCTTTACTCTCCAAACACTACCTCGGGGGTTCAAAGGTGCCATTGGTGTTTAGTACAACCATCTTACCCATCAGGTACTTCCACTCAGTGTTCAAGTCCGCTTGGTTGGCCAGGCAGCCCTTCACAACGTTGAGGCAGTAGTTGTTGCATGGCTTCACACTGGACATGCCCCGGCAGTGGGGACAGTACATCAGCTTCATTATGGCGCGAGTGCACTCATGGCTGAGTGATACCTAGGGCAGACAGACGCAGAGTTAGCAACGCAGGCTGGTGAAGGTTCCCTGGGCAGGACTAGGGGCTGCGAGTCTGCTTTCGGCCTTTTGCGCAGCCATGGGCAAGCCGCTTCCTTTTTTGTGCCACTCCTTCCCTTCTGCCTTTCCCTGGGCAGTGTCTCCATCAGAGGCGTAAGACTCCTGGGGCAGGGACCATTTTCTCTGCCTGTGTTTGAATTGAGGGTATTGGGAATAACTCAGATATGAGCAGAGACCTTGAAACACACCATTCCCCTGCCACCTCAGGTTGGCCTGGGCAGGAACCCCTGGGAGGTGGCACAAGGACAGCCTGGTGTGCTCTGGCCACATCGCAGCAAACCTAAAGGGAACAAGAGCCAGCACAAAACCAAGGTCTGCACCAAAGAGCCCACTTAGTGTCATCACCATGGCTCAAGGAACCGGGGTTTGGCATTTGCAAGGAACTGGCCTGGAGGCCCATCACAGCCACAGGACTCACCGGACAAGTTCACAATCAGAAAATCTATTTAAAGGCAGAGCACTTCTGCAGCAATATTAAACTTCTGATAATTTCTTGGAAGCTCATCGGGCAGGCAAAAGCTTCCTGGACTGAGCTTAGCCCCGTAGCCTCACTCCAGACACTTTTGCCAGCTAAGCCTTTGTGTCCCTCCTGTACGACTGCCTGAGCTGTGATCACAGGCTGCAATTTGGTGACTTGGACACATGCTGGGTTTATGCCCTGGAGCCTCTGCAATCAGCAGCCCCACTGAGCACTTCCAGCAGGTAGCTGCAAGTGCCGTCACCTGGCAGGCGCAGGTTCCTCTTGCAAACTGCATCTGCGGCTTCCCAGCTGGAGGCTCAACAGGGAGCTTGAACATGAAAAGTTCTCAGGTGGCATCTTTGGAAAGGAGGACAGTGTGGAGGAAAGACTTGAACAATTAAAAAAAATATGGGCAATTTAGAGCACTCAATGCCGGCAAGTGATTGCTCTCTGAAAGCACTTCAGGAGCCCCAGGTAGTGGGTGAAGCAAGCCAACACACACCACAGCGCAATGCTTGTTGGGCTCACGCGTTGCGCATGTACTCAATGCTTCGCAGACGCGATTCTGGAGGCCCTTGGACTAAACTAACCTGGTCCATTGGCACAGCATTAGTGTCTGCACAGAGCTGAGCACCAACCGCTGGAGGACATCAGAGATCACCTCAGCTGCTGGCCTCACTCACAGGACACCAACCCACTCGGACTGCCATGAGCAAGTGCACGACAGTGAGCAGCCTGGCTCCTGGGAAGGGTCAGCCACCAGGGGGAGCCCAGTGCAGGGCCGGAGACGGACACGGCAGGGAATTTCCCCAATTCTTCCCTCCAGCTCCCCCGAAAGCCAGTGGCATGCGGATTCTGCTCCAGTGCCTAGCGCAGGTTCTGCAGAATCCTTGACGGTGCCGGGCATTCCCATGTCTTGTTGCTACAGTGTTTTCTCCTTTGTGTTTTATTTCCAGACTTTGCTCAGATCGATCTGCAGCTTCCTTGTCACGCTTTCAGAATCATTTACAAAAATAAACCTAAGAGTCTGCATGCAAGTTTCCCTCGGTGCCACGCTCTCAGCACTCACAAGAAGCCCAAAAAGGGAAGAAGTCATGAAAGGGCAAAACTCTACTGTCTGCACTGCAGCACCTCCCATCTGGTTAGCCTTGGAAAAGAGATCTTGGGTAGTGCTGGGGTTTCATCTAGCAGAAATGTGGCAAAATAACCTTGTCGAAACCTTCTTCAGGATCAGGACAAAAGTTACTAGGACTCACAGAGAGCCTATGACCCCGAATGGAGACTGCTCTCCTGCCTCTGCAACCGCAAGTACCTAAAACAAGATGCTTTTGGATAAAATGCAGCACTCTGCAACAGCCTGGAGGGCTCGGCCTTGCAGAAGACAGCAAACACATAAGGGCTTTGCTCTCCTTTCTCAAAGACCTTTCTCTCTTGTTCCTGGGACAATTCCTACAGAGAGAACTAGCTGCAGAAAATCAGTGTAAGGTCACTGAATCCCTGCTGCGAGGGCCTCAGGCAGCGTTGGGTGCCTGGGTGCTGCTGCTCTCCCGGCTGCAGTGCTGCCCTGCCACCAGGAGATGGAGGCCGTGTCCCACAGAACCGCACCTAGATGCAGCCAGTCTCATCCCTGGCTGAAGCAAGTAGAGGCGTGACCGCTCTCTCCCACCTCAGTTGTTTCAGAAGGGTTGCAACAAAGTGCAGGGAAACACAAACGCAACAAGTTTGTGTTTCATCTCTGGGTTTAAATAACCAGAACTGAGTAGCGACTGAAAAGACAACAGTTGAATACTAACACGCTCTCCAGCTTAAGCCCTTCCGAAAAGAGATTATCTAGTGTACAGGATAGGAGATGCGGCTGGGAAAGGAGCTTCTACTGCTCCTTCCTCAGAGAGCATGTTCATGAACATGAGCTATACAGCAAAAATTCAGCCAGAGAAGGCAATCTGCACAAGCAAAAAAGTCCCAAAGACAATTCTGTCTCCGTGTTTTAGAGGCACTCCCATTCACCACTTGGCTTGAATTATCCAAGTAAAATCTTGGAGTGACGTAAACTAGCACAATACAAAACGTAGTTCTCAAACAGCCTGGGAGCTGCTGCGCAATGAGTCATGTAACTGGCCCCTGAAACTCGGGGCTTTCCACAGTAATGATGAGAAGCAGGGAACAGCCAGTCCCATATATATCCATGCCTTGGATAACTGTGGTTGCTTTGTGCAGCCTTTTGGAGTGGAGGAAGCTGCACCGTTTTGGTTTAAAAACAGAAGGGTAGTATTGCTCACTGCTTGTGCAGCAAACACCTCTAGGGTGGTGCAGGACAACTATCTAACAACAAAGAGGAAAGCCACCGGCATTTAGAAAACAAAGCCATTTGGTACCCAGCCAAATCCTGCAGGAGACATTGAGAGAGGCAAGTGACAGGTCATGGCTCAGAAAAGCATCGTGGTTAGCTTTAAAGTATGGTATAAACCCAACAACTGCAATGGAGCTATTCGCATGAATGCAACAAAGCCCTATTTCCATGAGGTTTGCAGAGGGCCCACTGGCCATTTCAGAAGTATTTCTGCTTGCAGAGTTCATCCTGCTCTGTATTTACTTTTGTGCACGTCTTTTTCCAAAGAAACAGAAAAGACCTTTGCACCCTCAGCGCAGCACTCCCTAATCTGCTGGCGAGTGGACACCCCCGGCCTGCGATCCGAGGGGTCACCTGTGACCTGCCATGTGCCTCTCCGAGGCAGGGGTGCGCCTGTGGCTGGGGATGGACCCGTCCATGCCCAGTGACTCCATCTAGGCTCTGGCATGACTGGTGAGCCGCGGGGCAGCTGCCAAGGCTTCCCGCAATGCAGACAGCTGTCTGCTGTCCTGCCACCAGTGTCCCTTGGACATCTCAACAGCTGACAGCCCGCCAGAACTGTCTGTCAACTGACACACAGTCTGCGTCCCACCCAGTGCCTGGCGCATGGCAGGAGCCTCCAAAAAACACCCGCTCCTGCAAGCTGCTACCATCTGCCCTGGGGCAGCCGCTTCAGCCAGAGCGGTAGGTGAGAGTGGTGCTGGAGGCTCCCACTCTGCTCCTGAGGCCCTCTGTGGGGAAAGAGCTTCCTTCGCAATTGGGTGAAGATAACTTTTGGACATCAGAAAGGGACTGTTTGCATATGGCAATCTGTCATTCTCACAAAGTGACTTTGTCCATTGGAGGCCAGGCAAGTGTCCCGCTGCACTGGGCAGCATGAAGACATGGCTCCACGGGGCTCCAGGCAAGGCAAACCTCCCAGCTGCAATTTCTGCCTCCGCTTTCCCCTTCCCCAGGGCCTCTCCTCTCAAAATGAGCAGGTGATACGTGCGTGCACCAACTGTTGTTCTGCTGAATTTGGCAGGTGCCAAGTGTTCAACTTAATCTCTTGGCAGAAAGGATAAGCATTAATTTTTGCTAGTGGAGAGGGCTGAGGTTGACTCTTTCTCCAAAGAATTATTCAAATCTCTCGTGTTCACACCGCTCCTTTCTTGCAGACAGACCACAGAGGTGCACCAAACACAGGGAAGAGAAACTACAGGTGGTATTTTGAAGTGGGGTAATTATGGCTGACATCCCCAAAGGCACTTAGAAGGTGAGAAATCCAGTTTTGAGATGCTTCTTCTGGGAAGCCTATGGGTTTGATCGCGGGTGAACACACTTGTTAGCTTGTAAGTGCTGGTGCTTACTTCCTTCCAGAGAACTCTCTGCAGGTGCCAGGTGCACAGGTGGGCAGTTACGCTGGGGGTGACATTTGTTACTTCATGGCTGGAAGATGTAGGTAAAATGAAATACATAAATCACAGGAAAATATATAGCAAAAATTCATGGAGAAGGAGAAGTGCACGACTGGCTAGACCTCAGCAGGATGGAGGCCCAGGACCACTATCCCAGTAAAGAAGCTCACTTCAGCCCCGAGTGCAACCTGCCCACCAGCTGCCTCCAGCCTGAGGACACGCAGGCCTGCAGATGTTTTCCTTGGCCACTGCTACCGAAGTATTGATAGCTCAGCTGATATGTTTTAGAAGAGCTGAGATGTAAAACCCCTTGTTTTAGCATGATCAAGGGGCTTCTTTGATCTTCGCCCCTTTGGCATAATCAGGAGCGCATTGGTCTTTCCCCGCTACAACTCAGAGCGGCACTCAGCAGCGTGCTAAGGAAATGGGCTGAGAGCCCAAGCGCTCGGTGCCCTCCAGCTTATCCTACTGGATAAGCACATCGCTCTTCTGAGCATCATGACAGACATTAAATCTAGACATGCAAGCCTCATGCAAAGAAACTCTCTTCAACAAGGAACAAGTCTTTGAGGGTTTTATCACTGCTACCCTGTGGTCTGTCCTGGGGGATGGCACCAGAAAACAAGTCCTCTGCTGGGCTGAAGATATCTTGTTCTCCTTAGGAAGACATCCCTCTCCCTTTTGCTATCTAGAAAATAAAGCCAAGAGGAACTGGGAAAGTCCCGAGCATTAAAAACTTAAAAAAATAAACACAAAAAATCTAAACAATGACAACAAAGCCAAACCACTCCCCCTCTCCCACTCCCACCAAACACCTTGTACTCTTAGGGCTGGTTAAACCACAGAAAAATCTCACTGGGAATCACTGCGGGGATCCTTCTTCTCTCTCCCGGATACACGCTCCTGCTGTGAGAGCAAAGCAGTTTCTCCAGGCTGGTTAAGAGGAGATTAACATCTGTCCCCCTGCACCCTGCAAATCAAGACATCTCCTACTTCCTTGTTCTTCTGCTTTTACCGTCCAGCACTGAAATGTTATGAGTCACCTTCCTGCTCAACAGCTCATGGATGCCAACCAAAACCTGATGGAAAGCCCCTCCGGCTTCCCAGCTTGCGCTTGCAGTAACTGATAGATCAATAAGCAATGTCCTCTTTCACGGCAGGTGGCCTGAAAGCAGAAGCATGCAAACTCCTGCAGAGGAAGTGAACACTAACATCGTTTGTTCATCTTTAAATAATCTGGCACAGCATGAAGATGGTACATGACAATAATTGATTCCTCTAAGTACCATCAATCTGGCCCAGCCTGCGCTAACACACAGGCTGCTGAGAGTGCCTGGCTGCTCTCCTGTTGGTGCCACTGTCACAGCAGCGAGGGTTTCCTCAGAGACACTCCGGGAAAGAGTAAGTCCCCGGAAACCCAGAAACCTTTGCTAATGTCACTTAACAGTGTCAGGAAAACCAGCAGTGCAACCTTGATGCGAGCCTGGAGCTCTCGCGTTTCCCACAGCTCCCCCGGCCGTGGGGTGCCCAGCCCGGCTCCCCGCTGGTGGGGGCTGGGTGTCCAGGGCTGGGCGTTGCGTGCTGACCCTTCTCCCGTTTCAGCACGTCCCTGCTTGGGGTGGTGGGAGCTGGACAATTTCTTCCAAGTTTTCCAGGTGGAGGATCACTAATTAAAAAGCTTGCTTAATTAAAAAGCGTGCTAAAATATATCATGCCTGCAAACAAAAGGTAAATGGGGATATAGGTTAATCACTGTCTTCTACTTCAAACCAGGGGTAAGGCCCAAGGCAATCCTTATGTCTTTACGGTGCCATTATTCTAACCGTTCATCTTCTCAGACCTGCCCTCACAAAAGTCAAAGAAAGCCTTGTCAGTGGACTTCGAACGAGCCAGGATTTGATCTACTAGCATTTGCAGTTCAGGCCAACATATTTACCAGTTATTTTGCATATCTTAGTATACAAGTATTAGAGCTTGTCTTTCTTACACAGACATAACTTCCAACTACACAGCTTCTATAATGACCTTAATTCTCCATGCTGTCATGGCTCTCCTTTAACTTCAGTGGCAGTTGTCGTCCTTTCTTAGCTTTATGACCTAGAAATTACATTAAGATGTCAACAGGAAATGCCCAATACTTTGGAGAAGGTATTTCCCAAGGATCTGAAAAAAAGTTATTGCTAAGAGATATGGCTTGGAGCCAGGGCACTCCTCATTTAGTTGTTAGAGGCATAAACAAATATGCCAAACAAAGCTAAGCTCAACTTAAAAATACATTGGTTCTACAATACTGTTCAGTTAAAATCCACATATCCTATTCTGGTCCCAGTGACATTAATGGGAAGAGTTCCTTAAAGTGCAAGTCCAGTGATGAAATGATACGGGGGAAAAAAAAATCTTGAGGGGAAAAAATTCCAAAATAGGAAACCAAGTGGTATGGAACAATAAATCACTTTAATTAAAACTACTTTACAGCTGAGGATAGAGAAGCTGATTTGAGTAGCAATGAGCTAATGCAATGGGAACAGGTGGCTGCCTCATAAAAAGCATCGTTCCTCCATAAGCACTGACATTTCAAGGAGGTTGTCATCAGGTATCAGCCTGTAATTGCAGCTTGACTCAAGAGCTGAGCTCTGTGTTTTTCTATGGCTACTTTCCAAAGCCTGATGTGTCTGTGCTTTGTTGATGGAGCCACCTGACCAGATGTGAATTGCTGGAGGCAAGCGCTCTGCCAGAGCAAAAATCTTTGCAAACTCTCTTGTATCTTGTCTCAGATGAGAGCAGAGCTTACAGGCTTGCAAGGCTCATGATAACAGCTGCACACCGTGACCGCTGTGCTGAGGCTCACTGTGGGACTATTCACCGGCATTTGCACAACAGCCAGCCAAGGATGGGCACGTGCGGAGATAATATGACAGAAAATTGGAACACATCGTAATTCTCAGCGTTCAAAGTGGGACTCATTTCCCTCATTTTTCCTCCTCCTGAGCAATGTTTAAATCCATTACAGTAAAAATTAATGATCTTCATAAACATTTTTCTGAGAGGAAGCTCTGCAGCATTAGATTTTGACTGGGTTCCTCACCACCAGCCCCTCAAAAGTTAGCAAACATTCAGTCTTCTAGAAGACTTCTGACCAAAAGAGCTCCTGCCAGGGAGTTTATTAATATGCTTTCAAAGCAAATAATCTCAGAAATGCAGAAGCCTCAAAGAAAAGAGTCATCTACTTGGTCTCTCTGCATTGAGACAAGTTCCAGGAGAGCTAAGTTATCTTTAATATTACCTAAACTATAACTTTGTAACAATTATAAACTTTCTAAAGTGAAGACTCATGGGAGGTGAAACTACTCATAGAATGGGAGAAGCAGTATCAAACAGGCAAGATGCCACTGAATTGACACTTGAGTGTACTGAAGACTCTTGAGTGCAGATAGCTCTTGGTGTTCAAAGGGTTTTAGTCTCTGTAGGACATGCACACAGCAGTGCAGTAGTGCTCTGGAGAAAAAACAGCTAGATTTTTCTAAAATATAGCAGAAAAAAGCCTTGCTACCCTTCTTCTGTGCCTTCAAAGAACACTCAAACTTGTGATTTATATGTTCATTCCAAGTTCAATTACAAGTTCAACCTTTGCACACGTACCTGCACTCATAAATATCACCAGGACATTTTATAGAGCCATGTGACCCTCTTCTCTCAACCCAGCCATCCTCCCTCTCTTTTTTCTTTTTTTCCACTGAATCACCTTACCCAGGTTATATTTTAATTTTCCAAACAACAACCATTGATTTATAGACCTTTTTTTCAGCATAAGATTTGGTGCAAGTCACAATAGGTGTAAAAGAGAGGTGCAATTCCTCCTGGAATAATCCCAAACTGCCTAAGTCTAGACTAGGAGAAGCTGCTTTCCTCTTTGGAGCTGAAACATCTTACAGGCGTAGCAGCATGGTGCAGACGGGAAGGATGGTGTCCAGCCTGGAGCCTGGGAAATGCATCTGGCTCCTCTGGCTCCTGGTTGAGCCCTGGAATAGGCCACTGCTGGGCATAGTTTTCTCCAGAGCCAGGAAGAACCACAGATGGTGTTTATGTATTTAGACAGGACAACTAGCTTTAGGAAGCAAATTCTCCTCATGACTTCCCATCCCAGGGCAGAGCTGCCAAACATCAGTCCCTTCCTTTGTTCTCACTTTGCTTGGCTCAGGACCTTGTGGTGGGTAGCTCTTCCTACGACCTTTGGAAGACACCTTCTGGGCCCAAACCCACCCTTGGGCTTCTTGCAGGAGCAATAAACTGTTCATATAGCTCTCCAGATGAGCACAGTTTGGTGATTTCCAGAAGCTGCAGACCTGCACCACAGCGTGAGTCTTCCTGCCCGAGCACTGCGAGGCTCTGCTCTCACCTCCTGCCCTCGCGACGCAGCTCCGTAGTCCCTTCTCTGTAGGGAGGACCGAGGGAGCAGTGAGCATGAAACACAGCCAAGGGAGAAAGGTGATTCAGGAGACACCTGTGGCTGTGGCAGGCCCTGACCACTCCACGCGGCTCTTCTGCTGCTCTCCTCGCACAATATAAGTCAAAAAATATAAGCCAAAAATATGTCTGCACTAACTCATAGGTATATTTTTCCAGGTGGAATGACTTACTGCTTGAGTGGCTGTTTTAACCTCCAAAACCCCAGTAAAACCTAGCAACAATGGTCACCTTGTATTTCAAAACCAACTGGTGCTTTAAAGACAGCAGGCAACGGGCTGCCTTCGAGCGCGCAGGGGCCGTTCGGCCTCGGCAGCTACGGGCAGCGGGGCGAGCGGCTGGAAACCCTGACAGCAGACCCGCGCCGCAGGGCTACGCTTGTGCCCCACAAGTAAAACTAAGCCAGCAGCTTGTGTTTACAAACTGGGAGTCCAGCTTCAAGCCCGGCACCGAGTGGTCAGCGGGAAAACCAGCAAGTGCGAAAAGCGGCCGGGGACGGGCACAGCCTCCCGCCCGGCTGAGCCGGCGCAGAGCCGCCGAGCGCGGCATCGCCCTCGCCGGGGCTCCTCGCCGCGGGCCGCAGGCCGGCAGCGGGCCTTCGCCTTCGCCAGCGCCAGCGCCAGCGCCAGCACGGCGCCGCGCAACCCCGGCCGCCGCGCCGCGGGCCGGCAGCTGCCTCCTGCGTGTCTGTGCCGGTCCTGATGCAATTAGCACCTTGATGCGCGTTAAATGAGCCAAGACTTCCACCCTTTCAGAACCAAACTTCAGAAGACCCAGCTGCAGGGCTGACAGAAATACGACTCGCTCAAAGCCTAATGAATTGTATAATCGCTCCAGCCGTTATTCTGCCTCTGCCTTTCACGACGCGTCCGTGAGAGCACAGCGAGTTTTAAGCCCCGCCAAGCCCATCACTCAAGACGCATCACCCACGTCTCCCACGCCGCTTCCGAGGGTCCGAGAGCACGGGGGGCCCCGGAGCCCCCGCAGAGCCCCCTCGCCTTCCCCGTCGCTCCCGCCGCGGAAGCGGACTTGGGCCACGCGGGAGCACGAACGGCTCCGAAGCGAGAGGTGGGGGGTAACGGCCAGGCAGAAGGCAACAACCCCCCAGCCCCACGCGGATACGGGGACACGGCCGCCCTCCGCTCCTCCACGACGGACAGCGCGGTTACACGCACAAACAGCGAGCAAACTGGACTTCAGCGTCTCTTCCAGACAAAGGGGATGCCAGTTTATAGAAACACTTAGTTTTATTAAAACACGTGAAATCCTTCAAATGAAATAAAATGTAGTATCTGCTTGTGTGTACTTGCTGCTGATGCTCTGAAGAAAGCCACTGAATAGCTGAAGATCTCTCACAGAACACATGGACACTCTGTTTTTGCCTGTTTTAGCAAAGTCATTTAATAAGCATGTGAAAAGGGACTCTATTTGTCATTTAATTCAGTTTTAAGGCTAATTCACTCAAAAGCAATTGAGAGCTGAAAGAGTGAGGCCCAAGTATCTTCTTCTACGCTATGAATAAAACCGGGTAGGAGACATGGGTTGTATTAATTCTACGGTCTTAAAGGACGTGGAGACCAGGAATGACCCTGTTGTCTTTGCTTAATTTTCAGCTTGCTGGAAATGTAAAGCATGTTTAGAGGAACATTATTTCCTGCATGTATCCAGCACGCTCATTTAACTATTAAATACATTTAAAAATTCTATTTTGATGCCTTTTTAATTGGAATTAGATTTCCATCCAAATGTAGCTTGATGCACCATGTGTTTGAAAATTATTCATGTGGTAAATAAGACAGTTGCCATTTACCATACACTAACACAAAAGTTTAAAAAACAAAACTGATATGTATGGCAAGACACAGTACTACCTAAATAAAAGTGTACTGACAGACAATCTTTGTTACTAAAATGAAATACTAGGTTTAGTGAAAAGCTTATGATGAGTAAAGAAAATCACCATATTTGGTTTCAAAATGAAACGAGAATCAGCTTTCTTTAAGGACACTAACTTAGAAAAAGAAATGCAAACCACTATTAAAAATGACGATTTAAATGTTTCTTGCTCATGTAAGTGGCATTCATTACAACAATCCATGCTACCGCAGGGAAAGTCAGACTTCAGAGGAGAGAAGCAACGGAAAACCAGAAAAGAGAGATTGTTCTAATAATTCATTTTCTGACAGATGAGAAAAATTCATTTTGCAACACCTCACTTCGGAAACAGAACATTATTTCTTTACTTTTCTTGCACTCTGACCCAAGATTAGCAGGTTCTCCAGGTCTCCAAGGGGACCTTGAGGACTCTGGACATTTCCATGGGTTTCAGACGTGGTGCGGGGACGCCTCTCCTCTGCAGCGTGTCCCCCAGCACTTCCTGGCCTGCTGGCGCAGACAGCATCGCCTCTGCTAACCATCCGACCTGCGCGTCCTGCTATCGTCCTGACCTGGGACTTGCCCAGTTTTGGGAAGCATCCTAATGCAAGTAATAAATAGCAAGAGCAGCTTGGATATTCCTGTTGATCACACTGCATCTCTCCGGGGATTTTTTGCTTTTGGTTTCTAAGGTGTTCATCTCCCAGTTCCTACAATGCATCATCTCAGCTGTGCTTCGTCTCCCACTGGCTGACCCGGGCCAGCCGTGGACCAAGCACGCGCTGGGGTCGGCAACCAGCAGGGCTCGGCACGAGGCCTTCACCGGCTCACACGAAGCCCTAAGCTGCAGCAAACGCTACGGCAGGGCAGCTGCCGATCCCCAAGCGAAAGGAAGAATCCTGAACCAAAAAGTGGGACATTTCTCCTCTCGAGCCCCGACATCAGTACTTCAGAAGCACAAAGCCAGGCAATTTATTCCTACCAGTCCATTCCAGCAGGCTTTCCCCAGACTCCTTCACCAAAATATTCAGCATTGGTCTTTGAGAAATTCAGCTCAAAGAGTTATTTTTAAAGAATGCTGCCAACCGACAGGAGAGCTTCGTCTCAGTCTCTGATCTTAGTAAAAGTCCTACCAGCTTTCTCCTAATGTCATAAATATAAAGCAACATGAAAAATGATGAAAATCAAAGCACCGGTTGCAGCTCTTGCGCAGACTAAAGAATGTGTTCAGCGTGTGCTCGGTGTGTGCTTGAGAAGACCAGGACTTGGGGTGGCTTCTCCCTTTACAGTTAGCAGAACATCTAATGGATCAGCAACAGTTGTGAATAAAGGGAACAAATAATCAGCTCTGAGGTGAAACGTGCAACTTGTCTTCAGGTCGCACACGAGAAAAATTCGTACCTGTACACTGACAAAGATGTTCAGCTGAAAACCCTCAAAATGCTGCATATAGCTTTCATGGATCCCAGCAAGACACTCTCTAACACCCTGTATCTCAGGCGGGTAGTTAGCCGCTCACAAAACGCTGCTAGCCCTTTGGTGGCTGGTCACCTCTCCACACTGGAACAGAAACACAAGGGATTCCCCCACGGGAAAGTGTGGGGAGAGGGTGCACAACGGCATCGCAGGGCTCTCCCTTCCACTAACGCCATGGCTGCAATTACCTATCAGCCTCCTTTACCCCGACCTGGCTGAAGGCAGCATCAGCCATTCACAGGACTTACAAAAAATATTTTATTTTGGTCTCCCTGTCACTCTTTGTCACTATTAACGCAGCAACGTTTCTTCCTGAGGTCAACATCTGAATTTGTTGCATCAAATAGCGCTCTCCTCTGCTAGCATTACCTTCCAAGGAAGCTAACTGCAACTCCCTGGTTTTACATTCACAGATTTATCACATTTATCCTGATTCTCAAACCTGACTGCCACCTTCACGCAAAATACACAACTACGTTTTCAAACGCAACTTCTCACTAGCCAGCCTTTTCAGTCAAAGAGGAAAAAGGCCTGTGTGAAAAGCCTGAATATCTTGTCTCAGGACAATCACCTCCTTCTGGCTCTGAAAGTCCGCTTCTTGTAGTGAAGGATACTGACAATCTCCTTCCTCCTAAAATAAAAACCCAGTCATGTTAATTTACATCTATACTGCACCTTTCATCCCTGAAGATCCCAATGCACTTCACAAGACCACTGGATGCAGAAGCTAAACGCGGCTACCTAAACAGACAGAGGAATCCTTTCACCCACCACCAATGCACATTTCTTTGCAGGTATTCCCAGCGCCCTCTCTGCAGGTTGGTTCTGCGCACCTGCATCACAGCACCATTGTGGAGGCAAAGCGGCTGGCGTGATTTAAAGGTAGGTCATCTTCCCTGCTGGGAAAGCGCTGGGAATCTAGGCAAGCGACAAACTGACTTTACAGTCTACAGAGTGACATCTCCTTGGCACTCTGCCATGCAGGTTAAAACGAAGTAAAGTCTGATTTGTGGTGAGTTATAACTCGCTGCTCCTGCACTCTCCGAGTCTGCAGTCATCCTGGCTGGCTGTTCCTTTCTGCTGACGGGTGACCCTCAAGCAGTCCCTTATGAATCTGAAAAATGCCTCCTTGCCTTGCAATGAAAACCTAAGGAGAACAAAATCCCCCCTCTTCCCAACCAAAAGTAGTTGACTGACTCCTACTAATTTGAGGGTGACAAAGTAGGAAGAACACAGACGTACCTGAGAGACCTTTTTGACTACATCACTGCCCACAAGAAAGCCCTGGGCATAGGAGCGTGCTGCAATGAAGGCTCGGGTTGCCTTCACCTTCAGGTCCCTGGGAACCTCCCCGAAGGGTTTGTGCTGCTCCGCATGTTTCACCATGCAGTCCAGGTACTCATCTGTGATGTGGTACTGGGGATTCATCAGCTTGAAAAGCCGCTCCAGCAAGCGTGTCCAGAACTCATTGAGGGCCTCTTCCAAGTTGATATTGGAGCCCCTGTAATAACGGCGCAGCTCGCTGTACAAATCCTTGAAGACCTTTACATTTTGCGTGTACAATTCTCCATACATACTTGGGAAAACATCATAAAGGGCCTTTTCTGACTTGTTCAGCAAATCCTGGAAATAACCTGGAGAGAGAGAGAAAAAAAGGAGACAGTGATGGATCAGCTGGACAAGCAGGAATCCAGTGGGTTGCATTTTTTGGCAGCACAACTAAATACACTGTTAAAAAAAGGACCCTAACAGAGATTTTTCTTCAGCTGACCTTACCCATCCTCTCAGTCCTGAGTCTTAGCTGAGAAAATTCAAGAACCCCGTCTCCCCCCGCCATTGCCTGTGCCAAGGAACAGTGGTCTGGGCCTGTATGCCTCGTCTGTCAACCTCACCTAGACCCAAAATTGAGGACAGACTCCTCCCCAAATGTGAGTTTCCTGAGAATGCCAGGCATTGCTCCAGCAGCAAAAGACCACGCTGCCACATTCAGAAGCACGTTTGCCCTTGGCTAGCACACGCACAGGAATCAAGCCAGCCAGGGCATGAGAGTATAGGGTGGATGTGGACCCATCCAAGTGCAGCCTACAGAAATCCCAGAGCAACACTGCGTTGCTACCACTCAATGTCAATTCTGTAGCCAGATTTCTGGCTGGCCGGTCATGCTGAGGCATGCATGGAAGTCATCGTGGAAGTCATTCTGACACAGGGCTGTCAATAGGGAAGATGCTAAAAGCTCCTCCTCTGCACTGCCACTGCATGATGAGCTCACACGCACAGGACATCTGAGGGCACATGTCAGATTTTGGGCACAGAAGATATGCAGGCGACTCCAGGAGTGTGAGTGTCTGCTCACAGGTCAAGACAAGCACTCAACAAAGTAAGAAAGATTTGCACACAATAAAAGATGCCAAGTAGATACAAAACTACAACGTTATCCATAAACACCTTAATAGCAAATGAGTAATTTTTGTATTTCTTCCAGATCATCCTGCTGTGGAAATTTTACTGGTCTGATCATTAAAGTTCCAAACAGCTGGACAGACATGTCATTTTCCAGCTAACAGGAAAAGCTTCGACAGCTTGGTGAAGAAATGACCTTGGGTGTCATTAATCTATGCAATGTCTTAAATCACTGAGAAGAAAAGCTAGTGTCACAGTGTTCATTACATAACTGGCAGAGCTCACACACACCGTAATTTGCCATTAGTATCATTTACCACCACATACGCCACTTAACCCAAAACGAAGAACTCGCCACCACTGGCACAAAGTTGACACTAGTCAAACGTTACTGGAGAACACCGTAAGCACATCGAGACGACTGGGTGCCGCCAAGGCAATGGAGGACTGTCCTGTAGCGACTGCTGCCGGCAGCAGGCCACGATGCATCATGATGTTATCAATATTACCATCCGTACCAGAATGAAGGAAGATAAAGATACCCCAGGTTCAGCACTCACAGAAGTGACAGAGAAACGCGCCTCCGCTGCTGTATATCCCATAGAGGAAAGCCGAGAGAGGAGATTTTCCCCTTTCCGACCCCTGCAGCTATTTACATCCTCCCTGCCGCCAGCTGCCTGCCTGCCTGCCTTGGAGACGGCGCAGTGGGACCCCACCGCAGGACTGGCTCCACTTCATGTATTGATTTACGGAAGCGACTTTAATCATGATTTAAATCACGAGGAAAATGATTTAAATAATCATTTTCATTTTGATCACATTTGTACTTTTAGGGCCTTTATGAAGCAAATTTGATTATTCTTTAAATCTAAGTTATTATTTTTTATTTGTGATGTATGAGGAACTCTAGTCAGGTGGAGTGTTATTCAATTAAAATGCATTAAAAATGAAAGCGCAAGTACTCATTTGCACAAATTGCCTAAAGTGCACTAGGCATCTCAGAAAAGAAAGTTTTTGAAAAATATGTATATTGCATGTACAAATCTTTATTAAAGAAAGTATTTCCAGTGAGGGAAAGGAAATGGCCACAATTAAATACAGCCTCCAAAATTTTTGAACTACTAAAGCTCATTTTCACAGGTCTTATTTTCCTTCATTGACTGGAATAGCCATACGAGCTGTCCTACATCACTAACTCCTCACTGGTTTCTCAGCTTTGAATGAAACAAAACTGAACAAGTCCATCAAACAAGTAAACCCATGCCCTAGGTACCTCCATCACAGGCTGCTCATGCAGAAACGCATGGCAGCACTTTAACAAAGTCATCCCAGTGCTTGCAGTCTGTTTGTCTTTATTTTAGCCACTTATATGGAAAATGTGTGGATTTAAAATACATTCTGAATAAAAACTCATTTTTTCAGATTCGTGCTGATGGTTCATCCCAATAGGCCACTTTGGGGAGTCTGTCTAACCTGAGGTGGTTTCATTTCTTGGTTGCTGCAGCTTTCTTGCCTATGCAACGACCAGAGCGACACGAACCTCCATTGGACACAAAACACGATGTTTCTCTGATGCTGATGAGCCATCCAAAAGCTGCTCCACATCTTAATGCATCATCCCAAGCACTGCTCGTTACCCCTTCACAATTTAATTAGGCTGAGTTCAAACTCTCTTTCTTGTATAACCGTGCTCTTTTCGTTGTGACGAGTGAGGCTTCCTGCCAAAATTGCTAAGCGATCCACGTCTCGCAGGCAGCTTGCCACCCGCCATCAGGAGGAGGAAGACCCCAGCAAATGCGGCCCGATTTGTCAGTTCTAGGTTTTGCACTGCTACAGGATAAACAAGGTGTATAGCTCTCTGTCAAAATATTGGACACTGCTCTTGAAAAAGTCCAGCCTAATTAAGAGCTAATGAACTGTTACTTTACACCTGTGTGCGAGAGCATCAATTATCATGGCCTTGTGCATGGGTCTCAGGAACTTCTAGATTTCACATGCATGGGAAAAAAACACATATCTACATTATTGTGGGAAAATTAATTAGCAATTAAGCCTAACTGTGCTTGTGATGAATAGCCAATCTGGCAGGGAAATTAAAGGCACATTTTGCAGCGCTGGAAGGCACCACAAACGCCGGTTTGCCAGGAGGGACAGCGGGGACGCTCATGCTCGCTGCCTGGGCGGTCGGCGCAATCCCAGACCACGTCGCTCAGCTGCTGAACGCAGGTGTCCTGCAAGCGACCGTGCGTCACCTCCTTAACGCTGCCCGTGTCCTCACATCCAACTGTTCGGCATGCTCAGCTGTGTGCCACAGGCTAAGCCAGCAGCTTTCTGAAACAAGGCATTTCTCCCTGCTAGGAGTCAGGAGAAGTGGTCTGCTCATGCCTGTTCTGGACCTATACTGAAAAAAGCAGATTTTCTCAGCTCCTCCCCGCCTCGGACATTTTACAATAGAGGCTGATTAGCTAGAGAGATCTTCCTGTGAGGCTCCTGCTAAAGCCACGACTGGGTTCCTGCTCTTTCAAAACAAGTTTTCTCGAGCAGGTGAGCCCTTGCTCCCTCCTGCCTGGGAAGGGCTCGGCAACAGTGCCCAAGCCCAGCAGGTGATTTTCTAAAGCCCGTAATTCAGGCAAATTAAACTCCATTTCCCCTGGAACAACGGAAGGCACAGCTCTTCGCTCCAGCCTATTTCTCCATGAAACTTCACCTTTCCCACTGTAGCTGCAAAACCGTGCAAAAGAAAATCACAAAATGGGAACTTTTTTTTTGATCAGATTTGATTTTATGATTTCTCCTCACTTCCAGGCTCAGAAACAACTCAAACGGCTTTGCGCAAATGAAGCTTGCCTTTCAACAGAGGCCAGCTCTGAAAAACTTCTGCCTCAAATATGAAAGTCTCAGAAAGTTATGAGGAAAAGACAGGTCTCTGCAACAGAGACAAGCCTGCAACCTTGGCCACTGCTTTTCCTGCTCTTGCAATTACCAGAAAGGTCACTTACCAGAGAACTAAGGTTTTAGCCAGAATCTACAATCCTTGCATTCGAGAGAGTGCAAATCCCCACCCATTCCCCCAGTTCACAGCTTCCCAGTGTTCACAGCTCATATTTTCACAGTTTCTACATTTTCACAACTCTGGATTCAAATTGGGAAGCTGTGAACAGCGACGCAGGGCCTGGTACTTTCTCTCTGCAAAGATAGCAAGTTTAAGTCCTCCCTCCCCATCCCCCAGCACAAAAAAAGTACTTTTTTTTTCAAGCTCTTTGAAAAAAAAAGCTATTTGATCACTCAACATCTGGAACACACCACATTTTCTTCAGCTAACAGGATGACGGAGGGGAAATGGGTGCAGGGAGAGATGAAGAGGTTGCTGAAGGAAGAGCATCCACATGGCTCCTCCTCCAGGCATAGAGCAGATTTGGCTTTCTTCAAATCCCCGAGAATTTCAAAAGCATACTAGAAAAAATATGAGAATTGAAGAAAGGTGGTTGAATCACTTTAGTTCTAAATATTACTAACGCCTTAAGCATAAGGCTGCAGCACATGAAGTCATAGGTACAACTGGAAAGGGGAAAGCCCGATCAGAAGAGACGAGGAAGGAAAATGTGTTGCTCAGATGATGACATTAACAGAAAAACAGGTTTCAGGAAGAAACTTGTTCCTAAAGGCAGGTTTAGCACTGGATCCCTGGATTTCTTGAAGACTCTGGGCAACCACCTCTGCCAACATCTGGAAGTCAGACATAAGAGAAGGGTAACAGTGGCAGCGTGCTAGGCTCCAGGAGCTGCTGAGGAGGAAGGCAGGATCCCAAGGCAGGTGACGCCTCTAAACCTGCCGTATCCCTTGTGGCTGCTCTTCTAGTCTGCTGCCCAGCTCTGAGATCTCCCCTACTCCTTCCTTTCTCCAGGCAAGAGTAGTCTGGTCCACCCCAGGACAACAAATTCAATTCTGCTTATGCTTCTGAGAAGCTTCTGAGAAGCAGAGAGTCCCACTGGGAATCTCCAACAACTTACACTGAGACCATAAAATGCACCAGTGCCGTATAACTGCAAGAGTGCTGGCCGAGTGCAGACGCTGCAGAAGAGCGAGCGCTGTGAGCCCTCTCCGGCTGGCGGGGGGAGCAGCGCAAACACCAAGAGGAAGAGCTATCAAATATCGTGTGGAAATTTCTCCAGTTTGGGTAAGCACACGAGTCTGTGGTGGGAGTCACCCAGGGCTGGGGCCACCAAGTGTATTTGTAGCTCTGAAGCGAGGCTCGGCGAGATATGTTTGCCTTTAATGCTATCACATTTCAAGAATACTAAAGTAAAGAATGAGGGAGAAAAATAAGCCAATGCTGTGGTGTCTTGTATGCCAGGAAGAACAGGGAAAGTAACAGCCCAGGGACATTTATTAGAGCCTACCGAGCCCCCTCCCGGGCTCTGCCATGTCAGTCTGAGCGGGGAGCTGCGGAGGCGCAGTGTTTTCTTGGGCTCGGTTCCCATTTAATATGCTGCTGCACATCTCAGTACTGACTTGCTTCTCCAGTTCGTTTTAATGCTCTCCTTGCACTCAAACTAATATTAGAAGAGAATAACTCAGCAATAAATTTAAGCCATTAAAATCCAAACCTAATGCTGTTCCTACCTATTTTATTCACTTCAGCAAGAATGGTGATATTTTATTTATAAAATTGTTATTACTTATTATTAATTTAACTACTAACCATGCCTGTGCTGGAAGCTGATATCTACACGATAGCAGTGATATGCTGCAGTTTGTACCTTTGGTGGCTGCCGTCAGAGGAAATAACTACACTGAGCCCAAGCAGCTCCAGTTCCACTTGCAAATAGCCCTCCCTGTATGTAAGCAATCTTGATGATATTTTCCTATGGACCTATCTGTCCCCTCACAATTTCCAATTCCTTTGAAATAGTTGTTCTTTTGTCACTTTGTTCTTCTGTCACTTTTCCCTCAGTCCTAGTCGCCTTTGGACAACGCAGTTCCTCCCTGGATCACTCTCAAGGATCGTTTTCCTCCCAGAATTACACACTCCTCTGTTTGGACCCAGACAACACTGGTCCAAAGACAACTGCAAAAATTACGAAGCTTTCAGGTAATACAACTGCAAACTTTTAGGATTCACTATGGGTGAAGAACATCTTTTCTCCACTGGAAATAACTGTTGTACTAATAGCAAGGATTGCACTTATCTTTTTTTAGGAATGCATCACATTAGTCTTTCACAGACCTTCTGTCTCCAGAAATCCCCAAACTCTCTCTTTTGCTCCTCCCAACTAATTAGTCCCAAGAGGTATGCCTGGCATTATGGAATATTGGATTTCATCCTACTTCTATTATTCCAGTCTTCATGGTTATCCACTACACTCTTCTGTAGTGATAACTCTCCCAGCTTTGTGTCATCAACGAGTTTCATGAACACATTCCTTAGCATTTGTGCCAAAAGGACTATTAACCAGGTTGGGCTCTAGGTCTGTCTTCGGGAACTGCTACTGAGATCTCCCTCCAACTCAACAGCTCTTCCTTCAACACAGTATATTGCTGTCTTCCCTTAGCTAGCTCTCACTTTCTAATCCTTCTACTCGTTTCCATCTTCTTCAGCTTAATTAAATACTTGAGGCACAGATACAAATGTCTTTGAAGTCTCCTAAAATGAGATTAGTTGATAGAATAGACACGACACGAAGAACGGGGCAAGCAGGTAGCTATATAGGATTTAACCTAATTTCTAGAATAGCTAGCTTTGGGTAAGAGCTGAAGATGGCTTAGCTTAAACTGTTTTTAGACTGTCATATACAGCAGACAGCTTGTTTCTTTTGTCATGAAAAGAAAAGAGCTTTTGAGAAAATAAAGTTTTTCCTCCAAAAGGGGTAGCTGTGGCATGAAAATCTGATTTGGAATATGGAAGTCCTAACTGACAGGCAGAGAGAGAGAGCAACTCCAGTCACTTCGAAGAGGAGGTGCTCTTTTCCTGCTAGAATTTGGATAGCATTTTCATACTTTTTAACACAAGCTTTGTGCCCATTTGGCACTGCTCCCATGGCAGGCAGATAGATGTAATTAGTTGCACCTATTTTTTATTCTGCATTTTCCCCCTTTGCCATTTCTATAATTTGCCAAGATAATTTGCTTTTATTTAAGGCAAGGAGGCCTGGCTCTCAGCTATTGAAACAAGGGAGGAGTAGACATTCCCTAGCTGGAAAGTTCTTTAGGGAGAAGAGCTGACTCCACTTGAGGAGCAGCATGACCATGGACATGCTGCTCATCCTCCCGTCAGTGCTTCACAACTATAGGGGGCACAGGGAAAGTCTCCTGACATGGCAGTGACAGGTCTGGGTGTCATGAGCATGGCCGTAGTGCCCCAGCCCAGCCCCAGAAGCAGCCACGGAATAAACCACTTCAGACTCTGCTGTTTCTGACGCACTCAGCAATACCATCCTGATGTCCTCCTGAAACAGTTAAAGACTCCCTAAATTCAATTTAACGTGATAACCTGGCAAAGACAGGAGTCACTGGGGTGGCAAAGAACGCTAAATAGGCTGTGTGACCAACGGACTGTGCAACCAAAGCCTGCGTCAACGCTGCAGCGCTAACAGGTGATGCATCCTCGTGCCGGAGCGTGCGAACCCCGCTGCGGCATTCCCCACTGCTGGCCGGAAAAATTGCAAGGAGAGAGTGAGAGCAAGTGGCGAGCACCTGTTCAGAAAGTGATCCCCGACGCCATCCAATACCCTCCGAGATCCTGGGATATAAAATGCCATGAAATATAATGCAGCTGACATCCGAACCATTTGCCCACGTAGCTCCTCTATTGTTTAGACTTTTAATTCCCTTTTTAGGAAGACAGCTCTGGCGCGATGCCCTCGGAGCATCACGTGGCTGCGAGAGGGGGCTCCTGGAGGAGGTGTCCTGAAGACCTGTCCCCTGCGTGCAACGCCCATGTGGAGCCAGACACGCGTGCTGCATGCCTGCCATGCTCCAAAGGCTGAATTAGCCGTGCGGGCGCAGCCAGGCAGTAAGGTGCGCCAAGGTTTGCGTTTGCGAATTCCTGTCCTTTCTGAGGCTGAAAGACTTTGCAGAGGGAGCTTGGTCTTTTAGCATCTACCACAGAAAAAGTGAAAAGCTCTGAATCTTCATATTATTTTCCCCAGGTATGTCCTGGGGAGCTGCAAGTATTATCCCAGCAGGCTCTGATGGAGCCAATTTCACAGCAACCCCTTTGGGTGATGAGGATGGGGAAGGCGCGTAGGTGGGATCCATCAAACGGGCAGGCGGCAAGCTTCATCCGGGGGCCTCATCTCCACCTAGGAAGGAAGGACCGCTTATGGATGCTCTTGTTCTAGCACAAGCTGATCTCCTCTTTCGAGTCGCCCGCATGCCTCCACCGACCGCACTGCATAATCAAGTCACTCGAGACTCTGAATTTGTGGGTAATCATTGCGGGTATCATGCAAGATCAATTCCACTCGCAGTTTGTTTCTCTAAGCTCGTCTGCGTAAAGCTGACAAGCACCATAGCTACACTGACGGGAACGAGAAGGGTGGTAAGAATAATTGTGAATACTGCCTGCGCCCTTCCAGGGCTATTCAACAGCATCTGAAGGGCACCATATTTCTTTAACAGTAAAATAAACTCAGAAGTGTTGCACAATACTGAGGGTTGCTGGCAGTTTTAAAAAGTGTGATGTACACGCTGGATAAATGCACAGTATATATCTATATGGCAGAGGTATTTTTCACTCTAGAAAGAACAGTGCTCCTCTCCTCCTGGTGAAATAAGCAATCGGTTACAGAAGACGCGCTCTCACGACTCCAGATAAAACGGATCCCGCCAAGGTAGCCTTCCAAAGCACGTACTGCATAAACAACTGCCGAGCTCGTGGAAAGGGCACGCGTGACAAGCGCGAGAGATGTCACCAGTGAGGGAGGCAACTCATCAGCTTATCAGATGCCGGCGCAGGTTGCCATGTGTTTCCAACCACATCTTCCCGACAGATCTCACCGAGATTTATTTTGACTTCCCAGCCCTTCCAGGAAGCTTCAGACACTGCAGAAATGAATCTTCTAGAGTTTGGAAGTTGTCAAACGCTGAAAACAATTAAAAGCATTTACAGTAACTTTTAGCTTACATCTTCCAGCTTCTCCTTCCGTACTTTCAAAATAAACCATTACTGTATACCAATTTGCCATTAAGTTGGGCTCTCTGCAGTGATATTTCAACTGAGAAAACACATCAGTGAACGATTATCTTTGTAAAAAGTGAATGCATTTCACTTTTTCTGCAAAGAGTGCAGAGAAAAACCCGAGAGTTTGCAGATAACTATCTTTGACACTTTCCACTTGCAAAGATGGACTTACGCAGTTAAGCATCCCTGTTGCATATTTTTCAAGATCAAAACTGCTTGTGTAAGTTTTCAGAAGCCGCAGGCTTCATACGGTGCTAGAGGGACAGGACTGACTCCTGATTTTTATCTTTTCATTACTATTGCTCATTGCACAAAACGGCCCCTAGACAAACTATTTATTGTTGGGTTAATGAGATCATTTAAATCTATGCTTGCCACTGCATTTTTGTGGTATAGAGTATCTAAGGCACCTGGTCTTCGGGCATCTAAATATCTTGGATATCTAAGACACATGGGCTTTCCCAAAGGAACAAGGAGGATAGAATTTACCAGCTGTGGGACAATATGCTGGACAGCAGCATTCCCATGTTATTATTGCAGAAATCTATCTATACAAATCACTTAATCCTTAGGCTTCCCTCTTTCAATGCTATTAGAAAGACATTTTGTCCCTTTGGAAAATACAGTTGCTTATGACAGTCCCATCTATGGAACCAGTATAAAAAGGCAAAATAGATAAAGCTGACAGAAGACAGATACTGTTAACAGCCAACTGAACACATGCAGAATCATACGGAGCTAGAAACAGCTAGAAGTGCTAAGAATATATGCATATCTAATAATATGCATCCTTATTATTTAATGTTATTTATAATGTGTATCTTAATATCAATTGGCATTTTAATATAGCTGAAATACAGGTATATTATATACAGCTATCTGAAAATAACATTATTAAGACCTTACAACAAGCCTTCAAAAAATTAGGAAATGTCAGTAGGAGTAACACTACATTCACTCAGTCCTTGCAGCATGGGGATTATAACAACATAACCACATGGCATCTTTTCCACCAGAGGACAGAGAAATGTATCCTCTTCCCAAATTTTAGGTCTCTGCTTCAGAAGAGGTGAATTTTACTAGTTCTTATGGAAGATGAGCTCATGTTCCCTGGCAGATATTACAATAATAAATTCTGTAGCATAGTTTATTTTCCTTCCCATTTAAGTCATCTGTTTTGTTAAACGCCCCTAACTTTTCACCTGCTCTTATCCAATGAAAAAACTAAATGTGGATTGTCTTTGAAAAATCCTGAGCTTCAATCAACTACTTGTACTGTAAAATGTGAAGCCATTTATAAGCCTAAACAGAGATTCAGGCTTAGCTTAGCTATTCATTATAAAAAAAAGAAAATCAACATTTTTTATTTTAAAGGCTCCTAAATGTCTAATGGCCCATAGCCATAGTGGGATAAACCTACTCGCATCTATCTGTGTTTGGGAGCTGAGTCTTGCCTGGGGGGAGCCCACCTGCGACCCCAGGTAGGGCTGGATCCAGCCAAGGGACAGGCTCAACCACCCAGCTAGTCTCAGACCACAGAAACCCAAACAAGCAGAAAAACATCACTTGACTCTAGCATCGCTTCTGAGCCGATGGACGAGGACACAGCAACGGACCAAGGTGCAACAGCTCGAGTGTCCTAAGCCTCGACTGCATCTTAACATTGTAAGCTTTTTATGAAGATCGGCTCAAATCTAGAATGAAACAAAATACTGAGTCACCACAACCTGTGGGCACCTAAAAAGATAACTGTGCTACTACTGAATTACAATTGGCTGATTTTGCAGCATTTCACTGAGATTCACAAAGGTAAGAAGACTTTGTCCAGTTTTTAGGCCATTTTCCATTATGTCTGAATAGATTTTTCTAACAGGTATAAATGGGACCGAAAACATATTTGTGTTTGTTTGTGGAATATTCCCATATGTTGCATATTACTGGACTGATACATTACTTGTGTGTAAGTCCTGGAAGTAAAATCACATCAGGACTGTGACTAGCATGGAAAATCTGCTACAGAAAACTATTTACTTTGGGAAACTGTATGCTGGCAGAAACTATACCATTCAGGCTCAACTGTAGCTTGGAAAATTACCATCCCTTGGCTGCTCATCGACACTGTTAGCAGAGGAGAGACAACAACTCTCCCAACTGTGTGGGCTTCCCTCAGCTGGGGCTATGGGCCCACCAGCCACCTCCTCCGGATCTGTGGACATTAAACCTCATCAGAGCCTCGCCTGGAGGAACTGCACTTTTAAAGACTGAGGAAAGTTTGGGAGAAGTTGAGAAATGTCTTTGGTCTCCCATCCTAATTCCACCTTCACCTTCCACCTTCCACCTCCAGGTACATGTATGCGGATTTATAATTTACATGCCTTGAGCACAAACCACTTCAGAATCTGCAAATAATACCAATTGTGGGATACCAAATGACCTGCTTGGGAGCATTGCGCCTCTCCCTCGGACTCATTGTTGGACACATCAGTGCCTGAAAACATCTGTGTCCACTACGGGCTGTCATCATGCTTGCAAAATGGAGACAAAAATGCACGTTCAAGAAAATACTAGCTGAGAACTGGAATGCTAACCACAGCCTGACTGCAGTTACACTTAAAAAGAGAAAAAAAAGGAAACTACAGGCACTCTTTTTTCTAAAAATATGTTTAAATCAACTTAAAAAAAAGCCTCTGCTTACCCTAAGATGCTAGACCTGGCACTCTCCTTCTGTCGAAGCAGAGGTTGCTGCTGCCTTTGAAGCATCTCTAGCTCAGGTCCAAGTTTTAAGGATGAGAGAAATTTTTGAGGTTAAAAGCATGTTCTTGTTCCATTTTCACTAGCTTAAAATTCATTTTTTCTTTCCTTTTTTGGCATGTCAGATTTTTAGCCCAAGTAGATCACATCAATGATTCAGATGTAAATAATAAATTCTGACCTCTTATAAATGTTCTCCCATGAACTTAGGTTGATATCCTCTTTAAATAGCTAAATAAATGAATGTATTTAGCCACCCAAGGTCAATAGAGAGAGAGAGAATATGCAGAGACAGTGGAGAGGCAACAGTTACTCACCTTTTCTTTTAATACAAGATCTTGGGGACGAACAGAGAGAGCTTAGGTCTGGCAGATGATTTAGAACAAACAAAAAGAAATACTACTTCAAATATTCAGATCAATGACCCATTCAGCTCTCGTTTTCAGCTGAAGTCTGCTTTTAACTTGCAGAGTATAAAATGATGATCCGAGTTTTCCGTGTGCTCAGAAAAAAATACTGGTAGTCAATGATGCAAATCCCACACGGAATTTTGACCAAGTAAGTCCATGTTTGTCTGAGTCAACCAACTTGGGGGTTCTTTAAGGTTTTCAAAGGGATATTGAGTATTTTTTGGCGCAGTTTAGATATGGACAGAACAAACGACAAGACCTCTCCCCCTGTTTGGAGGAGCCAAAAGGCCAGTCCCAGCACTGAAATGACTCTGACGGGAACGTGCGGGGTGGAAGGGCCCTGGAAGGGAACCACTCGCCAGAGTTTGGCCTGGCCACTGGCCTGCTCTTTGACAACACATTTACACCATTAACTGCGACACATAATGAGCAACTTCTACAGATCTTCTACACTTTTAATCCCCATCTCAACTACGTACTTGGCAACTTTTTGTTTATACTGCTCCACCTTCCTTAAAGAGGGAAAGCAGCTCAGATGCTTGTTCACAAGGTAAAAGGCAATTTTGCTGCATTTCAAGCTTTCTCATCTCCCTTTGCTACACTTCAGTGCTTGTGGGCACTGGACTCTCTGCACAGAAGAGAATAAGGACCATGAGGAATGAATGGTGTTGGTGTGCCACTAGCACAAGTCAAAGACAGGAGAAACGTCCCATTTCAGGCGATGGATGGATAACCAGACCTCCAGCCTTCAAACTCACTGTCTCGATCTTTAAGCATTATTGTTCTCTCACATAATAACAACAGACTTGTTCTCTGAGATCACCAGCTGCCCCAGTCCTCCCATAAAAGCTAACTAATGGGAGTTTTAGCGCTAATGCAATGGCAGCAGTAGGGTCAGCAGGGACCTCTCTTTTCACTGCCTCTAGGGAAAGTTTAGTGAAATGTTTAGAGCAGCCACCTAACCCCTGGAGACCCTCCACTGTGGTGAGATGAAACTCACCCTCAGCCTTTAGAGTCCCAGTCAATTATTCCATTAACATGTTATTCTCCTGCGATCAGCTCACTATCCTTCACCATAAATGTCTGGAGCAGGAAGACCATGGGATTTGTAAACATGTTCCTGCTTCAGTTCCGTTAACCAGAGGATCTTTAGTCTCTTACAGTGATGCGGACCTTGCTTCTTTGCAGTGTTGACAAAGTGAGAAACAGTCAATACAAATGGCTCAAGTGTAGCAAAAGCTTCAGTGGGATCCTGCACATTCTTTGACATGAAAGTCAGTTGTGCACAAAATACAAATCCCCGGAAAAATAGGCTTTATTAGTTCTAGTGCTCACAGAACAACTTGCACCACGTGGTAAAAGACAATAATATAAAAACTGGTCATAAAATATTAGCAGAATGGACCTGTATGTCCAGAAGCTAAAATGAGTCAGAACAACAGAGAAGGAAATGGCTGCAACTTTTTATTGCAGATTATTATTTATTAGGGATTTCTTGAATAGATTGCCCTGGGAACTATTGTACCAATTCATCCACAATGAATGAGAAAGCAAAAGTGGTTTCCTTAAAGGATTGCCTTAGAGTAGCAATATCAAAGGAGACCACATTTGTGACGCCTTTTTTTTTTCTTTTTTTTTGTAAATAAAGCAGTACTGCTTCTTCATGCCCAACCTTTTAGGTTGTGCAGAAAATATTACATTGTTACTAGCAATTTCTAATTTAGTAAATTGCATGGGAAAGCTCCTTGAATTCAAGCAGCTGAGAAGAACAGTCATCTGTATTTGCCTGCAAATCCATCTGCAGAAGTGCAGGGTGAAGCTGCTCTACACCGAAGGCTGAAGCATCAGTTTCCGACTCGGGGCACAACTCCAAACCAGACAAGCTGGGGCTCAGGTTCATGACCACCGAGACCAACAGTATCAATGTGAGCCAGATCAAATATGAACTTTCTTCTGCCAATTCAGACAAGATCAGAAAAGATCTGCTGAGGACAGGAGTTTTCTGCTTGCACACCGACAGCAGGAGGGGAAGTGGTATTTAGTGCAGCAGGAAGCGAGGGCGTGTGGACAGCTGCGAGCTGATGTGGTGTTGTGCACGATGGTGCGAAGGCAACGCATGCAAACTGTGAACACGTTTGGGCTGGAAGTCTGTGCTCACCCAACGGGAACACTTTGCACCTCCAAGCTGGGGTGTTTCTGAGCCTGTGGTATGAGCACTAAAACTGAATTTTCAGCTTTGTTGAATAACAGCAACGGCTTGTGCTTCAGTATGAGGAAGGGAGAAAGAAATACGGGTTCAGATTCTAAGTGGAGGACACTATGCCTTTCTCCTCAACTCCCCTGTCTCTGGATACCCTGGCATGAGACAGACGTCTAGATATGGCCAGCTGGAAACTACATGCACTATCAAAAGCAAAGCGTGCTCTTTGCAACTTGACTTTCAGCTGCATTACTGAAAGCTTTAACCAAGTCTAATTAATGTGTGTAGCCCATAGCATTTCTATCATTTGCCTTCATCTAAAAAGCACTCCTTTTTCTAGTCCTTTCAAAATAGGATGTTGGAAAAGTTTACTCAAGCTGGCTTTGAGAGCACGATGCTGAAGCATCACTACTACAGGCAAAGCTATTCAGTGTTCATTAGCAGGATGACAATTAGCTGAAAAACAAGCATAGCTGCAATCACGGCATTAGGGTCTCCCAACAGCACCAAACCATTGCCGGTGCTCGCGGCAGAGCGAGCGTGGGTGGCACTGTCCTTGCAGCAGCTCCCCATGGCAGGGGCTGGGCAAGACCTGGCCCCCGTGCCTACCCCGGGGCCTGGCAGCATGAGCCCCCGAGTGCTGAAGAGCCTTTCTGGGACAATTAAAGCCACCTTCATTAGAATTTAGGGAACTACTGTACTCCTTTTGCTCCCCACAGCGAGGATACTTGGTTTACGTTTCCACTTTTCCAGTCTTGGAGGACGTGTTTGCCGCTGCCTCCTTGAAGCACACCTTGGAACTAACATACTCGGGCTTCCTCTGCTCAGCGATCGCTGGGAAGAAAAGCCCTTCATGTTGATGTGACACTACAAAAATCCATAATCATAAAGTTAAAAATAAAGTACCCTGTTAGAATAAGATCAGCTGAATACTCTGAATTGCTTTCTAAAGCAAGATTTGCATCTGCCCTGTATTTTCATGTTTGACTTCAATTAGTTTTCTTCAGTAATTCACAGGCTGTTAAAGTAACTATATGTCACCAAATATAAAAATCACTGAATATTTATTGCGCAAATAAGAGTGCACAATGCAACAGGTTATTTCACTTCACAGCTCTCATAAGATGCACAAATCCGCTTTTCATGGCCCCCAGAGCTTGCTGCTCCTGCGTGCGGTGGCTCTCCGTGTGCTGAGGCCGGGCTGGGACACGGGACCGTCTCTGCAGCAGATGGGCTGCGGTGGCACAGGCTGCTGTTGGGTCAGGATCCCTCTGTGCACGGTGCTGCACAGCCCCAACACCCACAAAACCCAGGGCCTGTTAGCTACAAAACCAGAAGCAACTGTTTTGCTGATGAGACCATGCTTCAAGATTGTCTCCTAAGTCCACTTTCCATTGTGGAAAAAATCCAGCCAAACTCGTTATACTTGCAGTTGTGACCAAACGCTGACCGATGGCACCCGGTTGTGTAACATCTGCTTTACAGTCAGAACCACAGAAAACCAAACCTGTTGACACTTGCAGAAGCTTTGGCATGATGTTTAGCACTAACCATGACCATAGGCAAGATTACTAGATGCTGACAAAGGTGGAGGTTTCAATCAGTTTGAGCAACATCAACCAGCATCATCCTAATATCTCCTATTGCAGCAGGCAGCACAACAGTGAGAGATTTTTACAGCCTGCACCGTTTTCTGCCCCTTTTCCCCCTGAAAACCAGTTGCTGCTGAAGAAGTGTGTGGCAGATGAAAGACTAGATGAAGAACATGCAGTGGAAATCTTGGTCCAGAGAGTTTATTGCAATTTTGAGTCAACTGCCACTGTAGAAGATTTGATTCTCCAATAATTTCACACTACATAAAAACTGAATCTGTGATAATTTAGGTAGGCTATTGAGTACTGCAGATTTTACCCATAAACAAAGCAAATCAGTAATTGCTTTTACTTAAATATATGTATGTTTCAGAGTTTTAGTATTGGTCCATCCCAGGGGAAGGAGAAGAATATTGGAAAGAGTTGGTTTCAGCAAACACGAAATGGCACAAATAGTAGCAAAATTAGATGTCACTGAATTTCCTCACATAAAAGCAAATAAAAATTCTGCAGGCACCAAATATATCAGCTTCTTCATTTTAATCCAATCAGTCTTTAGGATTTCCGCTTGTTTTTGTATGAAAAATATCAATTCATTGCAATCCTGGATTTTCTGATTACTTCATTGTGCTTTTTTAATAACAGAAAGTTATTGATTTAAATGCTGCACATGCAACCACGACTTTTAAAACTGGCATTCACATTTTTTAAAGGTTTTTCTTTTGGTATCAGTTATTAGCTATCAGTTATTAGAATTCAACAGCACAACGGTCAAAAAGCACCAAGTTGGGCAGCCGTCGCGCTGTTGCCTGGGGACTGCAGGGGACATACAGACGTCCTGCGCCTCGCGCACAAGTCAGCCCAATGCCCCAGCGCCGTGCATGCTTGATGGACAGCCCCTGACACACACCACGTTTACTGCAACCTTTTCCTGACTTCTCCCCGGCCGTGCCCGCACGTGGGCCAGCACCCCTTTCTTCAGGAGAAGCTGCTCTACAGGGATGAACGGGCTGAAGTTTTGTTTCAGCTGGCAGAATATTTTTGGAGGGAGAAATAAAAGATGATTTATGGCTACTACAGAAGCTTGCAAGCCCGGGGGCTTGCAGTCTGCAGGCAGCTCTTTGGCAACGCAAAACTTGCAGTCAGAGGAGCTTCAGTGTTTCACATGAGGGTCTGCGGGCCTGGGCAATTCAGGATGTAGCTCCATCCTGACACGATGCTCCTGGCATGTGCGTCCCTAGGCTGCTCCGCTGGCCACGACAGCTCCCTCCATGTGCCCAGCCCAAAGGCACACGTTAATGGACCCGCCGCTTAGCGGAGTTATTTGTTGACTGTTTTTGTGTGTCAGATCTCAGCAATAAGGGGAAAAGCTCTTCAGCTGCAAGCAAGAGAGATAAAGGAGCCCTTGTGGCTCAAAGGGTAATTTGTTGTTTTCATAAAGCAAAAAATAGATACTGAAGTGCCCCCATGAAAATTTGTTATAGATGTAAGATCAGCAGACTTTACAAATCATCCCTTCCTCTTTTCCAATTTGCTTCACACCCATAATCTGTAATTCCAGCCTGGTATAGATCTGATGTATTGCAGCAATGCTGATACGCTGCAATAACAAATAAACAGTTATCATTAATGGCATTATAAATCACGCGACCCAAACCCGTGCCAGTTAATTGTGCTAATGCATGTGCTACCTCCCTACGCTGCCTCTGCAATTTCAGCTGAAAACAGCGCTCCATTGCACACCCAGCTGGAAAAGCCGTGGTGTATCCAGCTCGGCAGCAGCTCTGGGCCAGCCTGGAGGTGGCTGCCCAAAATGATGAAGGAAGAGACACTTTATGCAGGGTTTGTAGCATGCTGGTCAAGTAAGCGGGGATACTGATCTTAAAATAAATGTATTGGGCATTTTCATCTCTGGTTTATTTACTACTATGAACGTATGGAAAACTGAACGCTAGTTGAGCTGGTGCATCTGGGCATTCATTTTGCTTATGGTTGCAAAGGAGCTGGCTGTAGGTTTCTGCAAACCAAGGGACTGTGTTTCAGCAGGACGTGCTCATTCAGCCAGAAAGCGACTTGCAGCTCCTCAGATATAAAACTCAGCAGCTGGGTATGTAGCCACGGGCTGCTGGATCTCCAGCGCTGATCCTCCACTCACGTCTTCTCCGTACTGCGAAACCCTTTGGCCCATTCCTCCTGTGTTATCTCCTGCTTTGGTAGCTCAGGCAGCTCCCTCGGGATTTCCAAAAAGCAGCGGGGCTGTTATTCTGACATGTGCTTGCCAGACAGGTGAGGCATTAGCTTCTAAAGTCTAAAGGCCTCTGAATGACTTAAAAAAAAAAAAAAAAGAGAGAGAGAGAGAATACAAGAATATCCTGCTGCCAACTCTGGTGACATGGTGAAATAAAAGTTGTCTGCCACCCGGATCCTGGGCAGGGCACACAGCTGTGGCTGGGGCTGCTGAGGATGACACTTAGCTTCATGCCCAAGTGACACAAGGACCAGAGCTGCTTGCCCAAATGAGTGCTGCGCTCCAAATCTGTCCTTTTCCTACTATGGGTGGAGTAAGCCATGTTTCCCCTGTGATACCTACCCAGTTCATTTCGGTTCTCTGTTAACCAGAAGGTTTTGGTGAAGACACAGAAGAAGGATGATGGCTAACCCCTGCTAACGCACCCACGGGCAGCAGGCTACATGTTAGGTCATGCCACTTGTTAAAACAGCACTGCCCAAAGGCTGTTGTCCTTTGCTTTTAATTTCTTTGCAACACTGCAGGATGTAAAATTTCCAATTTTCATTGTGAGCAGGTGCAAAAAGTCACTGTGGTGGTGACTGCTCTTGTGCACTGCAATGGTCATGCGAAGACAGGGGCATGGGCACACCCCCATCCAAAGGCAGCATTTGCATGGGATGGAAATAACAAGTGGATTAATTGGCAGAAGCCCGCTGGATGGTATAAGCTGGGAAAAGGCCTGCACTGATAACGGGAAACAAAAACGCTCACTCCCAAAGTTTTGCTCACAGAAAAGCAGGCCATAATAAGCACTTGTCAGCAGAAGAGGAGAAAGTGTTTCACCACCAGCTTTCAGGCTAATGGGAAGAGAGCAGCCGAGCAGCGGGAGATGTGTCAGCTCGTTGTCTCTTCCAGGCTCTCTGCCCCAAGGTTAGCAATCCTTCCAAGCCTCCCTTCCACCGGGAACAGACAAAAATCCCCCCTCAATCCCTCCCGGAGGCTGTTCCTCTGGATCTTTAATGTGTTTTTATTACTGAAAGAAAAAAATGCATCTACTACCAAATTTGATGTTGACTTCTGGCGGGGCTCAGTTAACCTCTCTTGGCTCAAAAACATGGGTGAATAGAGACAATAAAACAGAGAGTCCTCTAACGTGAGAAAGCTTATTCTGTATTATTTTATCTAAAAGGAAAGAAAATTCCCTGACACTTGAAGACACCCTCCCTCTCCCTGCAGAGCTTTTTTTCAAACATGCCTAAGCAGGAGAAGCGCCCAGGCCATCGCTGTTAGAGTTATTACCATTTTGTTAGCCAGTGGACACTGGTCGGGCACGGGACCACGCAGCATCACGCCTCCATGCTCCCAGGGACCCTCGCTGGAGGCTGCTAGCACTGAGTCTACCAGGAGGCCCCCGGGGTGGAAAGAGAGGGAGGGCAGTGAGGCATTTTTAGGTGGGAAAGGAGAAAATGGGACAAAGGACATAGTTCTGCTCTGAGGCTGAAAATAAGAAGGGAAGCTGGAACGAGGACGGGAGAGGCAGACAGGAGACCAACCAGGGAGCGAGGGCAAGATGCACTGAAGACAGTAGGAGACAAGCTGAAGTGAAAAGATGGTGAAAAAGCAGGATCTAGCCACTTGGGCCGAGTGCTGCAGTAAGAACAGAAAAATGTAAGGAGTTGCCAAAATGATGAAACCTCTTTTTCTATGGAACACACATATACCGTACTATTCGTGTGTGTTTACCTATCTGGAATAATCATCCTGGGCACAAGGTTAAATTATCTAAGAAAGAAACAACAAATTGTTATTTAAAATATGCAAAGAAAGAGTTAGTTGGCATCACTCAACCTGCAGCACATTCCTCAGGCAGTAACCTCTTCTGTTGAGGTTACTCTTCTATTGATGAAAAAACTATAAAAGTCTGGGTCCTAATTTGCAGAAATAACAAATGAAATGCCTTAAAATTGGTAATTTGATAGATTAAATTATCAAAGCCTAGTCTGTTGGTGTCCACATCTGATAGTGCTTTGATCTTGTTTATATCTTAAAATGGTTTCATGGACAAACTTTGGTGATTATCTTCAAACTGTGACAGTTTTATTCTATCAGCAACCCAGTAGTCTTCCAAGTGAGGCTGCTCTTTAAAGTACAAATTAAGAAACAGGAAGGAGAAGAAAGGGTAGACTTGTTTGAAGGAGCAGCTGGATGTCAGCAGAGGTCAGTGCTTCGGCTTTTATTTCTCAACTATATACGTGCAAATGACCTAATATAATTCAAAATTAAAAGCTAGGACAGAGACGAATACCAGATAACCACAATGCTTTGGCCTTATGAGCAATGCGTGATGAATCCGTCCACACCAATGCCAATCCTTAGAGCAATTTTGTGGAGAAGGAGCTACATGCTAGAGCAAAGTCCTTCCTGGAAAGCAGATGACAACGGGGACTCCAAGGGAGCAGGAGGAGAGGCTAGTCTATCGTTTTGCTGTAATATATATTATAACGGTTTGTGCAAGTGGGGAAACACTAAGCAGAAGAGTCTTCCAAAGAGGCAGCTACATACTGCATTGCCTGTTCGAGCACCCAGGGAACGCACGGAAATGCAGCGTATACCCTTCCCAGCCCTTCGAGGAGTCAAACGGGCTGTGCCAGGCAGCCATCAATCGGCTATTGCTGCCGCTGCCCTTACGTCCTCGGGAGCTGTCACCCCACCAACCACCGTGCTGGTCCTGCAAGAAGACGCTAGGCCAGAGCTCTCTGCAAGGTCCTTCCCATCTGCTCCCAACGCAGGCGTCAAGGCTTGCCTACCGGCCACAGCTGTCCGGACAGCTGGCGCAGCCTGCCGCGCGGCCGTCATTACGCCAGAGCAACTGTCGAGGTTGCCTTCGGCAGTTGCCTGTGACGAGCTCTGCACAGAAGGTCCCCAGGGGCCTGGCGCGAGCCCGCTTGCAATAAAGCAAGCCGATCTAAATTAATGTGCTCCGACCGTGACAAGCAGCCAATACGAGCTTGCCTTTTTGAACCTGCCCCAACACCGCAGAAAGATTAAATCTTTATTTTAACAAGATTATGATGGTTTCCTAGGCGATCCAAAGCACACAAACAATGGAACTAACAAAACATCGCATGAAGACATATCTCTTCAGTTCCCACGTACTGCAAAGTATTGCTTGCCATAGGGGAACTGTGAGGAAGATGAGAGCATTTCAAGAAACTTAACCCTGAAGAAACAGGCTGGAGACTTCAAGTCTGAACAGTGTGAACGTGTCAGAGACTGCACAGCTGACATCCCATCTACAGCTTTACTGAGCAAGATACTTTGCCTCTGAGCCAAGGTTTTGCCCAAACGGCACGGAAACTTGCTTGTAGACAATAAAGAGAGATTTACATGCATACATCTCTATGTTAAGCATCAAGATTCTGCTCCTGAGGCCTTGCTTTACGACTTCTCAAGCAACTTGACAGTGACTTTAATTTTATTATTATTTATTATTTGTCTTATTACATGTCAACTTTCATCACCAATAGCTAGCTAGCTTCAAATTATTAATCAAAAACATATGTGGAGGTCCCCAAGGGCATGATGCCAGAAGCCAGCTGGCAGAAGCTGTTAAGGAAAGGAATATGAATTTGTCCAGAGCCGAAATTCAAATCAGATCTATTCTTTCAGAAAACTCAAACAGTTCCTTCAGCCCAGACTTTCCATAAGCTGATTGAGTGAGTTAAGAAGATCTGACTAGTGCCCTTTTATGCCAAAACTGCCAAGTCTCCTTTACGCTTGACACTCACTTGCATCGAGCTCAAGCTGGGGAGAATCAGCAAATTGGCTTCGAGCCCGGGTGCAGCAAGCCCTTCACCACTCAGGGACGTTTCCTCCTCTTCAGTGGAACAAGAAAGCCATGGCTTGCAGCACTACCTGGTATTTCAAACCACCTCATTGCCTTGGATTTTCAGTCCCAAAACATAGGCATTGAACACACTGAACTGCAGGAAGGAAAGGAAAGTCTACAGGAATATTCAAGAAAACGTGGTAGCTCACTAATACAGAAAACTCAGTTACTATATTATTAATCATCTACCAGCAACTGAGGAATGTGACCCCACCTAACATTTAAGAAGGCCCCAGAGATTCAGATGGGCCACAGCCTGAGACTCTATCCCTCCCAGCCGATAAAAACAGCAGACACACCTGCAAACCAAAACAGGGGAGAGCTCCTTTTGCACAGCAGTGAACCTGCCAGTCCCACAGAGAACAGAGCCTGGCTAAGCTGACACGGGATTCTGCTCTAACAACTCCATTCTGTGCAGCTTCCCACTCTTACTCAAAATACCACGAGAAGAATGACATCCGAGGGCCAGGAGAATACAGTATGAGCTAGTGCATGCTCTATATGGACACTATGGATTGCAGTAGAACATAACCAGTGGTTAAGCTAGGAAAACAAGAATTACCTTCTTGGGGTTTTGATGGAATGCACTAAATGTACTCATCCTACTTAGTGCCACAGTCTTGTACAGGAGCTAACTGTAAGCTGCTGATTAAGAATTTACATTGCTTTGTTAGAGTAGGCTGCACATCAGTTTAATGGCTCCACTCAATTTTCTTAATAAACCTCAGGAGACATCTTCTCCTTTCCCTAGCTGACCTAATCTATGAGGTCCTACACTGAATAATCCTTTTCTTTCTTCAAGAGCTGATGGCAGCAATACACTGCCTGTCTGCAAATGAAATCAATGCCTCACAGAAAGATTGCAATGCCATCCAGAGAAGAAAAACCTAAAAGAACACGGGCTCATTCAAACCAAACCCCACAGGGCTCAATAGCTGCTGGAAAGTAGAGCACTTATTCCCTGCTAGACAGGTTTCCCTCCATGCAACTCCTTTATAGAGTAGATGACATAGTAAAAACTGAAGAACTTGTGGCATATTTGAAATCAACTACAAAATAAGCTAAACGCAAAGAGGCACCAATCCAAGCAGCAGTGCTGGATTTCCTGCACAGTCTGCAATGCCATGGAGCTGAACAACCCGCCATGCTACATGCATGGGTGAAACATCCCTGTATTTCATTCTGTTTACCCTAAGTGGCTACAAGGAACTCTATTATTGCCTTCCTAATCGCCAGACTCCCCTGAGATTTGTCCTGGGGAGGAAAAAGGCTGGGTTTGCACACTGTTATTGCTGGACTTGCATTTAGGTAATGAATATCTTCCAGAAGGGCAGATAAAGAATAGACTCCATAATTTTTAGAAGTCTGTTATCAGTTAATCTTCCTAGGTGCTAGAATACTATACCTTCTATCTGACTGATTTCAGCATTCACCTATTTGGTCTTGTTTTGTCTTTCCCAAAAGAGCCTTGCAGGACATAGTATTACTTCTTGCCTTAGAGTCTCTCTCTTTTCAGCTCCCTCATACTCCCAACCACATTTTGAGGCAACCATCTCCATAGCACCTGAGCATCTGGGACCAGTTCAGTGCTGTAAGCCACATTTTGCACAAGCACCGCCGTGACTCCTCCCCGCGTGGAAGGAGCAGCCTGCAAGTAACTGTTGCCGCCATACTGTCTGCCTTCCAAATCCTCTCAGAGCACATCATCGCCAGCACCCTACACAACACCAGTGGTGCTCTGATTGCTCCCAGTCTTTCAGATCAGCATCTCCACCCTGTCCCCTGCTATATTTACACTAGGGCCTTCAGGGCTGAGGACTGTCTCTTTGTCCCATATTTATCCAGTACTTACTATATTTGGATTGAGACCTCTAGGCACTATATAAATATATATGCATACATATAACAGGCACTTCTTTAATCCTGTTGTTACAGAGTCTCTGGGCAACAGAAGGAACATTTACTTAATTATATTTATTTTCTCTGGAAGGATTTTTTTTTTTTAACTGTGTGCTTGAGTTCACCAAATGGTGCCAAGGAATGGTAGAAATCCATTTCTTCATCCTACACTTCTTCAGCAGTTCTTTGCCCTCCCAAACACCTCCCCCCCTTCTCTCTCCAAGATCTGAGCATGGTGGTGCCCATGGTCATTACAGAAATATTCATGACACATGCAGCCCGTCAAAGTTGACGAGAGCTCTAAGTGCAGTGCGATACGTTGCCGTGCGTACGTTATCTGGTGGTGGTGGAGCTTTCAGTGGGACGTGCTTCCTAACTGATGCAATTTGAAACGTGGCTTTTTGTCAAAGTCTTCTGAAGCCCAAAGAACGAAATTTTCCAGACCCTCCTTGGCCGGTCTGTGGGACGGTCTGCGGAAGGCGGCCACACTTAACCCAGAAACTCAGCCTCAGCTCCGGGCGGCAAGCAGAGCACTGGCCTGCACAGAGCTGGCTTTCAGCGGCAACCGACCCCAAACGCTGCCCGACTTCTCAAAAGAGATTCAGCCATCCAGAAGCAACAGAGATCTGCCAGCCAAACCTAAGTCCCTCCAACAAATTAACCCCCATCCGCTTATCACAGAATATTTACCACCTTGTAGCAACGTGGAAAGGTTGAGCAGAATACACTTGGGGAAAATTTACACGTGATGTATTGCTGAGAAAGACAGATACATATATTCCAGGCTCACTGATACCGCAGGGGCTGCCTCTTTCAATCTGTGCCCTTTTCTGTAAAAACAAAACCCTCAAACACCATCAGTCTTGTTCAGTTTGCAGCTGCTGATCCCATGCCCTCCTCCCTCTGCCAGATGGTGCGCTTTCCTGTGGCGCTACTGTATTTTCAAGGCCATTTCTGGCAAAACAACTTTTTATTTGTCACCTACACATGTTTCTGTCACGAGAAATGTAAATTTAGAGCTGGATAAAACTCGCTTTAAGAACATTGGGCAAGAGCACTGGAAACACTCTATTACTTTCCCCTGCCTTGTAAAGGTACCTTTTACCTCAGCTACAATTTTTCCATGCAACATTGGGTAAGTCATGCAAATCATCATCTTACTGATAGTGCATTAATAGACATCAGCTCATATACCACAAAAACTTTGCTTTATCTTACTAGGGCATTTCTGTGAGCAGACTGGCAGAAGGGAAGTAGTGGCTAAAACCGTACAAAGCGTTTTCTTTGGGCTCACTTTAAGACCTAGCAAACAAAAGCAGAGATGTCAGTACATAAAGACACAAGCAGCAAACTTACTGTACACTCTTTTTGCTCCAGGCACATTACTGAAAATTATCATTTTATTCTAACTAAAAAAAAAAACATACAAAAAAATCACATAAATCTATAATGGGATTGGATCCAGGATCTTAGCCACTAACATTACAAATACTTCCAAAGAGCTACCTTTCACACCTACTCATACTGTTTTTCACTATTTGGCAAGGTATGTGAAACTAAAAAAAAAAAAAAAAAAAAAAAAAAAAATCTAATAACTAATACATGACCTGAGACCCTGCCTTTGAGATTTTTCAGCATCCCTGATGGTGGCCATGCATGCATGATGGAAATTTAGCTAGAGCAGTGTCCACAGCACATATTGCAGGACTCTTCCTGACCTCTTTGATATACCAGGGCTTGCTGCTTTTTTGACCGTGTATGCACAGCAGAAACCGGTAAGCCAGGAATAAAAGGAGGAAAGCAGAATGAGAGAGAACCTACCAAAATAGCCATTATGCAAAAAACTGCAACTGTGAGTTGGCCAACATGAGTTTGGGGGGCAAGAGGCAGCAGTGAAATTACAGCCCTGGCACTGGCCTTGCTGGTAAAACTCAACAAGTTTTGTGCAAATACTGCAGGATTTGGACATGTCAATATTTAATTTTGACTTGCACCTTCAGGCAAACTTCCAGGGTATATTTTAAATGTGATGTGGTTTTGGTTTTTGGTGGTTTTTTGATTGTTTGTTTTACATGCACATAGCTACGAAGAGATAAAGTATTTGGGTTTTAACAGTCTGGATCTCAGGCTGGTTTCATTATTTGCACATTAGATATACTGAGATGACTAAAGCATTGTGGTAATCTCAAGAAGAGCCTCCAGGTCGGGTTGCAAAATTAAGGTACAAGCAAAGCATAAAGCTACTGAGAAAAGAGAGTAAAAAAAATCCCCTATTATACTTTAGCCTAATATTAGACACCTGTTGTAGGGGATTTATAAAATGCCCTTAAAGCAAGTGATTCATAAGGTGTAGGCAAGGGACAAACTCCAGACGAGAAATAAAACAAACTAAGCTCATTTGAGACTTGCTGGTGTGCTGGGGAGCTCCACACTCAGCACAGGTCGCACTGCCCTGCCACACCCGCCAAACTCCTTAAAAACAGCATGACTCAAAAATCAAACTAAAAAACATGTTTCATAAGAAATAATGTGTGATGGCAAGTTGCCTACAGCAACATTTAGTATTTTTTCTTCTGTCAGCAGGAAATTGGGAATTTGCTCCCTTGCCAGACGAGCACTGTCCGCACTCAAAGCCACGGGCACAGAGAGCGCCGTAATAGGGAGTAACGCTTCCTGGCCATTTTCATTAAATTACTTACTTTTCACATTCTTTAATGTAATTCAGCTTGTGCCTTAGACTTATCTTCACAACCTCTTCCCTTGTACCTAGTCCGCAAAAGTAATTATATCTAAACATTTAAAAAGCTTCTAGGGAGCGTAAACAGATGAACAGTAAGGTTTAAACCTCAGGACTACTCCTGTACCTGCAAGTGTTCCCTGTCAACCTAGGTCTTTTAATTTTTTGATGATGTTCCGGGATTTGAACATTTACTTAAGCCAACATTTTCCATTCTCAAATGTTTAAAACATTTTTTTGTAATTAAACCTAAGCGAGCCACAGTAGGAACCACCTGGATGATGAGTTGCTCTACAAGTCGGTCTGTCAAGACGAATCAGTATGTTATATATCAACTTAGAAAAATAAACCCTGTCCTCATGTCAGAAGCCATTTAAATTGACGGTTGATTATGGATACTTCCTTCAGCATGACGCTCACCCTCAAGGTGTGCCCGTTTTTTTTCAGGATAAATCTGAAAATTAGAAATGAGCAAAACCATGCCTGAAGCTAAATGCTGCTGAGCATCGAACACACTTGAACCGCACTGGCAGCGCTACCATCGTCTTATGTAAAGGTAGGAGTAGGAAATATTAACCAAATCCTAACAAAGGTCCTTAATGCCTGTCAAGAAAAGGAAAGAAATGAAAAAGATATGGAAGAAAGTATAATATACAGAAGGAAACAAGCTGCAGTTAGCAATTTTTGTGTCGAAAGGCAGAAACTGCTGCGACTAGAAATGTAACCGAAAGCTCTCCCAGTTAACAGAAGAGCTCCTGTTGACTTCAGTGAACTTTTGGATCACATCCAGAGGATCCAGAGGGCTGTCTCTCAGCATAGGATGAATGTAAATATATACAAAACATCAGTTTTCAAAACATCACCTTTCAAGAGCTTAACAAACGGAAAAATACAGGAGAACTAATAAAAAGCAGGAGATAAGCAAGAGGATCTACTGAAGGCGAAATCAAGGTTAAAAAAAAAGCAAACAAACAAACCATCAATGCTCCTAAGACTGACTGTGTAATTTGGGGATGGTGAAAAACTCTTCAAAGCAGATAAAAGCCTGAGCCACAACTTTACGTTCCTAAAATTCAACTACTGGCTTCCTGGCTTGCACCCAAACCTGTTCAAAAGTCTGAGTTGAGCAAAACAGGCGAGGAATTCACTACTTTTTGCCCATTTATCCAAACACATCCATCTTGCTTTCATTATGCTGTTTACATCTGATCTTCATTCTTGCTCTTTTGATATTTCTGTGTTGCCACATGCAGATGAAGCGCAGTATGACAAGATGATACAACAACCCTAAGAGCGTTATCCAATTTTGGACACTCAAAATTTGCCTGTGTTTAGTTCAGTTTAAGGTAAGTGAGTTTAATTTGTTTTTCTTTTTTCTTACTTGAAGATTTCTCTTGACTTTGTAAACAGGATTTAAGGCATACAGGTAATTAAACTATTTTTAATAGCTTAATTAACTAATCAGTGTAGAATCAAAGAGATTTTTATCCCCTGCCTTAAGGAATAGGGCCTTCAGAGGGGGGAAAAGCTGATTTGACCCAGAAAACTGACAAAAAAGCAGGGTTTCTAGTAGAGTCTGAAACAAAGTCTAGCTCCAATTGATATATTAGATTTCTAACATCTTCTGTGGCCTCCAGCAGATGTTATTGCACAACATCAAAATTAAACATTAAGTACAGAAGAAAATAAATATTATTCTGTACTAAGAAAGGGATTAGCACATCACAGTTAAGTGTGCAAAATAAATATCTAACTCCTAATTGCTCTCAGAATTATAATTACTTATTTGCCCATCACGAACACACATACACCCTTTGCTGAAAACTGCTGGATGGGCCGCAGCACAGCGAGTTGTTCCCCGTTAAGTCGTACTGTCTTATTACGTGCACACTGACTACAGCTCCCGGCAAGAAAACCGCTGTGCCGAGACTTTGTTTATGGAGCCAGCTCAGTTCTCATCACAGGCAGAAAGGCCAAACGCCCAAGCTCGTCTCTTTAAAATTTAAAAAGAATGCAGTGCTTTGTCCTTCATGGAGAAGACGAGACTGTCAGACACTTCTGTTCAATATCATGTGAAAACAAACGCTTTTATAAAACTGCAGAGGCTGCATTTATCATCTGATATAAAAATCAACACATGACTGTTAAGTTTTTATAATGAAGGACTTGTTCAACAGGATTACGTTCATTATTGTAAGTGATTTACATCCTATAAATCATTTCCTTGGGTACCTTTTCCTTTGGCTGGCGGTGCTACTCATTCTGTTCCTGCTCTTTTGGAGATGAAAGTTTGGAACATCTCACATATGTACAATGCATAAATATTAAAAGACCAGCTGAGGAAAGCTGCCCTGCTTGTCAAGTGCCTTTGGCGAAAGGAAATTTGGAGCTTCTTGTACCATCTGTGTGCACATCCACACCCTGCTTTCGATTATATTTGTGGAGCTGCGGTCTTGGAGCCAGACGCCCCCGGCCCGGTGCAGCTGACGGATTTCGGCACCACATGGCTGATTTGTATCAGGTGAGGCTCTCACATCTTCCGCCAGTAACGATTTCCAGAGCTTTATTCAGATGGTGCAAGTCTGCAGGAAGAAACATGACGACCTGAAAACAACCTTCTGCTGTGTCATGGCGTACAAGGAAGGCACTGGAAATGTGGAAACCTAGAAGAGAGCAAGGAGCCTCGCCTGGATGGGTTTCATGTGTCCTTCACACTGACAAGCAGTGGCAAAAAGGAGGAAAATCTAGGTGCTCTGATGAACCCTGTTGGGCTTGAAATCATGGAAAAGCATTAGAAGCAGAAATCACTGTCATGCTGGATTTACAATCAAGCTAAATCAATGGGGAAAGATACCAGTTAAGGCTGGAGGGACAACATTTGATGTGATGCAGAACATGGGATCAAAATCAAGTGGAAAATAACACCAGGGAGAGACATGTGGAAATGGAGTGGAAGAAAAGGCAAGAACACCATCACTTTTATAAAGCCTTTGTGTATCTATCACTAATTAAAGCCGTTTCGCAGCTGAAGCAATCTTGAGTCTACTGAATGTAACAGGGCAATACAACTTAGTAGAAATCACTTAATGCATGAAAGCTTGCACAACTGTGTCCTAACGCTGAGCTGAGCTCTTCCCCCAGGGCCTCACCAGCAACCCCAGTTGGGACAAGCTGAGTGCTGCTCCAGTCTTGCTATTAGAAAATGCAGAAGTGAAGCAGTTGACTTTCACGCTTATAAGATCACTACAAGCTTTGTCTTGTCTCATGTCTTTCACTGGTTTGAATTTTAGTATAAACTTCACATAACCAGATACAAAGGCATCATGTTGAGTTGCATCAATTCTGGCTGTGAAACCCTCTATGAGACAAAAGTCCTGTTCCCAGAAGGTGCAGAGAACGATAGGAAACAGAATATCCAGCCAATTTGGACACAATAAGCGTGATAAAACTGCCCATCAGTATTAGATGGTCGAGAGCATTCTCATACTTTGAAATGAACACCTTTAAAAGTAAAGACTGGAAGGGTAAAAAACTCAAACTTTGAGGAAGTTTCACCTTGAAATTAGCCCTAAGGGAACCATAAGGATGAAAGAGGATAAAGTTGAAGGGGAAACTGTGCTATCTTGGCGAACCGACCATGATCAAATCGCTTGAGATGTGTAAGGAAGGCTAGCAAAGGCCTGCTGGACACCTTGCGCCACACTGGGTCTCTGAAGTAAACTTCAAGGGAAAGATTAAAGGGAAAGCTAAAATCCCTAGCGACTCCTCAGAAAGCTGAATCCTACCGACTTCCCTGCGTCGGAGGATCACGCTAGAAAGAGAGGAGCTGCGTCTAGGAAAGATCTGTAGAACCTCTGTAGCTTGTCCTTCCGTACGTTTTTTTCCTTTTCCCTGGGAGCAGCTGGAATACGCAATAACCCACAGAAGTCAGCGATACCTCTCCAGTACTAACCTATCGCCTGGGGGTAGGAAGAGGGGCACACCTTCCCGGGCGTCTCCAGCCACGCGTCCAGCCTTTCTGACCCGGCTCTTGCCACCCAAGGCGCCCTCTAAGCTTTCAGCGGCAAGGGCTGGAGCGGCTCCGGCCCCGCCGGGCGCCCGCCGCGGGCTCTCCACCCCGCTCCGTCTGCCGGGCCCGCGGGCCCGCAGCCGTTCCCACTCCTCCGCCTGCTGCCAGCACCGGGAGGGAACTCGCCAACGGAAAAAATTCTGGTGGGGGCAAAACTAAGAATCTCTAGACAAGGCATTTTTCTGCTAGAGTCAAAACCCGTACGGGCGCACTAAGTACTAATTTAATTATCCAAATCCCTTTCCAAAGGCGTGGTTTTCCCCCCAAATGCAGGAGCAAGCTGGCGACCGACAGCGCTGCAGGGAGAGGAACGCCTGCGCGTTCTCCACATTCCTCTCCCTTCCCTTCCCCTCCCAGCTAAAACAACTTTCCTTCAGCCCCACCAGACCTCCTGCAGTACACGCTGTTCTGCGCTACTTCCAACACACACACAAGCCGCAGGGGCCGGCTACGGCTCTGCCCGGCCGCGACCCGCAGGGGCGCCCGGCCTCCCCTGCTGCCGGCTTCCCCCGGGCGCCCCTCAGCTTCCCTGCGGTCCGCGGCGAGGTGGCAGCCGCCCTCCCGGCTGCCCGGGTGGCCCCCGGAGCCGCGGCGGGACGGACCTCGCGCGCCAACCGGCCCTCCCTGAGCCTGGCCCGCTGCGGCGGTCGGAAAGGGTGTTGCTAGGTCAACCTTACAAGCCGCTCAGTGCGAGCTTTCCTCACCTTCCCTCTCTGACTTTGTCAGCTACGCAAGCAAGAAAATTAGTTTTTACTTAGAAGTTAATATAGAAATACAGTGTTCACCAACAGGGAACAATGTAAAAATACACCCTTGAACAGAGCCTTAACATACCGAAGCATTGTACCCTTCTGCGCAAGGAGAACAACAAAGCAAAAGCACGGGATATGTACAGTCGGTCCCTGCAGCTGGTCCTACGATGGACGGGTCCTCCCAGGGGTGGGCTGCACTGCAGGCAGGACTTCACGAGCACCTGAAGTGCACGCAGGAGAACAGGCTGGTAGTGAGAAGATGCCAAGGACACACCGAGGCTACAGAACTGGAGCCTTTCAGAGAGCATACGTGGCTTGGCAGAAGCATTTCCTAACGTGGTAGTTTCCAAACTTAAATCCTGAAAGTGTAAATGAAAGTAGGGTCATGAACAGAGAAGGCTACTTGGGATTCTTGGGAAAGAATGTCCCCACCTATGGGGACAAGCCCATGGGAGCGCGTGCAGAAGGCTGCTGACCCTCTCTTTCTCTTGAGAAAATGATACCTCTGTGAAAGAAAACCTCAGAGGACTTCTTCCATGGAGGCTTTGCCCCTCTCTGTGCTTTCCCCACAAGGACGAGTAACCTGGCTGCATGCTGGAAGCGGCATGTCAAAGGCTCTGTGTGGCAGAAGGCACGTGCACAACTTTCTCGCCAAGGGCACCACAGGTTGGTTCCCATCTCTGAACACCCATGCAATGCAAACGCTCTTCAGAGACTGCAGGAGAAACAAAAAGGAGAACGTGCTTGAGGTTACTGGTTGATCAAGCCTTCCTGGCTTGCTTTATTTTTGCTTCATCATCCAAAGCCTTCTCTGTTTTTGGAAAGTTGGAGCAAAACCAGTGCAGCTGGTATACAGCTGGACAAACCTAAAAATATGCCTTCACCCCATATGCTTGGAGCAGAGACTTTTGCAGCTATATAAAACTAGTTAGATGAGAGGGCCAAATCTTCAGCACAGCTTTGCTGGTGTCTGGTACCCCTGCCAACGTACACCAGCTGAAGAATTGCTAGAAAACTGCTGAAATGCATGGGATATGTGTTTGGTCATACCCTACGAAATCAAAAATAATATACCAAAACCTAATAAATCTAATAAATACATTTCATCTTGGTTTGGTATTTCCAACCATGTGCATTAAAAGTAAATAAATAATTACTCTAGATGACCCTTCCAGTGCATTTTTAAAGAGGCTGTGATGGAGAACAATTGACTGAAAAAGCCTGAAAGATGAATGTTTCCAAACACTTCCACTATCCAGCAAGACATGATTTAAAAAGAGAACCAACCTCCTTTATTACACTGGCCTCACGATAAGATCTCAACCTTCCTTTCTGTTAGGATTCAAGCCTTTACAGGGTCACGCTACTAAAAATCCCAATCAAATTCCAGTATCAAAACTGGCGTATCTGAACCAAATTAAATTCTCATATAACTGAAATAGTTGAGCACAAAAATAAAGCATTTAGGAAACAAGCAATCTTAAGCTTTTATGTGTATTTTTTCTACACTCACTTTCATAGTTAAATACGCATATTAAAAATTGTTAATTTCTTCTCTCCTGAATTTCAGATCACAACACTGCAAATAAAACATAATGATGGGAAATACGTATTTGCTTAAGCAGTTGGTAAGGAAAGAGCTCAAAGGCGAAGCGAATGGACAGAGTATAAAATCAGAAACACAAAACTCAGGCCTGTTTGTTCTAATCAACAGTTTGAATACTTAGATGGAAGTGGATTACTGACAGCTGCCTCAGGACTCCCCAGCCAGATGCAGCTGAAGAGAAATCATGTAAAGCAGAATTGTATCATGTTCTTCCATTGAAGGGAGAGAAAAAAATGAGCGACAAGCATTTAGAAAGCTTAGGAGAGAAGAACAGATAAAGCTGACCAGGCCAGAAAGAAAACAAACTGGAAGGTAAGAAAGGCAGTAATACTGACAGCTTTAATATACAGGGAGATGACAGGGAAGACAAGACAGACAGTGGTGGTGCAAGGTGGGATTTATGTATCATGCCTCTGGCACTACTACTAAAAATTTTGAAGACCTAACCTCCGAAAGGAACGCTATTAAATATAAGGAATGCCCAGAAATGTTCAGAAATGTTTGTGGCACGTTAGCTGCCCTGATGCTTCATCCTCTCCAGCTCTGCTCCCCACCAGCGTCCCAGCACAGCTCCCCGGGGGGATGGTTGCTTCATCCTCGCTGGATTTTAGCAAGTGTGCCCTCATCACTGCGTAGCACAGCTTGCTCGCACCAACGACAAACATGCTGAATGCCTTCAACTGTTACAGAAGCTCTCAGCTACTTGAGAAACTGGCTCGCTTCTCACAGAGGAAGTCACTTAGCACTAAATGCCAACCTTTTTGTTCCCACAGTTCCTCTGACATTGCAATGCACAGCGAATGTGTTCATAATTTTGCAGAATGTGTTGTGCAATAAATCTTAAAGCCCATGAAAACATAATCAGTTCCCAAAGGTCTAGGTCCCAGAGGATTCAAGGGAAATTTGGTCTCCTCCTTCCCATCTCCCTAAAAAAACTGTCTCAAAGACCAGAAAGAAAGAAAACCCTTACGACAACAGCTTCAAACACCAGAGCAGCGTTACTACGGTCTTCCGGGCTATTACGATAGCACAGCACTTCTTTGTTAAAGCAAATGTCAAAGACAGACATTGAACACTTCCCTCCGACCTGAGCCTTTGAATTTACAACAGTCTCCAGCGAACAGCCTTGCCCACTCTGTGTCATTGAAACGTGAGCCCCAGAGCTCCTCAAATGCTGGAAGCAGCTGCCAGCCGAGCTCCAGGCACCAAACAAATGTTAGTTAAAAGAGAAAAACATAGCTTGTTATCCACAGGTAGCACTGCTGAAAACATCCCTGGAGGCTCTGCGGATCTAGTGTGCAAAAAAGCCCATAATGAAGGGTCTGCTGTGAGCTTCGAAAGCCGGATCCGGTACCGGGTCCAGCAGCAGCTTTGCCTGCCACCATTGGGGCTCTTTTTCTGTAAATGTTGCACCAGTTGCTAAGGGATTTGGCTGGACAATATGATATCTCTCTGTTACTGCACTAGAAGCAATACGTGATCCCTCGAAAACAAAACAACGTTGTTTAAACCCAAACTTAACTTCTTGTCAATCCAGCTGTGGTGGGAAAGTCTCCCGACTCCACGTTGTGAGGCAGCTCCGTCCAGCTGCTGAAGCTGCCCTGGCCCGTCTCTCGGGGCGAAACACAATACTCCCCGCTACAATGGGAAATCCCAAAATCCAGCCTAGCGTAATGCATATCTCCAGTAGCAAATAAAATCTCGTCACACTCAGCAAACATACAAAAGCTGATAGCAGAAGGCGTATTATAGTAATATAGCAGTTCCACAGAACAGAAGTATATCCATGTGAAGAGCTAAACATCTGATTTTGTTCTCTTGTAAAACTGGTCTTAGGCTAACAATGTGTGACACAGGACAGAGATGCATGTTATATATGAGGCAACACTGGATGATTATTTAACTAATGATCCAGCCTTTCTGTGACTAAAGGTAGCTAATGATTTTCATGGACTTTTTCCATTTCATTGGCTTTCTCAGAAACTGTTTGCAAAGAGTAGCTGTTGCCTGATATTACAAATTCCAGGGAGTTTCAGGATCCCGAGCCCCAGCACAGAGCTTCAGCTCCCAGCTGGATGAGAGGGTCTGAGAAAGTTTGGGAACCTTTTAACAGCTCAGAGAAAGATGGCAGACAAGCAGCACTAGGTAAGTGCTCTCCTCTCAGGGCCACCCACTTCGGTGGTGGCCAGGAAGACTGCACGTAAGAGCTATCACCCGCTCAGTATTTCGTGCTTCTACATGACATCCATAGCAGCGTCTCTTCTCATGCAAACATGCCAGAGGTCACTGGTTTCACAACCCTGCAGATTTAGCAGGGTGGTCCTGGTTGCACAGGTGCCTTTGGAAGCTTTTCTGAACCACCCACCTGCCTGATGCCGGGGCTCCTGAGCAGTTTTTGTCAAGCACCCCTTTACTCATAGAAAATGCTAATGCTAATATGAGGGCTCAAGCAGGCATATTTACAGCTTAAATCCACACTGCCTTTTTGCAAATAAACCCTTTTCTTAACTGTGCAAAGGCAACAAGGACGTAGTTTGTGATTTTAAAGCATAACGGCTCCAGGGATACCATTTAGCGATGTGCACGGCAGGCTGAGCCACGTCTGCGCGCCTCTCTAAGGAGCTTCAGAGGGCCGATGTACACGCCAGTTCGCGGAAAGGCACCTTGCTGGAAGCAGAGCTCCCTTTTGCTCTCGCGTGGGAGCAAGGGCTCTCCCTCCCACCCGCGGGCTGGGCTCCCTGAGCCGCACCCTCTCTCCTCCTCCTCGCTGGTGGCTGAAGGGCAGCTCAGCAGGGCCAGGCTGGCTCATAAGAAAGGCCACCCAGTTGCCTACACATCGGACCATCTTATTTAGTGAACTGTCTTTGGATGGAGTGTATGTGGCAAGTCACAGAGGAAGGATGTGTAATTAGTGATAAATAACTTCCTAACATGACCAGCACATTTGTTCTTAATTAACCTCTATTCACATTAAGGGAATTTATGTTATTAAAAATCTTTGCAGAGGACAATCAGTGCAAAGCTATGGCGATGGAAAGCTAACATGCAATGAGCTACACGTGGATGCATCTTGGAGATCTCTGTGCAGCATGAAAATAACCTTCAAATTACAGAAAAACAACATTTGCATTTCCAATAGTCTTTCTTCCTAGCAAGATGGTTTTGCCGTATATTTGGGCAGATCTCTTCCAAGTCCTCCTTTCCCTAAATTGTTTAATGTGATGGAGATGATGAGGATCACTAGCCTGTTTGAGGACCTATAAATTTTTCTGATGTCATTCTGCAGGGGAAAAAACCACCACCCCAAACAAAAACTGACCCAATGCCTTTAAAGGTTTAGCTATTCATTGCTTGAAGCACGAAGCTAAGGGAGATGTGTGGCTGTTTGATTTTTGCAGAATGAAAGGTGTGACCCTATTAAGACTTCTTAGTTCCTGTGCTGAGGCAAAGCAATGAGTTTTGCTAAGTGAGGATTTAGAAAAGCCATCATAAAATTCTTGCTACCGGGATATGACCAAACTGGGGAAAAAAAAACATTAGCTATTTCACATGCTTGGGAAGAAAATTCTTTTAGACAGTGAAGGCAAATAGGGATTATCTAAATCAAACACAGAGAAGCACATCGGACTCCTTCCGGTATTTATTGTGTGGAAGTACGCAATACTGTGATGGGTCACTCCTGTAAATACTGCTCTATACTTACTGCTGCTTCTGCTATTCTGGATTTCAGCATCTTAGGAATAAGATGCACATCCATGTACAGCAAAGTAAACGCTCAGTTATTCTTTTGTCTTCCAAAATGCTTGACCTTAGCTTATTCTAATCATTATCAACCAAAACGCGAACCCTTTCTACCAAAAAGACCATTAACTAGTCTACTGCAGGGTTCCCAAATTTTCTCATGGCATGGACCTCACCACCCACGCTGACATCAGAGGGCCCTGTGTCTTCTCAGGGTGTCCCACCACCACAGAGATGACAGCAGCAGCAGGAGAGAGCAAAAAAGACATCAGGGAGACTGAGAGACACTCTTCGCTGCAGTTTAGCGACAGGAAAGCGAGAGCAGAACTGGCCACAACGTTGTCCTTCTGCAGAGGAGCTGCGTCCCCTGAATCCTCACGTATAAAATGTCACCTATCTCAGATCCCAAATTAGCACACCTTCAAGAGCATTAAACAGAGAGAAAAAATACATGCAAATGTAGCAAGAGGCTGAGTTCATGTAACACATACTACCCCTTTCAACATATTAAAGGTAGTAGACCAGAATACAGGTGGGTGATGAGGATTAACATATACGAGCTGACCGGCTTTATATATATATATAAAAAAATCAATAAAAATTTAATCACAGAAGAATATAACCAACATACATCTAATCCACTGAGATGTTCACAGGGGAATTTTAGTTTCAGCAATGAACCAAATTCGTTTCAAGTTAAACTAATATGGACATCTTTAATTTATTAGTAAAAATGAAAGCAATCTGAACATTATGTTTTCAAAAGCAAAAAGACATTTAATAAATTTTCTCTCTTTTTGCTGTGGGATTGAGGCAAAAATTCAATAACGTATTATCCATGCAGTTCTGAAAAGTTATGGATTCTTATTTATAACAGGTTTTAGCACGGTTTTGTCTTAATATTCTGCAAAGATTTGCTGTCATAACTGAAATTTTTCCTATTGTTAATCATTATCATAATGACGGAAAATTATTTAGTTTGTGACTAAGAGAACACAACTAAATATTGCTATTAAAGACATCCAGTGAGCACACTGCCTGCGGCGATACGTCCATTATCTTCTATTAAATAACGGATACGGATTACTGCAGCTTGCAAATTGTTTTGAAATAGGAAGAGATGGTAAAAATCCTGCCCACAGACCCACCTCCTTGCTGGAAAAGCGCCTCGCAAAAAGCGTCTTTTCCCGAGCGCCCTCTGCGCGAGGCTGCCGGTGGCCTGGCCCTCGGGTGGGCTTCCAGCGCCGCCGCGGACGCGGCGCAGCCCGTCCGCCTCTGCTCCGGCTCCGAAAGCCTCCGGCAGAAGAGACTTCAAAGTCGGCATTAAAATGCAACGACCACCCCGGGGGCAGAAAAGACCTTGGAAAGCCATCTTCTCTAGTCCTTCTCCAAGCTCAGAGCGAGGAATTTCCTTCCTTGTCTTTTCGATATAGTTGCTTATTAAAAGTAATTACTGTGGACTTCCCTTGGAAGAACGTGAGCACGACCTGCGTACGATGGGCGCCCCCGAGGGAGCTCTCTGCGGAGCTGGCAGCGTGGAAACTTAGCGTGCAATAAAATTCAGCTCTTAGAAACCCACCCGTTACTAGAACTATTTCTATTCATGGACCACTCACACTATCCTCTGAAAACACTGAACATAAAAGCAGAATTATATGCACATAAAAGCAAAATTATTTGCACATATCCTTCCTTCCAAGCGTGATGGTTGGGGAGGGGATAGTTGGGGCTCCCTCCTACGAGAAGCACAGAGGTTTTCCTACAGGCTCCTCTGAAAAATCCTTTTCACACTCTTTACGGTCCTTATGGGTCCACCTTCCAACAGGGAGGAAGGCTTAGGGAAAAATCGACAGCCAGGAGCAAGAAAGGACAAGAAGAAGGATTTTCAAGAACTCAAGGATCCTGAGAAGAACCTTCAAAATTACATGCAGCTATTGCTACGCAGAACTAGCAGAATTGCCAAGGATAATGCAGAGGAAATAGTAATTATATTTGCTCAGTGTTTAGAAAAAAAATCAGATGCATGCAGTGACGGACGTCACAGGATGATGACCAGATATTTCTCATTCCAGTACTAATGGTAAACCAACAACCACCAAAACAACACATCTTAAAAACTGCAGCTACACTGTATCTGCGAGTGCTGAAACCACTATAGCTTTTATAGTTACTTTTAGTAACCCATAAAACACTGGGTAAATTTTACAAGAAGAAAAATGTGACTGTCCTGCAAACATTGAAGCAAGGTAAGCGTGTAGATACAGCTCTGCCAGTGCCCAGGCTGACTCAGAGCTTGGCTTGGCAGGAGTTAGAGGAAGGTGATAGCTTCTGCCCAGATGATCCCACGGAGCCCCGTCAAACTACCTTAATACAGGGAACCAGCTCTGCAGGAGCGACAGGTCCACATTAAAATTTTCCTCCTGCTTCCATCTTTCACTTGGCTCTCTTTAGAAATCAGTTCTGATGGTCTCACTTATAATGCTCCCTACCTGCGGAATAAATTCAGTCCTACACTCCGTACCCTGGAAAATCACTGCCGTCCTTTTACTGAGCACACCGAGGTTCCTGCAGCTCCCCAAGGCTGATAGCACTGCTAATGTGTATGTATTACACACAAGCAGAGATCAATGCAGTCTGCTGCACCTCTGGATCAATAGCACAGAAATAAAAATGGATTATGGACATATGAATATACAATGACATATGACAGAGAACAGAAAAATCTTAAAAGAACAAACAAACAAAAAACTCGTAAAAAGAAAGGCAGAAAGAAAATTTAACTCCACCACACAAATTCCAAACTTATTTGCAGTGCAACTATTTTTAGACATCACATTTTAGTCACTAAACTGCATTTATTCTAACATTGTGGGTTTTTGTGTTTTTTCTTTTTTCCTAAACCATCTATGGAAGCTTTTTGGTCAGATATAGTAACAAGCGGTCACCATAGTAATTTTAATTAACAAGCTCTAATAAATTTGCACATGTTGCAATATACAGCTCTAAAAATACACATGTATCCCCAAGACTGAGGCCAGATTGCTCGGAAGCCAGGCTCCCCACGAGGCTCAGAGCGGTCTTTCGATGACAGATTTCCTTCTGATGCTGGGACAACCGTCCCACTTTCCACTACACCTGGAGTCTCAAAAATTCACTCCAAACACAAATTTTACTCCAAGCTCCATCAGCATCCCTCTCCACTCACCACCTCAAGGGTATCCTGTGCTCCTGATGCTGCATCTGAGTTTGCACAGAGAATAAAACTCAGAGATGAGAAAAATCACTCATTTTGGGGGGTTAATCTCAGTCATTTTGGCTGGAGTCAGACAAACCTGACTCTGCAGTTGGCAGCACCAGAGTTATGCAGGCTCGCCAAGAGGGAGAAAAACAAACCTCTCTTGTGTCAAAAGCTTCCAATTTCCATGGGAATCGTCCACCTGTAAAAGGCCACTCAACCTAACCAGGGGAAATTGCGTGGCATCGATTAAGTATCTTCTCTGCCACAGCGACCTGTTGCTCACTGGAAGGGAAATAGGCAGAAAGGACCGCGATGCACTGACGACACCTCCAAAATTCCCAGCCACATCAGCACGGCAAGCACCAGGAGGAACGGCCCTGTCGATGAGGGACAGGCCGGCGGCTCTTCGGCTCTGGCAGGCCTCGCGCGCTCCAGCGGACGCCGGCGAGCGTCACCCTCGGCAGAGAGCAGCGCGCGAGCACGCGCTCGTCTGTGCCGTGCCCGGCGCCAGCACGCGGGAGGGCGGCACCGGTGCCGGCAGCCAAGAGCCTTGTGACATGATGTAGAGCATCTAATAATTACACACCTAATATGACGAGATGGAATTGAACCTGATCTCAATTAGCAAGCAGAAGTATCCTTCCAGCTGAGATTAATATTGATTAAACCATAACAAGACTAGTACTTGCCAATAAGAGCTCTATAAAATCCAGGGAAGGTGAGGCCAACCTCTAAGTTGGGAGCACTCTGTCATAAGCTGTAAAGACAAGCGATTCTCCGATGGCCTAATCTGTCCTTTTCAAAAAAAGGAAATTTAGCTCTGTATAATTCAGGAAATTACAATCATTTTGGCGGACAGTTAGACTGGCCAGGTGCCCAGGGCAGAGCTCAACAGCCTTTGGAAGACGGCTCTGTTTTCCTTTTAACTTTCTGCATCGGTCTTTACGCTCCTGGTATGGCGTTAATCACACCAAAACCCCCCGCGCTCTCCCTTTACTCCCTCCCTGCTGTACAGCCCAAGATGTGGTTCCCATTATTGATATACTATACTTCAAAAAGTAAGTTTGTGTTTTTTTAACTTCCCTCCTCGCACCAAATGAAGTTGGATATATTGGAGCTGAACAAATATACTGGATTTATTGGCTCATCCTCTGAGTGAGGTATAATAGTTCTATCAGTCCAATCCTACATTTCCTTTACATGGAAATGATTGGATTTATTACTACCCATTTTTAGATCATATTAAGTCAAACCATAACAACTAAGCACCCTTCAGGGCTTACGACAGATTATAAAATGCTGCTTGAAAAACAGACATGCAAGGGCATGGGATGCAACAATACAAAGCTTAGGACAAATCTTATTTTCAAAATTCTTGATCCTATTTAAGTGGTGTTTTAAAATTTTCAGGCCAACTTCACAGCACTCCTTTACAGATCATGAAAGATTGACTGCTAGTATTCTTCAAAATATAAAAATGCATGCACAGAGAAAATTGATCAGCAAGTACCTGTTAAAGAAAACTTCTTTCAATAAGCCTTTTTTGATACTTTTTCCATAAAAAAGCTACTTGCAAAGAACAAAGACCAAATGACAACTATTAATTTCCTTAAAATGAGTGCACGAGGCAAATGAAGCCCAGGAACCTTTGGCTGCACGGTTATTGCAGCCACAGCGTGTGCTGGCCTGATGGGGAAAGAGCAGTCCGCTGCCAATATTGATCGTACTTTGCAGTATGCTCTGGGGAAAGAGGGAACATTTTTCCCTGGGTAGCACCGGGCAGAATATCTCTTAAACGCAAAGTATTACACATTAATGCAACGATACTGCTGGCCAGTGAGCTACAGGCACAGCTAAAAAATATTTTCCCAGTAAGGAACTCTTCTAGCCACTTCTCCTGTGCACAAAATTGCAGTCCCTCACATCCAGGCAAAAAACTACCCAAACAATGCCAGGGTAATAAAAGATGATATAGAAGCTTATTAGAAAATAAACAAATCTTTCTCCAGCAGGCCACAACAAGAGGGCATCAGGAAGCCAAGAATTACCAAGATGCTCTTTCACTTACTGCAGCCTCTGGGACTTACGCAGGTTACCGGGGACAACAACAGTGCAACAAAATTCAAGTGTAACAAAGTTGTAAGACAGCACTAGCTGCTGAAGTATGTGATCATGCTTGCTAAGCCTCTAATCCCAGCTCTGATTCCTTTTCCCCTTCATAAACAGTGCAAACAGAGCAAGAATAAATCACTGCTTGCATATTCAAAGGTCGCTTTTCTTCTCTCCTCTGCTGGGGATGTGCCTGAGGTCACATGCAGGGCTAACACAGTGTAGGAGACGGGTGCAGAGGTGAAGGACAGGGACTGGCCCTCCCAGAGTCTGTCCTTCCCCTAGGACACGGGGACCTCCATGACAATTATATCCATCTCATAGTGATAAAAACTGCAGCACCTACTCACTCAGCAGTGGCTCTGACTCAGAGGCCGCCTTCTCTCTTGCCCATTTCCCAGGTCCATCCCCGAACAGACCCTTACAACATGGGTCCACAACATCTCTCTGCCCATCCTGGCTCTGGTCTTGCCCAGCTCTGCAGTCTGCTCTCACTGCTCTCCTCCCTCTTCTGGTACAGTTTTCCCACTCATCGGCTCTAATCCACATTTAGTATCAGCTGCATTAAGGAGACCCCTGGCCAGACAGCCAGGTGCCAGGACGGCAGCTCCTCTTGAACACTGGCCAGGCTGGGCTGCGCTAAGGCTCATACTCATTTACACTAAAATCCTCGAACCTTGTGCTGGAGTTCAAGCAGTCACTTTGGCCAGTACAACTGCAACTGACTTCCGTCTCAGATCACCTCCCCATCAGGCTTCAGCCAGTAGGTCCACTGGCATTAACCACCCCTTCGTAACTGTTCGGGATGACATTGCATTGCACACTCTTTTGGATTATTCCAAAGCATTCCATTTCTTGTTATTTTATGAAGGTGAGAAACATAGTATGAACAGGTCTCCTAAAAATGAGATTTATGTCCAACTGCGAGCAGAGTTACAGCACAGAGAAAATTACAGGCCATAAACAAACATGCGTATAGATAGAGGATGGCTTTTAATACGTATCTGCAAAACATTCTTTGGAATGCTTAATGAGAAACCAGTTTCTGGTCCTCTAAAACCATTTCCTTAAGAGTTAGTGTGCTCTGTGCTTAACTAGGGTGAGTGGGCCAGCAGAAGGAACACTTTCCATTTCCATTTCAAAGGATTCCAGCATAGGCAGATATTTCCAAACATCACATTTGCAAAATACTGCTGCTATTAAATCTATACGGCAAACTAATTGCATCACCCCCACAGAAAAGCTCGATGTCATTTGGCGTGAAATGACTCAGAGTGCAGAGGGATGCAGGGCATCCTTCCAAAGTACAGGTTATTCCCATAAATCCTTTTTTGCTCCCCTCACAAGCTCCTGTATCTGATTCTTCAGGATCACATAACACCCTTTTCTGCAACTAATTCAAAAGATTGGGCATAGCCAGAAATCTACATTACAGTTTTTTCTTCCTTACCTTACATGGTCCTCTAAAGCAGGCCCATGTGGAAGGTTCAGGCTATTTGATTGAACTGCCTAAAATATCAGCTCAGACTCAAACACGCTTTGAAAAATACCCTCTGGTGAGGTTCACTCCCCACTGCAGCCCACTCCAGTGCAAGGACATCTCCTCCTCCTCCTCTCACTGCTACCTCCTCAGGCCCATCCTCAACCCCACTTTCACACTTCATGGCTCCAAAGGTTACTACTGCTCTGGCAGGACACCTCAGCAGCCAAGTACTCCACAGGCCAGAATCATCACATGCCTTTAGTGCTTCCAGCCGCCCAAACAGCTAGGAAAGCTCTGCTACCTCTTTGGTGCCACTTCTGTCACGCAGGAATGTCACAACATGCTTCACAGTCAGCAAAAGCCTAAATGTTCACACCTAGCTCAAATACACAGATTACAAGTACGTGCTACAGTCAATAAAGAGGGTGAAGATGTGGAGAAAGCCCACGGCTGACAGCAAGAATGCGGAAGAGTAAGAGATCAGGATGCAATGTCACTAGTTTCACAGCAAAGAAGAGGTGGGTTTGAGAGCTAAAACGGACAGCCAGTAAAGACTACCTTATTTAAGCTGAGAATCTTAAAGGCTTCCTGTGTATCAAGAAAATCAACTTGAAAACGCAATAACCAGTTGCACCAGTAACTTCTCTCTCAGCTGCTGAGATTGTGAACAGTCGCACTTTGTAATCTTACAGTGCAAACAGCTCTAATGCCATCTGGCCACACATTTCTGGCCAAGATCATTTAGTGGAGCCCATCATGAAAAGTTGTACATCCTCCTAAAAATTCAAATTATGCCAGCTGTGCCAGAGCGTCACTTGTGTTTCAAGGAGAAGGACAGCTGTCATCCTCTTTCCCTGAACACAGGAAGTGGACCACCTTGCTTAAGAGACCTAGGCTTTTTTTTGATGGCCCTAAATTATCTTACTCTTTGCTACAAAAAGAAAGGGGGGAAGTGTCTGTTAATATTTTTGGTTTGTTTGCTAGGAACCAACTTGGGAATATACAGCATTAGGTTTCTATACCTATACTGAGCTACTATGAAAAAGGTGGTATTTGGACCTGGACTCTAATCTGAATTGAAGAGAGCATGGGCTCTACAAATATCCTCAGATCTGCCCTGGCATGAAATCAGTTATGTTCTTTGCCTTCACCTCTCCCAAAGACCCAGATATTTCACATATTAAATATTACCCCAGCAATTTACTGCCAGTTTTAAATTGCTCTGTCATCTCAGATTAGCAGTCATCATTCATGCTAATATAGACTAAATGGTATCTCTCTTGAAATATGTGAAAAAGAAATGGGATTGCAGTGAGGGTTGCAGGACACAAAACTTCTAGTCTGTGAGCAACTAGTTGCTGTAGGTACTTTGGGCCACAGAAGCATTAATTTGAACCTGTAACTTTGCTATTATGTTACTGTAAGGTCAAATCTTGTTTGCCTTAAGCACACACCTATTCCCACTGGCTCTGTGGGGCTATTTGCAAAAGCAAAGACCAGGATATATAACCTGAAACGAGCAGTTTAAGTGGTACCACCACCAAAGCCTTTTGGCCCCACACATAGCTAACTTAGATGCTTTGGGGACATGAGAGGTCCTGGTGTGCCACCAGATCTGCTGCCTGTCCAGACTCCTACATTGCTCACAAAGAAAAACACCAGTGGGGAGAAATATAGCCCAATCCTCAGTGTGACAGGGAGGAAATGGCACTGGCAAATGCTTATTTTAATGATAAAAAGCATTTGCCAGGCTTGGGCTTAGCAGCAGTCGAGATGTTTTTACTTTCCAACCTGGAAGAGGAAATATTTCAAGGAGCACTTTTTGATACGTTCACTGTGACTTGATTTCTGCATCTATAAAAAAATAAAGAATATCTATATAGGCTGGGCTGCAGATGCTTTGCAAATCTTTGCATACCAGTCCATTTTATAAGGTTGTAGTGTGATACAATTGTACATGATTTACTGCAGGCCGAACAGCCAGCAAAAGTGAATGTAAATGAAAATATTAAAATCCCAATGGTTTTTCTTTCCAGAATTAATACTAAATCCACTGTCTTCTTCATTTTATTGTTTCTCAGAGTATATGGAAACTAAATAGAAAATAGCCCCATGAAGCATTGTTATGTACAGACCTCACTACCTAGTTTTCTTTCTAATCCATAAGTTTGACAGTCTTTTAACTCAAGTATCCCTAAAACGTGAAGAATATAGAGTGCCTTATTTCCTAGGGATTAACAGTTTCATCTTCCCAGCACGCCTACGTTGACCGAAATCCATTTACAAATACCACCACTGAATGCAACCGAACGCTTCGGAAATGTCCTAAGTGTAACTGCGGCGCCTGTCTTGGGCCATCCTGAGCCTCCCTTGCAGCTCCCACTGATTCTGGTGGAAACGCAGAGCGCAGAATGACGACGCCAGCGAGCACCTTAGCTCTCCTACGCTGCTCTCAGATAAGAGAGGGAAGAACCAATATTTCTAAGCTGCAAACTTCCGTAACCCAGACTATCTCTGGGAAGTGCAGTGAGTGGATGGCTTTGAAGGATGACCACCATTTACAAATGCGGGACCATCTAGCTCTTGAAATCAGTTATGATGATGTCCTTCAGGTTCTCTGTCTGTCTGTCCCTCTCATTTTTAATCCTCCTTCTGGGTTCAGTGCTTTCTGAAAAGAAACAGCCACTCCTTTTTATTTTTTTTCTTTTTTTTGGAATGAAGGGAGAAGAGAGAAAAGAAAAATGAGGCAAAGATTTGTCTGCAAAAACGCTTTCAAACATGATTTCTCTTGGCTATTGCTTATTTCTCTGCTCCTTTTAAACAGAGCTCATCTCTATTTTTCCACACATAATGTTTGTTAGCTTTCCTCTATCCTGCTTCTTCCATGAATAATAAGGTACTTACACGGCTCTTGTTATTAAAGTACATGCGCACCTTTACCTATCTTCAGAATACCTGGGGGAGCTGGCAAAGTCCTATTACAGTCTCGGGCCCAGAACATCAGGGATATTTAGGGGCCTGCCACTGAGATAAATGGGATTAGATGCCCCATGGCACTTCTGGCTCGCAGCCTCTACTGCGTCCCTAGAATCACAAAGGACATCTTCAGTGAAGCAAGGAAGCAGCGCTGAGAGGCTCACAGTCTGGGTGGGGGTGCTAATTCCTGCACAAGTTTTTCTTTTTCCATTTAGTCTGAAGTTGCTAAAGGATGAATAAATCAGATAAGGTTCCTATTCTCTTCTGTCTGCAGAAGCCCTGGTGACCAAGTGCTTCTCAGAGGTAGGATGAGCTTGGACAAGGCCTGGGCTGCTTTGGCCTGCTCCTATGTCCACCCTGACCAGCACTGCTGTGTTATAAAGGATATTTCCACCTCTTCTGTAGGGCTCTACCCCTGGTTAAACCTGAGCAACAAATCTGCAAAACAAGCAAACAGGCTGGCCACACTGCACAAGAGGGGCAGTGTAACCGCTGGCATCCGCACTCGAGAGCGTGTCTGAACACATCGACTCAGGAACACGGACATCTATTTTGAACGTCAAACTTCCCAAAAGCAAACAGTGAACCAGGCAGACGCAAGGTAACAGGACACGATTTTCCTAAAGAAACAAAAATCTCACTGTCTCAGAGTCGTTTCACCCAGGCACCTTTGGGTGGTCAAAGCATGGAGTTACCTTGAAAATCCTGCCCAGGAGCTTACCGCAAGGACTCGTGCTCATACGCAGGCATGACGACCTACAGTGGTCAGGTATTCATCAGGACAGCGCGGGCGGAATATTTTTCCCTATTGCAGCTAGTGGAAGATGTGACTTCCCCCCGCCATGGTCGGTAACCCTGAAATACCCACCTCCATCGCCACGGGCACGCATCTTCAAATGAGGAGAGATGGTATTTTCCAAGATACAAGATACATGTTAGTTCAGTCTTTCCAGGATATAAATTAACTCAAGTATTAAAACATTCACAGCAAACTACCTGAGAGTTTTCAATGTCTTTTCAGCTTCTTAAAAACAGACACTCTTTGATGCTTGTTACTTTAAAGATGCAGATTTTTGCCTGGAAGTGGACCACTTAAATTCTCTAAAGTGAAAGCCGAGAAAGAAAATCTATTTCTAGGCTCAAAATAGTGTTTTATTATTTATTCTGTATATGAAAAAATGTCTTGATTGTGATAGGGTGGATTTTTGAATTAACCTGAGGTACTCTAGGATGTTAAAAATGGGAGTTGTAGTAGGCTTACAAACATAACCCACAATTCGTGTGTCTGCATGTGTGTTGGGGGCAGGAGGGCTGAATATTCAATTCACTCCATGAAGAATTTTGTGGATTTTTGAGTTTCACTGCCCATTTTCTCCATGACATTAACATCCTAGCACATTCAGAACATTATTCTTATTTATCATGTCAGCAATTCTTGTAAATAAGAATTTATAAATTGTTCCTTGGATATTAGTTTTGCTAATTTGACACTTCTGTAAAGTAATTTTATGCCTAATAAGAATTCAAAGAGCTCCAGCTTCATAGCCTGAACTGCCTGTTTGCAGCAAGCTCAAACGGACGCATTTTATCAGCTTAACTCGACAGAGCAAATTTCTATTATCAGAGGAAAACGAACTTCCCGTTCCCGATTTTAGGCTCCAAATTATTTCAGTGCCTTGTGCAAATCTGGTAGGATGGAGAAAACGTAGTCTACTTCCAAGTTAACACTGCTAAAAAGCACCGTAAATCTGCGCCTCGGCAGATAACGTCTGAGGTTTACGCACAAAGACAACACAACTCTAGCGAAATAATTAGCAAGATTTACGGCAGCGCTCTGACTGCCGGGGAGACCCGCGCGGATTCAGACGCGCTGCTGGTGGCCGCGCGGCTCCCAGGCCGTCCGGGCGGCTTTTGGCGCAGAACGCGAGAGGTGCCGAAGGGGCCGGCCCCC
>NW_028186348.1:760779-855099 GCF_003343005.1 Rhea americana | reverse complement strand
ACGGGCGCCGCCGCCGCAACGCCCGTCCCTTCGACGGGCGCTGCCCGAGAGAGACCCGCGAGGTTTATGACGGCGCAGATTCCAGCCTTTTTAGTCCCTTTAAGGAAAATCAGTCGGCATACTTTCTTTGAATGGAAAAAGCCCAAATGCAGACCCTGCCTGCTGACAAACTTCTGTATATTACCCCTAATTCCATTAAATGGGCTTCTGATGGTTGCAGTAAATACTGCTTTTCTCTCTTTGTCCCTGCACCCCAGTCTATGCCGTGGCTCTCTGAACATGACCACTGCTATTTCCTCCCGTCTGCTCTCTGCCAGGGCCTTTCCCTCCCCCGTGCTTAGCAAAACGCCTCTAAAGAGCCTGAGCCGAAGGTGCACGAGCGTTGCTGCTTACAGGCTAGTTCTGTATGCGCCTGGCATTACGCTACCCCGTTTTGCAAAGCACGGTCACCTCCCATGGAAAATTTTCCTACTCTGCAAACTCAGAGTCTGCAGAGCAGCAAAATCCTCCGCCCTGTCTGCAGGAGGGACCGTGCGTTGCTGCCGGCGCAGGCTCGGTCCTTCCAGCTGCGCCAGAGCCAGGTGGGCTTTGACCGCGCGCGCCCACCTCGGGTGGGTACAGTAACTTCACTGTACTCGGCGTCCCGACTCGGCTTGTTTCGATGCAGAGGGCTCTTTGGAGCGTGAGCTTCTCCGGGGACGCCCGGCGTGGGCCGCTGCCCCTGCAGTGCGGTACCCGCGCCGCGTTCGCCGCGGCCGGGAGCGCAGCGGGGCTGCTTCCGACAAGCTGTGCTTCAGCCGCACCACGTCTCCTGATCAGCGCTTTTGTTATTTCCTTTTATTTCTGAGAGCAAAGCGACAGAGGGTCCAAAACCTTTCTCACGTCCGTATCCAAAGCTGTCCCGTAAAACTAAAGGTAATTGCTAGCTTCTTAACAGCCTGGCGTTTACCGCTGCACCTTCCAGGGAAATAAAATTCGAGACTAAGCAACTATTGAGCCCCGCAGGTCCATTCAGCGTTCTCGGTAGGCCCTTTCCCCCCGTATTTAAGCCAAAACAGTAACTAATGTAGGCAGGAAGCACAGAGAGCGATTGCTTACTGGTGACCAAAGGTGCGAAAGGTCGAGTGTTTATTTCCTCCGCTCTCCTGACGCGAGCGGGGCCCAGAATCTTTTAATTATATTTCATGGTACTCTGAACTTGGGCGAGGACATAAAACACATTTATAGCTCACTTAAATTCTTGGTAATGAAACCGCCATCCTACATAGGACCTCTGCTAATCAACTGAAGACTCTCTGAGTCTGTGCTTTAAAAAAAAAAAAGCAAAAAAGCACTTTTTCTCCAACAGAAATGCTCATCACCGCTTAAAGGCAGCTATGGGAAAAGCAAAGTAGTTTTTAGGTACCAGTTGAGTCTGCATCAGTTCACCTGAGAGGTGTGAAGTACAAAAATACAATTTCACTGGCAACACACATTTACTCTAAGCTTCTCTAAAGCTCTTCTTGCCTAAATATATGCCACTTTCTCTCCCTTTTAGGGAACAACAAAAAGGAGGCAATCACATACAGAGGTCCTTATGTGAAGTGCCGGACCACGACACAGCGAGGGGCCAGCGCAAAGCTCCCTGCGCCCCATGGTGTCCCAAACGCTGCTTCAGTTGCCCCCAAAAGCAGAGGAGAAATGCTGCTCTCAAGAGGCAAGCCCTAGCCGCTTCCCGTGGGTCAAGTTTACTGCGTGCTGCAGCACAACACGTTCGTTGGCATTCATTAGTCCTCGCGGGCCCGCTTATCCATTTTCAGCAGCATTAAAACAGGGTTTGCATTTTAGAAGTGAACCGCGGTAGCAAGCAGCTCCGGTATCTCCAGTGCTGTAAAGGCTGCATCCAGACCGATACTCACGCTACGCGTCACAGCAAACGTGGCTGCCCAGAGCCTTGATGAACCAACAGCACCATCTCTATTTGGGCTTTTTTTGGGGGGGGAGGTGGAGAGAGGAGAGAAGATTTTTTAATTATTATTACTGTTGTGCAGCTTGGAATATCGCAGAGCAGCGACAGATATCACTGTGATGCTTATTAATGCACTCACGCACTACTGGCAAAACACTAGTAGAAATGGAAAGCAAAAGATTAAAGCCTCAAATATTCACAGTGAATATTTGGAGAAGACTGAGAGAGGATCTTACCAATGTCTACAAATATCTGAAGGGAGGCTGTCAGGGGGATGGGGCTGAATTCTTTCAGTGGTGCCAAGTGGCAGGACAAACCAAAACATGGGAAGTTCCATCCGAATGTAAGGAAGAGTATTTCCTGTGGGAGTGACACCGCACTGGAACAGGTTGCCCAGAGAGGCTGTGGAGTCTCCTTCTCTGGGGATATTCAAAACCCACCTGGACGTGATCCCGTCTGACATGCTCTAGGTGACCTGGCTTGAGCAAGGGGGTTTGGACTGGATGATCTCCAGAGGTCCCTTCCAGCCTCAGCCTTCCTGTGATTCAGTGAAGCTGTTCATTTTTTCTGTATGTGATTCTCCTTCACTTGGATCTCTATGTTTTAAGAGCTGGAGACCATAATGTAATATTCATATTTAACTAGATATCTGTGGTGTTTCCAAGCCAGATTAACAGCTTTGTTACCTCCTGACATAGGAATATTCTAAAATATTCCTCTCCAGTAACAGCTATAGGGAATACGGTAATTCCTGAAATTGGGGCATGCCCCGTTTTCAGCTGAGATGGGCACACACACACGCATATATTCCCTCCAATAATCAACATCTCTGAGCCACCAAATTTCCATGGATCCATGCTCTTGACTCTCTGTACTCCTCTGAAAAAAAATCACAGCCTTCATTCTTTGTGAAAGAACAAACATTTGAGCAATTTTCATGGCTTTCTTTATGGCCATTTTTCCTATTATGTTTAATTTTGGTTCAGACTCTCATTTGGCAGCTCTCATAGGTTGAGCCGAGGAAGACGACTGCGGCTGCTGTTTCAAGCAGCAGGTGTAGCAATCAAGGCTGAAGCACGTGCATCCCTCTTGGACGGACGGTCCTGACAAATGCAGACAACGCTGCCAGGATTACGTGCAAAAAGAAAGCTAACATAATCAATTCAAGGTGCTTCAGAGGAAAAAACAAACCCTTATTATTTCTTTTCTCTCCTAACGGCTGCAGCCTCTACTGCTTTCCGAGCAGCGCTTGCAGGTAAGTCACCCTCCTGCTGGTGGGCTGCACGAGGAACGCTGTGGCTGCCGGCTGACCTCCCCAACACGCCGGCCCCGCCACGCTCTGCAAAGGATGGATCCTGCTGCAGCAGCAGCAGATTACAAGCATCATTCCTAAGGGGAAATCTTTACCCTACCTCTACCAAAACTCTAGCTGTCACATTTACATTTACTCCAAGTTTTTTAGCGTATCCTAACCATTGCTCCACCTAATCAAAGCACTTGATGCTGGCATCATGTTTTGCAGAATGAGATCCTGTGAAAGCTGCGTTACAGATTTCTATTTGCCTTTACACAGGGGAAGAAACTGGCATCTTGGCTAACTCCGTGGGTTTAATGAAAATGAATTATACTCCCAAGTGTCTTCTGAAGTTGCTGGGTAAAATGAGGGATTTTTTCCTCTAATATGGCTAAACTTCAGCGAATGTAAGAAACAGAATCAGAATAATATTTGACATAACCTGGAAAGGAAGTGAGGTACTGGAAAAAGCTTTGCACAGATTATACCATGTTAACTGTACTTTTAAATGTAAGAAGCTGTGCTGGTTTGAAAGGATAAATGGGAAACGGAAAGGGGGGCAGGAGAAGTGAAGCGTCTGTAAGCAGCCGCTACACATGAAGACGAAATGCTTGGCGAAGGCCTTCAGGCTCTTTCTACCTCAGAGAGGGGTTATCCACTCCCAGCCTGGTTTCGTAAGTACAGGGCGCCTTCAGGCTCCCACCGGCACCACCAGGCTGCTTTGCACTCCTTCAAAGCCACCCAACCCTGCTAATTGCACTGGGCCCCCGTTACTGAGCAGGCTGTCCTACCAGAACAGGATCACTGCAAGTTAGGGGCTGGCAGGGCTCCCGGCACTCCTGCAGCTTAACCAAAGCCAAGGGACGCAGGCTGTTATTTCCACGTCTAGCATCGCATGACCTCGCGCAAATCGCTTCCCTCCACAGAGCACTCACTACAAACCTTTTAAATACAAACTCCTCGGACTACAGCTGGGTCTCAGACGAGTAGCATGCCCTGCGCTGCCTGGCAGTAACAAGCATCTTGGTGTGCTATCTCAACGGTAATCAATAATAAAGCAGAATCAACAGCTTGCTGAAAGCATTTCTCATTAGAGAGAGCAAAGTACTTCTATCAGCTCGAATGAGAAGAGATACCCTGAAACACAGAAAACAACGCAGCCTGCTGTGTCAGGACATGCCACGTATTTTAGTTATGTATTTTCAAGCTTACTGCCTGTGCCAGAACCTCGCCTTGGAGGCCTCGATGCTCCCACGCTGCCCCAGGGGCTGTGTAGGAGCAGAGGCCCCATTCCCGGCAAACACTGAGCTGGGGGGGAATTGCCCTCGCAAGGGTTCATGCAGAGCTCCTACATTTCTTTGCAAAAACAGCTGCCCAGGAACTATTTTCCTCTTGTGAGGAACACCAAGTATCAGAGCGCTGAACAGTGGGAACTGCTTCATGCGGAATGAGTTAACTTTAACCGGAATACGGTTGAGTGTAAATGGGTCCACAAAACAGGCTCTTCTGAAGAGCCATGCTGAAACTTCTCAGCTGTTCATCTCCCCTTTCATTGCTTTGACCTCCATCCGGCCAGCTGACTAAACCCTCAGCCCATATAACGCTTCTTCAATCACCGATGGCCACATCCAACACTGGCAATAAAAGCTTGGCTGATCGACTGCCTCTTCTGTGAAATCAGAGGGTTTCAAGGTTTCATGCATTGATTCCTGAATTTTAAAAATAAACTCTGCCAACACTTTTTTCCACAATGACTGCCATCACCAATTTCTTGCAAAATATGCCTGTGTCACGCAGCATCTCAGGAGAGCCGGTGCTTTCTTTTATGTCCCCAAACAGATGTACGTTACACTGCTGTCTGCGCCCTTCGGAGACGAAGAGGCTTTTTTCCCTACGACAAAATAGTGACAGCTGTTGAAACTGAGACGCCTGATCTACCTTTTCCACCTAAACGCAGGGATGAAGGACCTCACCTCTCCAGGGTCTGTAAAGCCCCGCAGGAAGCCCCCTGCTGCTGTGCTCTCATCCCAGGCAGCACCGCTGTTTTGTTTTGTTTTTTCTGTTTACAAAAGAGAACAGTGCGCCTATGCCATCTGTTAAGTGAAGCGTTGCACGCACCGCGATACACCCTGCGGCACACGGCGGCAGCTTGCAGACTCAATGTGAAGAGACGTGGTTGTATGGGGCAAGAAAACTCCAGGTGCTGGAAGGGCCGCAGGTGAGTCTCACAGTCGCTGCCCTGCGGCAGCGCCCTACCGGGAACGAACCTTGCCCCGAGCGCAGGAATGCACCTGGACCGGCACCCACCCCGTCCCAGCGAACCATCAATCCCACGGGAGCTGCTCGGCGTGGCTGGGTGCAGAGGGACGAGCTCTGCTGGTCACACTCCTCCCTGACCCGAAGGCGTGCTGACCGGTACTGATGAAGGTACAAGAAGCACCCACACAGCCTGGTGTTACCCAGCTTCACAGACCCTGATCTCACAGGGACTCTTTCTCAAACCACCACAGCTTTTAAGCAGCCCACGACCTCCACAGAGCACCTCATGCTCTCTGCACTTAGTGCACTTAGCCTACCTGCAGCCACGGCACCGGTGATGCTCAAAGAAATGGTGCCATCTTCCCTGCTTCAACCCACCACTCTACGCGGACTCCTTTCCACAATGCGTGAGACGAAAGGCAGTTATTTCAAAAGCCAGCAGCATTGCTTCTATTTTAAGACATGACCATGGAAGATTCCTCTCCACTATCCACATATACACACACTATTTTTTAGAAGGCATCTGACAGAAACCAACCCAAGTCCCACGGGATTATCTCAGCCTGAGCTTCAAGCTGTCTCCATGAGACACTCACCGCTGAAATTGTGGTAGCAGGACAAGACAAGTCTGGCCCTGTCGTGCCAGGGGTCACACATCTGAAGATGCAAGACCTGGAGTTCCAGGTGGCCTATTTTTCTGCGCAGAGCAGTCCTGCTTCTTTCAGGACACAACTTCTGGTGCATGGGCCACACAACTCAGACACCTTAAAACTTCAGGCCTGCAGGGTTTGGCTTGTATTATTATCATCAGAAAACATTTCCAAAATTCAGATTCAGGTTTTGATTCTGTAGTCCAAGTTTAAGCCTGCTGGGCTTACTCCAATAGTTTTGTAACCAGGACTTGCTTAATGTCTATAGTATACATAAACACACACATTTTGAATACTTACCTATGCCACTCTACCAAAACTATCCTTGTTGGGGCTGAATACTTTTATGTATTACAGGTTAAATAAGTTGGTTCCTTCTACAAAGACATATTGGGCTGAGTTTTAAATAGGAAGTCTCTAGAAATCTCTAAAATTTGGACAGCTTTTAGGATGTTCCCACCTCGTAACATTTAAAACAATGACTCATCTTCACAAGAAATACGTAATTGTCTAAAATCTACTCTCATGTAATGTTAATTATCTGCATGTGTGTTAACATATGTGATTTCCAGCTATGCACATTTAAAATTATGAGAGCTTTTAGATGACATCAGCTTTCCAATGGGCAACCACCTATAAAATACATAAATTATAATTAACATTTGATTGCTACAGCTTAAAAACCACAGAAATTACGACAGCTACACATACAGCTTTCAGACTGTGTGGTATGGAGTAAAAGCAGAAATTTTTCGTTCTACTTGTTGATGTTCCCTTAAAAACACAAAACAGTTCTGCAAAGAGAGACCTGCTGGCTGAAGGTCAGCAGTCGCTGGGCAGCGCCGGCCAAGGGCACCACGACGGCTGCAGAGGCCCGACTGGCACGACGTTTCGGTAGCGTTAGGAAGCGATTCGCTGGGCACGGAGGGGAGAGGAGAGGAGAGCGCGGGCGGCCGGCCGGGGCGAGCCTCGGAACAGCGCGCCTTTCGTCGAGGCCGCCGAGCCGTCCTCGCTCCTGGGGCTCCCGCTCGCAGCCCCAGCCCAGCCGCCCGCTCGCCAGCCGGGCCGGGCCGGGCCGGGCCGGGCGGCAGCCTCCTCCCGGCGCAGTGCGCTGGAGCAAAGCCCTTTCCCGGTCAGCTCCGGCTCTGCAGCCGGCAGAGGGAGCAGCAGGCAGCGCCGGCCCGTGCCCGAGCTCCGAGTCAACGCACCGCGTTTTACAGCGTCCGACCCTGGAAGCTTCCCTCCTGCGGCGACGGCACCCGCTTGGAAACAAGCACGTCCTGCAATTAAAAGCTCTGCAGCAAGTATAACATCTTTAAAACAACCTTTACTGCCAGTCTCAGAGAGGGTCCCTGCTCCCTCCAAGACTGGCCGCGGTGTCATTTCTGCTGCTCACGTTTGCCTTTTGAAGCCTGGGCTACGTGGGATTTCCCGGCAGATGAGCTCGGACCAAAGGGAGCCTCAGCCATCCTGGTGGTCCGAAGCCGGGCACCGACAGACCTGTCCCCTGCTCCCGAAAGTGCCAAACAGGAGCCACGCGACGTCAGAGTTCACAGAAAATCCGCGTGCGCAATCCTTCGAATGAAACACCATCGCTCGGACCTCAGCCTTCTCCTTAACACCGACTTATCAAAAGCACGTGCTCGTCCCTCACTGGCTGTGCTTTTCTTCCCTGGCTAAAAACAGCCAGTTGCAGAGCAAAACGCTACCCTGTCAACTCAAAGGTTACCAGGAGTTAATGTCCCTACACGTAGTTCAAATCTAACACCAGCAAATCCTAAAGTAAACTCAAGCAAAACAACAAATGATCCAGAAAGGAGATAAGCAACACTGTACTTTATATTGGCAGATCCTGGAGGAAGGGCATCCCAGAAGGCACGTGTCCTCCGCTACACAGGGAGATCAGTCAGATCTTAGGATCCTGTTCCACATCTATCACTTTGACACATGGCTCTACATACATGTACATAAACATACTTTCTCTAAAAATACTTTGTATGAGATGAAGGATGCTCTACTCTTGGCCTCAAAGTGTTTGCCACAAAAGCAGCCAGTAAGACTGAAAAAACGCATTACAACTCCTTATAATTTGACAGAGATACAGCTCAGAAAACCAGTTCTTTGACAATTTAGGGCTTTACAGATCATAATCTGCAGGACAAATTCTTCTCCAAAGCAGCATGTTGAACACTGGCATGGTGAACATCACTTCAGAAGTGGATTGCTGCAGCCTTGCTATTTTCCAGCCAGTACTCCAGGGCAGTTTACAAGCAGAGACTATTGCCATGATCAGCTGTGAGATTACAAAAGCAAGATCTGCTGTGGGGAAGCTGAGAGACACGGCTCCAGGCCCCAGATTCAACATGCCACATCTGCTAGTGGAGAATAAATGAGTAATCTGACTTTCAGGCTGCAAATACTTCTAGAAGGGGTTGGACACCCCCATCCAGTGGCACTCGCCCTTGCACGGTCCTCCGGAGCCCACACAGATGAGCTGTGCATTGGTAGCTCCAAATCCGCACTCTCTGCTGCAGGGCAGATATAGGCAGGGAGAGGCAGAAAGGAAAAACCTTCCAGAATATAACACAGAAGGACCTTCAAGAAAGGGACAGCATCCCATCACGAGCTTTAGGGATACCTCCAAACTAAAGGCAATGAAAGCTCTCTCCATTATTCAACTAGTCAGAGAAGCTGCTGCTAAGGAAATCCAACAAAATCTGGCAGGAAATCAACTGCATCCACTGCCAGAAAGACTAGAAACTACCAGTCTGACATTAAAACCTCTTTTATTGATGTGACTTTTTAAACAGCACTACCTGCAAAAAGCCTTATTAACTGCAAACTGATTTGCTAGAAGACAGGCTGGTTTCTGCTGCATCATTTCAGCAGCCGAGGTGACTCCACCACCCCATCAGCAGAACTCCCTCAATTTGAAACCAGCTATGTAGTAGTTAAAGAAAGTAATATTTTCTTATATACTTGTAGGTAAATATATGCTTGAAACTCAGACACAGGGTGATGAATACTGTTTTTTATCACATCTTGCATAAATTATAAACCCTACGCTGATTGCAAGGGTGGTTTAGCAAGCTAAAAAAGCTATAATGGGAGCAGGAAACATCTCCCAGCCTTGCGGCCTCAACGCAGGTCATTGTCACTACAGAAGAGCAATGATCTGTGCATTATGGTCTGGTAAAGTAATACTTTGCTTATTGACCATGTATCTCGTTTGATGCTTAAAAAATAATCTCAGATGTGTACCGCAGAGAAATAAGGGTTTGTTTTTCTAAAATACGGTAAAAACAAGGAAAGGCATCACAGCCTTAACTGACATTTCAACACAAGCATCACTTCAGTATACTTGTTTTTGCTTAATTTTGCTTTATTCTTGTTATTATTAATCCACCAAAACATCATGCTCTTGGTTATTTCTGCTTGTCAGTATAATCCTCAAAGTTTTTCACCCAGTTTTGCACTCCCTTACAGGACAGATGTGGCAATCAGCAGCGGAGGCAGCAGGTGCCCCGGCTGGTGGATGTTCTGTATTAACCTCCCCGAGAGGCTGGATTTCAGAGGCCAGCGTCTGCTCAGTGCCTGCTATGTCCCATTCAGATATCAGCCTAAGCAACCATCATTGTAAAGCCCTTTTGAAAACCTTTGTTATCACTTTTTAAGGCAGGTGAAAATAAATTAATTTTGAGTTTTTAAAAGAATGCCTTTTCTGCTGTCAACCCTGGCCACACAGCTACAAAGCACTTTGCAGAGATGTGTTGCCTTTTCTCTCTATTTAGTGTAGAAGCACTTAATCTTGGTTATCAGCTTCCTGAAGGTCAGCTTTATTTCTTTAGCTCTATTGTGAACTGCTTGAAATTTCCAGCTTCTTTCTGCCTATTACAGCTTCTTTCCCTAACTCCTATTCTTCTCACAATAGCTCCATACGATGACTGTTGATAAAGGTAGGAGGCCCATGATTCTAAATGTCTGACCTTCATCAAAATCTGATAATGGACATGGTTTCTGAATCATAGGTCATCTCAATTTTGCCAATAAACCATTTATTTCCAGTGACCTTCAGACCTGGAGGCTTGCTGCATGCACTGCAAAATAGATCCTTCAGGGAACAATAAAACTAAGAGAGTCATCCTTACCCTTGGCTTAGCATTTTAGAAGGGATGCTCTAATTTGGAGAACATAGTTGCCCACAACATCTCCAGCATCACAGTCTAAGGGCCTTCATTGCTGTATAATGCTTTCTGCTAGTGGCATAAAGCTGAAAGTTGTGTCTAACAGGAACCAACCTCCCTTCCATGTGCAGTCTCTACAGAAAAGAAAAGCAGCCATGCCTTTCTAAACCTTCCCTGCCTAGTGAGGACTATCCAGTCACCTTTATCACATTCTTCAGCTTACAGCTCAAGGCATCGTGCCAAGCTTTACTTCACTACTGCAGATGTTATGCTGCTGTGGTAAGACCTGATTACGCTATGCTTGTAAAAGCTGTGCCTGTGCCAAGGTACATGATTTGTTGATCCGACTGCCTGCCAACCTCCTGGAACGGCTTTACTGACATGGAGTTCGCAAAGTAAAACGAGTTGCTCTTGCAAAAACAGCCTGAGGGACAACTCCTATTGAAGGGCAACACTTCACGCGAACAACTGAACCAGATGCAGAGGAAGGTGTAGCAAAAAACTGCCTTGCTCAAATGGCACTTGGATATTGCAGGTGTGAAGCGGGGGGGAGAGGGGTGTTGAACAGAGCTAGTCTGACTTACCATCGAAGCTTCTGTACTGAGCTGTTAGGATTGTCTGCACCGAGCGACCTGCCTCCTTCGTCATGGCTTCAAACTCGCTCCGGCTTTTGTTTGCAAAGTTCTCTTCCATCTCGCTGGTGCAGCAGGTATAGCCTTGGGGACAGATTTGCAAGTGCTCCCCTAAAACGAGAGAAAATGGAGTTGAATGGCTAGGTCAGGAAAAAGACAAATTTCATCCCATGTAACTCGGCTCAGAGACGTGCCAACTCAACCCAATTCTACCCTCCTTTCCCTAGTAACCTGGAGCTGCATCAGGCTTTATGTGTCTAGCTGCTACTTTGGGTTATCCTGTTTTAACATAGTGGTTGGTCTGAATGTGGAAAGAAATTTTCTCACTGCTGACTTGGAGGTAAAGACAAAGCCAGGGAGACAAAAATCCCTGAGCGTGGTGAGGAAAGGGGAAACAGAAGCATCTCCTGCCCCAGGCCTGTCCTGCACTCCCAGCAGACGTGAAAACCTCTGATTCTATGACATGTTAATTGTCCTCATTAGACTGAGCACGTCTCTTAGATCAGCTGTTTGAAACTACCTTGCAAAAAAAAGACAAAACCAAAGCAAATCAAACCAAAAAAATAGTAGCAATCGCCATCCTGAGAAGAGGTTTCTCTAACCAGAGAAATGAGAGCAGGGCGAAGTTTTCAGAGGACACAAGGACACGTGAAAAGCCACTGGAATCCAGGTATCTAGTTCCCCCCTAGGCATTTTGAAATCTTTCCATTTACTCTTTTTTTTTCAATAAAAAACTACATCCCAGAAAGAGACAAGACTATACAAAAAGAAAAAAAAAAAAAAAGGAAAATGCTGCGATGACAGGCACCCACTGAATATACCCCTTACTCCCTTACTATATGGAAGGACAGGAAAAGTAAGAGGACTCAGATGTTAAATTTAAAGAATTCTTCAGTCTGGGAGCTCCTCTTGCCCCTCCACAATCTGCCACGGAAAAGCAAGCATTTGTATAGGCCCAGGCAGCAATGTTTTGAAAATAATTGCTTAAGTTCTTATGAGTCCTTCCAAAGAGACATCCACCTACAAATACACCCTGGATTTCTCCTTATCCAGCAATAAGAATTCAGTTGAATGAAATCAAACATTAGGGTTTTTCTTTTCCTAAAGAAAAAAATAAATCTTGTTCCAAGCACGCGCTAGGGTAAACCAATTACAAAGAAGTTAACATGCTTAATGTAATTTGGTTGGGATTGCCAACAATTTTCCTGGCAATTTTACAGGACTGTTGTCTTAACATCACAGCTGAGCTGAAACATATATTTAAAATCGTGTTTGATCATGCGTGTCTTGACTTTGCCAGATCCTGAGCCTGCACAGTCCTCCACCAGAGCTTCCCATTAAAGCCTCCAGCTATTTCCCACGCAGACCTCTTTTCAAAGGGACCTCGGGCTCAAGGGCCTTTCACGCTGGGCACAAACCTGACCTTTGTGAACGGCACGTCATTAGCAGTCTTGCTCAGAGCACGTTTGACAGCAGTGCTCTGCAGCTCATGGATTTTAGCAGAAGTCATTCAGGATGAGATTGCACTTCACTAGCACTGGGTCCGCGATCACCGGCAGCTCTGAAGGTGATGGGCGAGATCTGCCCTTGGAAAGCAAGGGCCATGGCGCACATTGGCATGTTTGGCAGCTCTTATCTTGTTTCTGGAAGGTTTTCCTAGGGGAACTGTCACTTTCTGGCCCTGCCACCATCCCCCTGTGCTCCTTGAAGAGCTAAGCCAGCATGGGCCCTCATGTCTTAAGCCTGGTAGAGGATGAAGGCCACGGACAACAGCGTGTCCTACAATACCTCCTAACTCTCTTGACTAGGATGAAGGCCAGGGATGGTGGAATGTCCTATACCACCTCCCCAGAACTTCAGCTAGGACAAAGGCCAGGGACAGTGGCATGTCCTGTATGTCTACCAATAGCCTCAACTTGCATGAAGGCCAGAGATGACGGAGCATCCTCCATTGCCTCCCAAATCCCTCGACTAGGATGAAAGCCACGTGCAGCAGGGCATCCCACTCCATCTCTCACCTCCCTCAGGACTCTGCTTCCCGCGAGGGCACAGCACAACGGCCCAAGGCAACTCAGCCCCCAGTAAGACGAAGAACCCACTTGGGTAGGATTGCCAGGACACAAACACTATGCAACTCAGCACCAGCCATAGCAAATGCAGTTTGAAAGTTATGTTGCTTGCCTAAGCCTTTCTCTCTCACATTTCCTTTCATAAACTAGGTTCTTACAATTCATTCCCCAGCCTCATTTCTATAAAGCTACGTTTGTGTGAGAAAGTCATCATGAGGATTGCTGCCATGCAACAGACAGGCATAAAAAGGGAGCTATAATTTTTTGACAAGACACAGCTTTGTTTCCTGTCATGGCAAATTAAAACTTGCTTCTTGTCCAGCTTTTGCAGTCTGATTTCTGTCTCCACAGGCTTTCTAACAAGGATTTAAGTCCTATTTACAGCTGTTCAACTGGAGTATACATCCTTGCACATTGCCTTTGCTGTCATCAGGAACACTGTTCACAAGGGCTTGCAGGCAAAGTCCCGTGCTATGAACAACCCTTTATAAACTCCCTATTTTGGTAAACCAAGATGAAGCAGAGGGACCTGGAGACTCAGGGAACTGCCTCTCCTGCCTGGCTGCCAGCAAATGGGGCCTGGCTAGCGACTGCTGCACACCTCGTGTTCGCAAAGGGGTAAGCGGATCACTGGGAGGGGGCACCCAGACGGCCTCCTTCACAGCGCCGGCTCCCTCCGGAGCAACGTGGGGCTGCAAGAGGTGGGGGGCAAGCTGGTCAAAATGGGATGTGACAACCCGCGTGCTCCCACGCCAGTCGCACGCCCAGGGCACATCCCATGGAAACAGCACCGGTGCAGCACCTTTCCGCGTTAATAGAGCATCAAATCGTCACCAACCACCAGGCTTCAGAGAGGGGATGGAGACAAAGGGAAAAAAAATTACACCCATAATTTATTGCTTAAAATTACTTATTTTTCCACATTTGTGAACTGACTGTAGAAATATCCTCTTAATGCTTAAGCTCAGATCAGTCTGAATTCCTTCATTTTCGCTCTCTCCAGGCAGCTGTATGGTTATCAGTATCACAGCATTTTATCTCAGCGGGAAGCAAAGTTTTCATCATTTAGCTTTGCAATTCAAACTCCGCGCGTGCAGCGCTGTCGTACAGCACTCCAAGAATGTTTGCTTGTGCGGTGTTTTCACCTGACCCACCCTGGAAATGCTGACTGTTATTAGCAAATCCTTTTTACTGACTGCAAATCAAAACATGCTCTATAGGGCACTCTTGCTTTGCCTGCATTTCCGAGTTTGTTCGTTTGCTGCCTCACCGTTACGTCATTGCCGAAGCCGCGCTGTAAATACGTCCAGGTTCCCTCGGCGGCGATCGTCCGCAGAGAGCTGCGCAGAGCTCGCCGTGTTTTACGGGAAGCAAATCTGCAGGACACAACGCACCTCTTCCCATATATCGCCACGTCAGAAAAAACTCCCCTTGCACACAGCTGACACGTTGCATTACCAGAGCAAAACCGGCCGCAGGCAGAGGCCGGGTCCCAACCTCCTCGGAGGTCACGGATACGCTCCCAGCGCCTCCGACCAACGCTGCCTCCAGCCCCAAGACAACCAGCTCTTCGGTGCCTGACGGGTGGGCTCCTGAGCTACCCAAGAGAAAACTAAAATCCCCGAGGCCTTGCCTCGTGGCCCTGGCTCAGGAGGCTCCGCCGTCTCTTGGGAGCAGGGCCGGGGCAGAGCGGGCGCCAGCAAGCGTCTCGCTCGCGATCAATCGCCCTGGAGTGGAGAGGAACAGGCAGGGGCTGACGGCAAGCAAGCGTCACGCCGGCCGGCTCCGGGCGCGCTTTGTCCTTCACATACCCTTCCTCCGGGCTGGGTTAGCGGTGCATCTGGGCTCTCAAATTCAGGGGGCTAATTCGCAGGAGCGAGAGAAGAGCACTCGGCTCCTTTCACCAGGCTGGGGAGACTGAACTCGTTACAGTGTCTGCAGACAGTCTGGGCTTATTTGGCAGTGTTAAAAGTTTCTAAATGCAAATTATTCCCTCCCAGAGGTTAGTTTACTTTGGGTTGCGATAACCCATTGTGGTCCTTCCCTCGTGTTTGCAGCACCCTTCCTGCTCCCCCCCCAGCTGCTTCTACAACTCCTTGCAGGCTCCTGTCCTGAAACTGCCTGCCGGCTGCTCCCGAGCCGGGCACCCCAGCCCTGGACACCTACTGCCCCACTGCAGCATCCCGGGGGCCAGTGGGCACCAGGAATATTGACAAGGAGAGCGACCGTCCCAAGCAGCTTGCTGAGATCCTTCCTGCCAGTAACGCAGGGATGCCTGGTTCGGCCCCCAGGCAACTAAGGAGTCCCTGGCTTTCCCTGCTACATCCTAGGGCTTCCCGTCTTGTCTCTCTTTGCACCTGCATCCCACCTAGGCTAGCAACTCCCAGAAGCAGGAACTGAGGGCAAAATGGATAGTTCAGACCATGGGGGTATTTTTTACACGCAAGAGTACCTGTGGCAGCAGCAAAGCAATCCTGGAGGCAGCAGAGACGTCAGAAGCGCCTTGCAGAGAGGCAGAGCAGTGGAAGCAAGCCCCATGCTTACGCCTCCCGGCTTTCCCTGCCTCAGGCAATCTTGTTTCCACCTTCCTCAAAATATGCATCTTTAAAAAGAGCACGATCCCCAGAGCAGTTCAGGGCACGCCAAGAAGTAACCAACAGCAGAGCCTTTAACACCAGTACCATGATGCTACCTGGAAACTCAGTCTTGTCACAGATAACCCATGGAAGAAGAGCAAGTATCTAAAAGCTTTCAGACTAGGAGATAGTACTGGTTAACCCTCCTGGGACTATCTCTTTGTGCACATTGAGTTCTAGTTGCACTGAGAAACATAATTGGCAAGTTGTTTCCCAACACTTAAGGCCCATAATACTTGTGCAAGATAGGCCAGCATCCCTTTGCCTGGGGGGACGGCTGGTCTCTCATCAGTAAAATGACTGGCTTATAATCGCTAACATCGAATTAAACTTAGTACTACATTAACCAAAGTGCAGATCAGGAGGTTACATGTATTGCAGAGGCCAGGGTTAGCTAACCATTGTGCATCCTGTTTCTTTGATTTGCACTTAGCTGTTTGTAAAATATATTGCATCTTCTATTTTCTGATTATGTATTAAGAATATTGGCTTGTTTGGCTTCGGTTTGCACCTAACATCAGGGGAGTCAGGGAAGGGCCTGAATATTAAGTATTCTACAGAAAACCTTCATACTTTGATCAAAACACACTGAGTCCTGTCCTCCTGTCTTAGTGGTACCATGGGCTGAGGATATGCATGGCGGCAGGTGTCCTGCCACAAAGTCCAGGCTGGCCAAGAAGAAGAGGTGCCACCAGATGGGCTAGTGGTTATGAAGAAAGGCTGTGCTACTGAAGTCAGAGTTTGCCAGCAGGTCCGTCGCAAGCACTTCGTATCACCTGGTGCAGGAGAGCAGCTCTGCTTCGCCACCACCCTGCAGCCATCCCAGAGCAGACCTCAGCAGGCATTACCTAGCGAGACACATGACTTGGTCTCAGCCAGCCCAAGGCTCGCCTCAGAGCAGTGTCTCAAGCCAAGGGTGCGAAAAAGAAGACTCGTCTTGCCTGCTTCATCCACACAGGCTGCCCCACGCGTGTTGTTGGTACCTGCGGGCCTGAGTAAGGGGAGACGGATTTGGCTCTATTGCAGCCGACCTCTATTTCTGCTTACTGCTGGCGTGGGAGTTGCTGCTATCTTGGGGGACTGATAACAAGGGCACGAAGTTTTTTCAAGCTGCACATCGCAGGTCTGAATTTATCCCGTCAGCAGCTTTTATAAGGCCTTACTATCTGATGGCTAATGAAAAAGCGTGTGCCACCGAGATGAACTCACGCTTTCGTCCCAGATAGCGACAGCGAGCGCTATGTTCCACACGAGTGATAAAAAGGGCAAGCTGCAAAGCAGCGCGCACGTTCAAGTAAGGACAACAGCAAAACACCGACTGCTTGCTCACGCAGCTCATCGTTCACACCAGGATCACACCGAAGCGACAGCTCAAGACCAGCTAACCCCCGAGATTTTCTCTTTCCACTCCCCACGCTTCTTCTCCCTACCAGAATTTAGTTAAACATCAAAACATCATTAACCAAATAAGATAACCTAATCTGGCCAGCGCGCAGAGCTGGCTCCACACCAGGTTACTGCTGTTCTGTGATTGCCTTACGGCAAAAACTTGACATAGTGAACAGATAGAGGTATTTCTGAGAAAATCACAGCCGGCACCCCCAGGGCAGAAAACCACTGCTAGGTGCAAAGGTTTCGGGACTAGCGCAAAACCTCGAGGCAGGGGTCCCAGGAAGCTCGGCGGGAGGGCGCAGGGAGGCAGAACGGGCGTTTCCTCTGCGTTTGCACGGTCCCCAAGCCGAAACCCTTCAGACGCCGAGGCCGTCAGCTCAGGGTCATGCTCCCACGCTGCAAGCGGGGCATCAATTTGTTTAATTCCAGATCCTGATATCAGAGGAAGGCAAACATGGGGAAAAAAAAAAAGTTAATTAACAGAGGGGGAAAAAAAGTCACCCTTGTGCCCTGGAAAAATATTAAGTAGAGAGTAGATAAGAGAGCACTTCAAGAAATGACAGCCTTGAAAATCCTCGTGTCATCTGTGTGGGTTTCAGTGGCAAACTGCCCAGCGGAGGGGAACACAGAAAACCTCGAAAACCCCGCAACAGCCTCGACTGGGACTGAAAGGGCTGCCAGAAAGCAGCGCACCCCACGTGGCTCCCTGGGCACCAGGAGGCCTTTCTGAAGGACCGCGGTGGTCCACAGCGCACCTCTCCACCGCCGGCCGCCCAGGGCCTCGCTTGGGAGCTGCGCGCTCCCACCACCTCCAGCTTTGCCTACGCAGCAAAACCGGCAACGGCCGCAACAACCCAAGCCAACTCGGAAATGCTTTCTAATTTGCAGTAGAAAAAGACCTTCTCCAGTGGTTTGAGAGAGAGGAGGAAAGAGCGATTTAGGGCCAAGCCCACACGTCCCGCAGGCAGCGAAAGCTCTCCGCCCGGCTCCCCGAAGGGGCCCCGCACTCCCAGTGCGGCGTGGGCCGAGGCGGTGGTGCCCAGCAGGTCTCCGCGCGGCGCCGGCGATGAGCCACGCGGGATGGCTCGGCAGCGGAGCTGGGACACAGCCTGTCGTCAGCACCCTCCACGTAAACCCATCTTGGAAGAAGCCACCAGGTCAAGCAAGAAGGCTTTCGCAACCCGGGGTGCTCGTCATTACACTCCTTCCTCTCCCGGGCTCCAAAAAACCCCAAACTCTTAAAATCCATCTCAGACGAGGGAAGAATTACCTTGTCTTTTCACGTAACACTTGTGGGGACACACTGAAACCGCGGGTCAGCACGCTCCTTCAGAGCTGCCCTGAGCACATCGGCTTCTCACCACACGTTTTGGGTCACAGTTGGGGTTTTCTTCTCCCCATCAAAACTAAGGGGCTTTTTATCCAGTTTGTTGCAACCTAAAATAAGCAAACTTATCACTCCCCTCCCAGACGCAGCTTCATTGGAGGCTTCCTAACAACACAGATACATTATTATGCGGGAGGCAAAGCAATTTGTTAAGCAGAATCTTTCTCAATTTCTTCTGAAGAAAGTATCTGCTAAAGAAATTACCAGATTTTTCTCTTGCACAAGCAGCTTGTGGCCTGAAGGATCACAGCGTGGAAAAACGATCTCGGTAGTAAACTGAAGATTAAAGACGCGCTTCCCACTAAGAGGTTTTATAGGTGATGGCTTTTGGTTTATTTCTCCATTAAAAAAGGCTTCTGGGCAGTAACTCATATAATCCATGAGAGGAACCTGAGAAAGGGGTTGGTTAAACAGGAAAGGCTTCTCCAGTCCTCCTGCTGAAGCCCCGCGGGGAAATGGTGATCCTGCACTTTGGGCCATTCCAGGATACAGAGGTGAATGAGCTGCAGCGGGGCTGCAAGGTCCTCGTCCGAGGACAGCAGCTGCTCGCGACCCGTCCCCACCACTTCAGTAGAAAGAGCAAGGAAACCTGCACTCGTCCTCCACCGAGAAAATTCGAGAGCAAGCCGGCAGCTCCGGACTGCCGCAGCCCCTTCCCACGGCAGCGCGCCTGCTGCTGGGAAGGAACTCGTCTTCCATCCGCAAACCCCTTCCCCAAGGGAAGATGAACAAAAAAGTCCCAAACAATCTGTCTGCTGGTAAGAACAGAAGTGGTTTCTCAGTTGGCAGAAACACCCATCTTTAAATACAAACAAAAGTAGTCACTGGATCTAAAGCCAATTCCGAGTTTGCAAAAAACAAAATGCTTATGCCTAAAGATAAAATAAATTAGGTTAAATTACAGTCATTAATCTTGAATTCCACATGTGCATACTTCTCAAAGTTTAAGATAAGAATGCATGCATTAAGTTTTCTGAGTCCCACAGATCTAGGATTATCCTTTTTTGGATCTTTGTAAAAATGTACTAGACATTTCCTACGGAGAGTTGTTGGCTCATGCCATAAATTAGGAGTGCTTATACTTCTCCTAGAACTCTTTGCTGTACGTGTAGGCAGAAAGTGCAGGAGTGGAGGGGGTAAGTCCTGGCTGATGTGGACCTTTTCAGTTTGCAACTCTGGAAGGTTTTGTCAGCCCCATACATGCTCCCTTTCCCCCCTCAGCTATTGCTTTGTTCAATGACATTTTGGCCAGCAGTGGAAGCGCTGAACAACCCACGGAGGCCATTCGTACAGTTTGAGCCACCCTGAAAGGCAACTGGAAGTACAAGGTCATCTTGTGAGAACATGAAATTGCAGACTTCCAGTTAGATAAAATTTATGCCACTGATATCGGAAAAATGAATATCAGAATCAAGTGTGGAGTTTGCACAAGTATGTATCCTGCAAGAGACTTGCAGCAGAAGGAATTTGATATTCTTGCCTTTCACTTCTGGTTGTAAAAGAACATAGGTGAAACCCATGTCCTCTCTCTGTACATCTCCATCCGACCTTCAGAGCTGCCAAGTGGACTACAGAAAGCCATGTATAAACCCAAAGACACAGTGGATATCCAGAAAGAGCTTCTTTTCTGCCCTTAAAATTAATCCAGGGGCTATGATGAGCCTAGAGCTGTAGTCAGGCCCTGCTGCAATCGTTTCGTGAACTGAATTCTGTCTCCACAAGGGTCGAACCATCACTTTTCACCGTCACACAGCAGCTCGGAGCACCGGGTTTAAACTGGGGTGCGCATTGAACGCTCCAGCGCCCTGCTAGATCTGAACGTGGCTCATCGTACATATTCCCCAAATCTTACCAGAGCAATGTATTTTAGGCAACCTTTGCTTGGAAAGTTAATGAAAATGTAGCTGTTCTCCCCAGAGCATCGGGAACGTGTGACCAAGAAACGTTGCCAGTATCTGTCTCGCAGCAAGATTGGTGTTGGGTTTGTGTGGTGTCCTATTTATAACTTTGACAAACAGCTCACCCAATCATTTCATACTTAATCACAGTTGTCTGCCCAGCTCCCTTCAGAGAAATGTTTTCCAAAAAGTATGTGCCAATATAATACGAACAAAAGGAAACAAACCACATTCAAAAAAAACCCTTGCTCCCCAAACCATCAAACAGCAAAAGCTCACAAGCCAGACAGAAATCAGGTCTTGGAAAATCATATAAGGCATAATTATAGTGTCATTACTCATGGTACTGCATGGCTATAGTTAGTCAGTGTTTCCACTGTAAACCCCTATTTTCATTGGGATTTGCAGCTCAGCTGTAAGGAATTAAATTCAGGATGAAATTTGGCAGTAGAAATTTCAGAGTAGGGATTATTTTTTAAACCATGTAAAAATGTTTTTCCCTCTCAATTCCCCTCTTATTTCTGAAGCTGTAGCAGTACAAATAAAGAGAGAGCGTGCCTGAGCGCTTTTTCAAGTTTGATTGCTCTGCATGTGTCCATGTGGTTGATGAGATCAAAAATGACGATTTAGCTGAGATTTTCAAATATAGGAGTCTTAAAAGTTTGAAGTTATGACACTCATAACAGCTACAGCTCAGGTTTCCTTAGGACATATTTGTAAGTATGGTGTTAACTGCTATGCATTAATTAAGGGGCCTTTACATTTAGTATAAATCCTGCCTTAACATCCGGTGCCAAATATGGGTTTCCACTTCATGGGACAGAATTGTTAGTTTTCTCTGCATTTCTTCACATCTTTCCTTCTTTCAAATCACACCTTCCGAGGATTACCCAGGATGGCTTTCTGCTGGACTCGCCTCTCAGCCCTGTCTTCCTGGCCCCTTCCTCCCGCCTACCTGCCTCTTCATCACAGCTCACACTGCAGCACGTACACATGTGGGGTTGAGACCACTGAAGAAGGGAAAGCGACAGGAGAAATACCTTAGTGGGACATTTTATCCCAGCAAATACTAAATAGAGCCTCTTGCAACATTTCCAATTACTCAGGGGAAACAGAGCACTGTTTATACACATAAACATGCTGGAAAAATGTATTTGCTCCTTTCCAGCCAGTTGTGGGTGAAGCTCCCTAGAGAATCAGCATCTCTGGACGTGAATGAGTTTTACTTTTGTGCATATGGACCACATACTAGTGAGGTGCAGCAGCCTCTGGGCACTATGTCTGGTTGTCATAGGATGCCACAGGCAGGACACACCAGCAGATCCTTTGAGCGCAATCCCAGCTCAAAGTGGTGGACCACAATCATCCAGCTTAGAAAAAACACTATAAAACTGAGTTTCAGGACTTACAAGACTCAGCCTGGAATTTGACTGTTTTTTAAAAAACAGACTAGTTTATCCCAGTCATCAGGATAACTTGGATCATCTTGCAGTGGTCATGCTGTCCTTGGAGTTTCCCACCCCGGACAGAATGAGCTCCAACTTGCACTGCTTCCCCAAGGTTGAAAGGATGAGAGCTGAGAAGGTATTGAGCAGCATTCCCAAGGGCAGCTGCCTGCAAGCCACTCTGCAATTGCAACACACCTTTCAGAAGACAGGAACTGCCCCTCCCGACAGTATCACTTTTGATTGCGAGGGAAGCAAATATCCCACCACCCTGACCATTTGTGCAAACAATAAGAGCAAAAATCTCCTTTAAGAAAGGATTTACTTATCACTACTACAAATTCTAGAAATCACAGTACTTTTGTTGCAGTCATTTCCTGAACTACTGCCACTTCTTAAAAACTATAGAACGCAGAATTCTTAGATATACTACTTGCATCTGTTTTTCAAAGCAGCAGTTAGAAATTAAAAGGCAAACGAACTCAGTAAGATTACTCATGTACATACATTCATTCACAGGAACGCTAGCAAGATCTTGGCTTCACGCTTTCTCACCACAACAGTTATTAACCTGCCACAACACATTCATAGAATAACAGCTGATAACTGTGCTATAACCGGCCTCCGTAGACTACGGTGGCGACCAGGGAATATCTTAGAGAAACTGCCATGCACTAAGTGCTGGGCTAAATGCATAAAAACAGCTAAAAAAAAGCTCTGCAATTTCAGGAATTTATAACTTGAGAAAGGTCCTTTCTTGACATTTTGGTTATTGAGTCTTTTTCACTTGAACACCACAAAGACATTGTGGCTTCAGTTTAAACACAAACTGCATGAGTTTTTCCTTTACCTCTTTTCGCCCCAAATGTAGGCTTTCAGTATTCTGTAGCTCGCAACTCTGGCCACTGTAGACCACCTTCTGTACTAGTCAGTAAATGGTAACGCTCATTTTAAAAGATGTATTTAGTTTTCCCAATACTGTGCATCCAAACAGGTAATCTATTTCCACTTGGGAAAATCTGTAGCTTTTCAGAGTATCTCATACCCCACGTCCCAGATACTTAACTAGGTCTACGTCTAGAAGGCCAATAAAAGTGGCAAGCTTTCCTTTTGACCCTGAGGCTCTTTATCTGAGCTTACTGAGCAACTTGGTTCTCGAGTAAGCATATTCCTTGCACATCAAGGCTTGCATTGCTACCCATTTTCTCCTTCTCAAGAAAGAAGGGACCATTCTCCGGATTCAGAAAGCACTTTTATCAAGTCTGGAGGACTTCCAGACTCAGTTAAGCCAGTAGGACATGTTCTTGGCATTCTTAAAGATGCAGTCTACTATTGCTACATATTCACCAGCCTGGGCATTATCATCATCATTGGTTTAGTTAATGAACATGCTTCAAAAATATCTTCTCTTTTTGGAAGATTTTAGAAAAAAAATAATACCAGTCCAATCAGTCAGTAAGCAGTATATAACTACCACCATGATCAGAATGTTTTTCAGCAATACCTTGCATTACTTTTTCCCATGGCTCTCCCCACCTCCCAGCTTGTTCTTGAGCTCCTGATATAAAACCACGTATCAGCAGGGAAGCAAAGGATCCCAGAGTGGGGCAAGCAGAGCAATCGTTCTCGTACGGTGGCATGCTCATCTCCCATCTGCTTAACTGCAAGGCCTTTGCTAATTGATTTGGAGAGCAAAGCAGAGACAATTTGCTTCCCTGGGCACCCACAGAAGTAAACACTTCTCAAGCCTTGTCTGAGGTGTTTACAGGCACGTCATGTCCCAGCCTCCAGGCTTCACCTGGGTCCTGCCGGGGGGCTGTGCCTCTCCTACCATATGCGCTCACACAGCTCGAATGCATTGGTGAGCCTCAGCGAACCTGCGCTGGAGAAAATCCAAGTGGAAATCTCATGAGAAAAGGTGCTGTCGCCCAGGATGCTTAAAAATAGGCTGGGCAGAGAGCTTTAAACATATCCTACTGAGCCATTCTGTATTTACTGTATTGCTGAAGCCACATGGTCTCAATGGACTTTTTCATCCTCCATTTCCCAGGCTGTTACGACTCGTCTATCCCCTGGCTGGGACATCAGGCAACGGCAGAGGCTGTATGTCTTTGGGAAAACAAGACAACACACCCCGGGAAGGTATCTGTCAAGGCGCACAAACAGCAGAAACTGCACTTGGATCAGCAGCCTCCTTAAGTCAGCAGAGACACTGACTGCCGAGGCGCGTCCCAGCCGCACCGGGAAGAGCCTTCGTATCCTTCAGCCCTTTTCTGAACAGCAGGGAGAGGTTTGCTTGAGCACAGGCAAAGCCTTTTGCACAGGTATTTTACCACAAACGCTCTGCAGCAATTTGCCCTCATGTTGGGCGTTCGAACAGAGCGTCGCTTCTCAGAAGTTGAGCGTGCTGCAAACAAGATGCTTTATAAACTCCAAGAAATATAATTAGCACACTCAGCACCGACCAACCAAGTGGTTTCTAGCTACAATCTTTTAAGATTTAGACTAAGTAAAGATATAAGTAAAGATGAACTTCCTTCACAAGTCCTGGAAGTATTCTGCTTTTATACTTCTGCTGTCAAAAGACATGGTCTTCTAGATGGAATTTAATTTTGTTTTCAGCCTGAAACATGATAGCAGAATAAAGGGCTCCAAGGGTCATACAAACAAGTTAGCATACACTTCCTAGGGCAGTTCAAAGCTACCAAGATTTTTCTGAAAAACAAAAATAGTAAAACACAGGATAGGAAAATGATCTCAAAGCCTCACTACTCTGTAACATCGGCAATTTTTGTTGTGTCCGTTCTTCCCATCGTCTCTTTTAATTCCTTGCAAATTCAGCTTTTGCTGCTGATTTGTATTCAGAGATGGCACAAGGAGCCGCCCGCAATGCAGCACAAACGCTACAGTTCCCGGGAATATCCCTTATCCCTGAAGCTTCACTGAAGAATTCTCCAATTCCGGCGATCTCGGTTGTCTTCAGACCCCCCCCCACCATGCTCCCCCATTAACCAAACCGGAGAGCAGGGCAGGTCCCTTCTCCTCTTGCCTTCTTGTAAGGAGGCTTTCAGGAGCTCAAACGCGTAACGGAGCGGCCTTGCTGCCAGCGTGTTGCACCCAACGCTTCCGATCGAGCCGTTCGCGGTAACAAATTGCACTTGCCTCCACAAAACCCGCAATGCAAAGCCGCCGCGACCCTCACCTCGAGGCGGAGGCCTAGGCTCGGCGGCGCTACGCAGCGCTCGCCTCGGGAGCGCTTGGCACGCAAGCGACGCCTGCTACGTTTATTCCGACCCTCACCGACCGCCGCGCGCGGAGGAGCCGCGGTAACATCTCTCCTGGGAAGGATTAGACATTGCCAACCTCGTTGCCAGCAGGCCATTAGAAAGAGAAGACGCTACCTGGCTACAGGACACAACTGCTGCAGGATTTAGCCATGGGACACGCACCTTGGCGGCGTGCGAGGCTTGGCGGGCGGCACCTTTTTTAATCGCTGAAGGCCCTGGGAGGCTGCGTAGCGGCTCTCTCCAGCGTGGCAGCACCGTCCGGGGCGCTCTGCCAGTCCAGCGTAAGTGAAACCCTTAGTCTGGATATTCTCTTGTCCACTCTGCCCGTTACCACCGAGCCTGCTGATGTATTAAGTGTACTTGACTAATAGTTTCAGGAATATTTTGTTTCGAGTGAGTAACTTCAGGGCTCTTCAGGAAGCCTCATAAACAAAAACCGAGCCGTAGCCAGGGAGGATTGGGGGCAAAACCTTTCCAATAAAGCGTCCTCGACTGAATTTCTCAACCCTGCTTCCTTGGTGCAGCCGAGATGGGTTTTCTGATTTTAGGAGCATGTCACCCAGTGCTCAAAGATTACTCAGGGAGTATAAACTGACCTTGAATGGCATGGGAGGCACAGGGATGAAGTCCAGATTTGCTGGGTATTAATTTTTTGGTCTTGGTTAATATGTTAGTATACAACACAATGATGTCCACAAGCTACAGTAAGTACTGCAGGATGGTGCACGGCTGTTTAGTTGACAGCGCTAATGCAGTACAGTGGCTCCCAGACAGACTTGGCTCAGCTTAAGCAGTCCTAAAACAGTATTTTTGACATTACAGTAAATGGCTATTTCATGAACCTAGGTGGTTTTCAAAATACAAGCTACCATTAGCTTAAAAAAAATTACAAAGTTATCCAAGCTTGCTTCTCAATTACCTTTTGGGAAAACATGTGAAAGCAGAAGGGCCAGTTTGCTGCTTCAGTTAACAGCTCTGGGAACACGCACACATCAGGCCCAGGTTCCCGTGTGACACTGCCCTTGGTATCTGCGTGCTCGTACAGTCCTCTGCTTAGGCCTCATATAAAGCAAGCTTTGACTTACACAGAGAGCCCTTAAGACTATAGCGTGCCTTAAAATATATCTGCAGCTTCAATAACAGCAAAAGCAAAGAAGGGCCTGAATAGGCCTTTTCTAAGCCACCTCAGTCACTTCAGACTATAGTGCACATCTTCCCTACCATCCCTCAATTAGCACAGACCACAGCACCCAAAATGCCGTCTTTTGGCTCACTACATTTCTGTGGCTGAGTTTTCCCCCAAGGCTCTTTGGTGCATGCCTGCAATAGTTGGAATTTCCTTGCCCTCTCCCAGCCAAGATCTGGACAGGGCTAGAACTGCTTTGCTTGCGAGAGCAGACGCACTCTTGTGCTTTTAGACCACCTAGATGCTGCAAATCCAATCCTCCACTTGTTTCCAAAGGCATTACTCCCACCACCCCCTTCTTTTTTCCAGTGCCTCTTTTTGCTTAGCTATTTACAAGATTAAATTCACCTCAGATAACCTGCCTGACAGTTCACTTCCAGCAGCATGTGCAGTGATGCCTAAAAACACTTGCCAGGAGCCTTTTCAAAACACCTTTTAAATTCACTGCAAAGGCATCCAAAGAAGTTCAAGACCATGTACTTCCTTCTCCTTCCCCCCCTGCTTTTAGCTGCTCCTTGTCTTCCCCGCCGACCACTGCAAGAGCATAGCTTTCCTACCAATTCCTCATGCCCTCTGTATTTAAGTGATTGCTGGTAAGCCACAGCACAGCTCAGCTAGAAATCAGGGGCGAAGCCTTCTCCCCATCCCGGGTGCCCGTCGCCCTGTTCTGCGATGGCACAGGGGAGGCGCATGCAAGCAGGCAGCTCCCTGTTACTCTCCTGCCCTACCTGGTCACCTTGCAACCTCAGCCTGGACCTGGAGATCCAGACAGACAGTTGGGGTCCTCCTCCCCAACCTCCTTATAGTTATTAATTAAAAAAAAGAGTCAACAGTTTAGCATGGTTGCACCAATTCCTGACTTACGTTGAGGGTGCAAACAAAAGAAAAGAGCAGTGCGTGCTCGCCTGCAGTGGGCTCGACACACGCCTTGTGCGAACACCAGCATCTGCATATTCTGGCTCTGCCTTCAGCAAGCCTGACTCAACACCGCCAGCCTACGTATCTGTTGTGCACAGTCCTTCTGTAGGGCAGAACTATTCTTCGGGCCTGACTGTTTCAGTGAACAGCAATTTACAGAGTGCTCTTGTTTAAAATAAATCACCCAGGAGTTCCCTGCAAAGCTGCAAGGTATGTAGGCAGTCACTTAAGGGCCTATTGCTCATACACTGTTTCAGCTCAGCCAAAGTCCCAGTACTGGTGTCATTACGTGATCCCTGTGAATGTGTAAGATAGCCCAATTCTGAATTTTCCAGAGGGAAAATCCTTGTCAGATAACATTACGACCCAGTGGCGGAGCCGACGCAGCAGGCAATCTGGTAGCACGGGCTTGAAGCCAGAAGGGTAAATGCTTCCGACTTCAGTTCGGTCGTACGAGCCCCACATCCCACTGCTCTTTGCAACCAGCAATCCTGACAGCTCAGCTTGAAACCAGAAAATGTCCTACAGTCCCCAAGCAGGGAAAGCGATGGCGAAAGCTTGTTACGCTGCTTTTCCTTGTGCATTTATCCTTCCTCTCTCAGTACTGCCAATACCATTCCCAAGAATCACAAGTGACAAAACATCCAAGAAACTCGTCGCAGTGTGGAAAGGATGCACGTTCCCTACCAAATGGCAGGAGCTTGCTTTGTGCTTCTTTCCCCCCAAAAGAAGATAACAGCTGACAGATAATTGTTTTTACTCCTGACCACTAAATAAATACTTCATTGGAAACCACTGTATTACTCAGGGCTTCAGCATTTGGAAAACAACATTTGAGAAATGGATTTTGTATTTTTGGAAACTGTTGCCCAACAGAAATTGAAACATAATACTCTCCGTGTTGGGAAACGTCAAGATGCGCAGACCAAAGGAAAGATCACGATGTCTTCCTTCCTTCCTGCGCTCCATCCCTCGCACGAAGCGAGCACAGCTCCTCGAGCCAGGCTTGCCTCCCTGTCGAGCACTCCCGTTTGAACCGGCAGACCCACAGCTAGCACAAGCACCTCCACCACGGCAAGAAACTTACCCCCACGAAAAGCCCGATTCCCATCCTGTCGCCTTCTTCCTATTCATCACTGGTGAACAAATTTTCAAGCCCTGGTTTCCATCATGCCTTCCCTGTCCTACGCCTGTCTGCTCCATTCCTTCGAGTTGACAGGTTATTGAAGAGTACAAGAGCACAAATCTTGTACCTATCAATAAACTGCCTGTTCCAGAGACTAAGCAGGCCGACCCAGTGGACACCGCCTGTGTGTCTGGGATGAGAAACAAGCTCAGCTTGGACTCCTTGAATATGAGAAGTCAGGTCCCGTTAGCAGTGTGCACGTGCTATTGTTTTAAAAAATCACCATTGCACTCGCCTTGGGGAACCCCTGGATCGGTTAGGTTGTTTTGGAACAGTAAATAGCCAAGAACAGTCAGGTGAGCTGGGCTGGACCCGAGGCTCAAATCTAACCTTCAGTTACAGTAATAAAAGCAATGGTCTACAATTAATGGATGTAGTTCTGATGCACTGACTTGGCTAGTGTAAGCTAGAGCAAGTCAGCTGGCCTTCATCTGTTAATAGCTAGCATCCGTTAATTACCCTTATTGCAAAGGAGTATGTGTAAGAGCCACCCAAATGCAAAGGGACTGCAGCACATCATTTTCCACAGCCTCTCACAGCAAGGGCTAATCCCAAGCAAATCTGTTCCATGCCGCTTCAAGGAAGAATTTTTGATTCCACTGGGCTTGTGCGTGCACAGGAGAGAAGAGGAATGGACAAGAGGTAGCTTGGAAGGAACTGGGCTATTTATTGCCTGTTGCTCCAAGGGGATCTACAGGCAGATCCCAGGAAGGATGGAAGGCAGGAAGTGCTCCTCATGAACAATTATTTCAGTAGCATCAGTGGCCACCAATGTAATTTGGGTTCTGGCTGGGCCAGATGCTTGGCTGGACATACAACAATGCTTTCTTAGCTCTGATAAAAGTCACTCTCCACACCAAAGAGTTTCCAGTCTAATTGGATAACACGGGAAAAGGGCAAAAAAGTTCTGTGCGGAGGAGTCCTGACTTGCTCAAGGTTGTGCACCACCTCTGCAACATTGAGTGAGAAACTATCTGCAACTCCTCACATCTTGTCTTGCTCTTTAACCACTGGGCTGCCCTTCCTGGTGGGTCTTCTGCTACGACTGACAGGTGGGTAAAAAGAACGGCCACCTTTATAGGCCAAGAAAACGTAGCACATCCAGCTTTAGAATCTCAAAATTCCATCTTTACACAGGAATTCTGTGATACAAAAAGGTTCTGTGAATGTCAGCATTTCCATATTATCACCATCCATACACTGATTGCCATGGCAGTAGGAATTTAAAAGATAAAAAACCGCAATTTAAAGATAAAAAATAGTTTAAAGTCGACAGTTTTGAGCAGTTTCAGTCCCTTGCATCTCTCATCAGTTTTCACTCATCTAACGTTTTCTTTTAAATACATTGCAACAAACTCAGATGATCAGGAAGTCCTGCACCAAAGAAGAGATGCTTCCTGCTGCACTTCCCCAATAGCATCAGAGGCTGAGGAGAAAGAAAAGAGGCATTAATATCACGGAGAAGAGCTGTCTCCTGTATCTAGTGTTTACTGCACTGTATTGCGAGCCATAACCTGTGTTTAACCTCTCATGTCCACTGCACCCACCTAGCCACAGCACAGGGAAGCAAAGTCTACAATACTGAAATGCCAGCTAGGCATTCAGTGGCATTCTGCTGGCAGAGTGAGCCTAGCTTGGAAGAGCACACCATGCAGGACAAGCACAGAGGTAGTCTCAAGTAGAGGGTATTTTGGCTTCAGCAAAGACAAGACAGACACAAGGTATCATCATAAATGAGACAGCACCCCCAGAACCGTGCCTACATACCCCCCCACTTTATTTGCTATGCTGTGGATTCAACCTTTGAGCAGCTCTTTTAGCATTTCATTAGCCAGCTACCAAAAGACAAAAGGCCAGGAATACGGCCAAATGTGTAAAATGATCGTAATAGTTATAGCAATAGCCACCTTCATAAAACCATCTTACAATTATTTAATGAAGAATTAGAAAGTGAGAAGCAGTGACTGACTGATGTCCTTTGTCCACAGGAAACCCTGATTCCCACGACCTGGGCACATCAGAAGATCAGATTGCTGGAAGTCTGGCTCCTGAGACAGAAACCACCCTTGTAAATTCGGTAGGGCTCTCAGGGCACAAGCCAAGGTATTCTGGTGTTCCAGCTCCACAGCTAAACTGTTACTTAAAGAGCAGACACACAAGATGCAACCAGATGGCAGCTACCGCCAAACTGCCTACTCACGTAGCCCACCCAGTGGCCCAAATGACTGCTGGGGTTGGGCTGCGGGGCCCAACAGGGCACTGGCAGTGCGAGGCGAAGCGTTTCCTGTTCTGGCCATTGATCTGAAGCCGGTCAGGACAGTAGCTGTTATCACTTAAAGCTGTTCTCTGGCCTGTGCAAACTTGTCTGGTGATTTTGAGCACAGCTGAAGCTGAACAGGCATCTCTGGCCATGCATGTGATCCTGCAGGTCCCTTGCAGGTAAAACATCTATCAGCTGCCTGAGGGCTCCACCTGCTCAAGAACTGCAGGATCAGAACTAGGAAATACACCCTTGTGGTAGCATCAGCCCTGCTGGTCAGGACTGTTTCCTATTCCTGCGACTGCTTCCAGAGACCATTGAAGGGGAGAGGACTTTGCTGGAGTTGGAGCTGGCAGGTCGATACTCTCCCGCTTTACAAGAGGCCACATGCTGGCCAACAGCATCGTCAACTTACAATCTTCATGTGTTTTGGAGCCTGTTCACATCAGAGTAACTACTACTTACACATTTCCCTGCATGTTTTCAGGTGATCTGGGACATCTGAGCAGTAGATCATTTGAGAAAAATATGCAACCATGTTTTTAGGTTTTGTCTCTCCTTTTCACAGAGCCCACTTCTTAACCCCCTCTCACTGCCTGATTTCAGGGAATAAAATAAATGCCTTCATGCCTTCTGGCTGCCCCGCTTTGGCCTGTTTAGGAGCATTTCTCATTTCTCTGCTGCAACATCCACAACATTGACATGCAAACCCAGCCTCGTGCCAATTGGAAACACAGACGTCCTGCAGGCTGCGAAGCGCAGGGCCTAGTCTGCGGAGGCAGGAAAAGGAAAGACTTTTTATTGCTCGCGCCAGCTTTGAGACTTAACAGAAACTGTCATGTTTCTCGTGCAATCTGCCTTTTGCATTTGGGCAAACGGCAGTTAAAGCCAGATGTTACAGCAGGATGGGGAATCCGAGCGGATCTTGACTTAATCCTGCTTGAGTTGCTCAGTTTTGGGAGGGAGAGGGCAGGTTACATTACTCTTCAAGATACTTCAGAACAGGTGAGCATTAATATTTCCTAAGGCTCTTCCCTTTATAAAGTGGGCATGTCTTCTCTCTGAGCACATAGCATGCATCAGTCAGAGCCAACAGGATGCTCACAGTCACCAATACCACGGATGCCGTGCGCCAGATCTTCACGTGCAATAACTCAGCAGAGAGCCACCACTATCTAACCTCTTTAAAATATCTGAAGAGCCTATGTCCCTGATTAGATGTGATAAAATGAATATATGAACCACCATATATGAACACGAAGTGGAAAGGTAAGAAGAAATCGTAAAACAACAACTTAAGTAGTCTAATAAAAAAGGGGAAAATTGCTCATCATTTGCACCCCATCTGCCTTGAAAGGCAATGGTGTTTTATTTCCTTTGTTTTAGGAGGGTTTGCATAAAACATAAGCAAGGTTGTATAAACCCTTGGGGTTTAATTTGATTCTAGTTTATCTTTTGATCAGCACATCAAACAACCGTGCAGCATTCTCCCCTCCCAGATGCTAAAGCTGCCTCAAGTATCTGCGTGCTGTCTCTCGTCAGGGCAGCGCAGAGCCGTCAAGTTAATGCCATTGTATTCGAAATGAAATCTCTGCCAAAACAGCCCAACGCAGCAACAGACCTAATGTCTGCAAAGGGTTTTGAACCGCAGATTAAACGCGCCTTTCGGTTTTTCAAGCCTCTCTTACTCCTGAGCAGAGATTATTGCTAGATGAGAAAGGGGGAGGAGAGGGCAAAATTATTAAGCATCGCAGCAACTGCAAGAGGCCAAGCTTTGGCCATTTATGCCACCAGGGACCTGTCAGAGCTGAAGTGCAATCCAGCTGTGAACATCTGCGACCTGTCCCCGCCACCCGCAGACCCAAGCCCTGGAGGATGCCGATCCTGCTTGTGCCGCGGACCGCGGGCAACGTTACCGCCGTGGTTGTGTCAACGTAGGGAAGTCTTTGACTTCTCACAGCTCAAGCAGAAACCCCAGCCGTGCTGTTTGAGAGAGGGGGCACGTCCAGAAGCCAACCACCCTGAGCGGCCAAGGGCTAAAGCCCCTGCGGGTAGGCGCTGCTGTGACGATTTATACCCAACAGAGCGCCTGGCTCGTTATATTCACGTCTGGACGTACCTCAGCTCGTGAGAAAATAATGATGCAATAAGAAAAGAGGATTATGTTTCTTTGTCCAGCCTGAGAAGCGCACAGAGAAAGCTAAGCTTCTGAGAAAAATTCATAGAAAAAAGCCAGGAAATCTGGCTGAGTCACCAGGGACAACGATGTCTCAGTTCAGGGATGCAGGAGATGAATCTGATCAGTCCTTGCTGTAGCTGCGGGCTAGCAGCTAATAAAATCCAGGCTCACATAGGTGGTTACACTGGAAGCCATTATTTTCTGAGGTGTAAGGCCAAGCTGCTTTAAAACTGATAGCTCTGCACAGAAAACCGGTGTATGCAATTTCAAATGATTTTTTTGTTGTTGCTATTGCTAAATCACATTTGGTTTAGATTACCACAGCGGCTTCTCTCCTTTTGCTATTGATGTTCATTTAGCCTCGCAGAGCCACAGTCTGCACATACACGCTGCGACAAATACACATCAATTTTACCAAATATCCTCAAAAATTCAATTTATTTTAAAACCTAATATGACTTTAGCTCTCACATAAAAGGCATTAGGTTGTCTGCCCATAAACTAAAGCCTTCTGCTTACAGACTGTAAGTGGTTCCAACCAGAAGGATCAAGCGTAACCTGGACGGACCGCAGGAACCTTGACCCAGACGGGCTCCGGCGGTCGGTACCACGTTCCTCGGTCACCGGTGTCTAACGGAAGGCCTCCCGACGTCCCGAACTGACCAAACTCTCGTGGCACCTGCTGCAGCCCTACTGGTCCAAGCAGCCCAGCGGGGCCATGCAGCAAGCAGAAAGCCCTGCAACACGCTGAGCGAGGTGCTCTCCTTTGTACTACACTCAGGCCTGACAGTACAGTAAACTGATACTGCTCTCCTCTGCTGGATACCGGCTTGTTTTAGACATGTTTTCTGTTCACATTTTCCTCCTGCTTCCCATAATCTGGTATAAAGCTCTGTTTTGCTTTCAGCACTTTCTGCAACTTGATTTAAAGCCTAAGAGTGAGTTCAGGACATATTTCACATTTGAAGATAATGGAGAAAAAAAAAATCCTACATTTTTATGACCAGAAGGGGGCCACTGGATCATTTAGTGTGACCACCTGTAAAGTACTATTTCCCCCCGCTGAGCCTTCTAGCTGCTGCTGACTAAAGTAGAATTTGAAGAACTGACATTTCTGGCATTCCACAGAGAGAACAAGCCCCACGTAAAACGCTTTAGGAAAAAAAGAAACAAGAAACAAACAAACAAAATACCCCGAGCTGCACGGTCCTTCCCTGTAGGTGGCATCACGGCTGGCTCCGGCCACCGAGCCTGCTGCGGGCCTGGGACGAGGCCGCCGGGCGCTGCTGGGATCCCACAGCCCCACGCTCTCCCATTCCCCGTCCATCGGGGCCCCAGAGGAAATGCTGAATGAGGTGACTGGTACCCAAGAGCAGAAAAGCAACCAGGGCAGAAGGAGTTGGAAGAGACTAGGGGACAGGTGACCATGGACGGGAAGGACAGGACTGAAATACGTCACAAAAGTACTTTTATGTTAGTCCATCATGCAGAGATCGTTGCTTCAAAGGCACCTAAAGGAATTAGCTGTCCGGCTAACCAACACCATAAATGAGGTGGGCAAATAACACCTTTAAATTGCTTTAAAAATTCTAGCTTGGAATGGCAGAAGGATTCAGCATTGCCTTTGCACTAGAGCGATTTTTGCAGTACACATTGAGTCACTTTTTTTCATTCCAGCAAGGCCGTCCCACTACCTCAAAAAATCTTCTTGGAGGCTGCTACCAAAACAATTGCATGAAGGATAACACACAGCAATTACACACGTGCAAGTCAGAAAACACAAATACTCTGCGTATGACCGAGACAGGAGCACAATACAGCCTCCATTCCTTTTTTTTTCTCCTAACTGCAATGACATACAGAAAAGATGGAGAAGAAAAAAGGAGAAAGAAAAGTCACAGTTTTCACTTGCTCCCCACTCGTCACAGCTCACCAGCCTTGCACAAAACTAGTAGAAGACCTGAGGATGAGAGTGCTTGGCTAGACCCATCTCTACCACCTTGTCCCAAGCACTGGGTGCGAGACCTGCTCGGGGACACTGAGCTATATACTCCATCTACCAACACAAACTTTACGCGTAATACCTCGATGAATAAGCAAACACAAGGTTACTCTTCCCATCCTGTAGTTCCCATGTCACATGCTGAAATTGCTCCAATGCAACTCCACCCGGAGAGCGGCCACCGCTGAGGAGGAAGGAGCTGCCTGCCGTGATGGACAACACTGTCGACAGCCGCACCACTGCGACCAACCCCTGCAAACATTTATGCCAGGATGCTCCGAAGGCTTCATTAACCTACCGAACATCTAAGCCAGCTACAGACACATTCAGCAGAGTCTTTTTTCTTGTTTAGAGCCACCAGGATCCACAGAATTATTTTCCTCCTAAAAATTATGTTGCCACAGGAAGCTCATGTCATAAACTTTCCTACTGGCACTAAAACATGGCAATATTCTGTGCTTGAAGCCCTACAATAAAGCAGCAGTCACCTCTGGCCCCACAATCATCTGGAAAAGAGTTAAACCGTGTTATAAATCCTAATTTATATGCTGAGTGAGTACAGCCATGGAGCATGGTATCAGATCTGGCATTCACAAGTAAAAGCCTATAAAAGAGGGGGAAATGTGTCATTAACATTTACTCCACAAACAGGCAGACTGGAGAGGAGAAAAAAAAAAAAGGAAAGAAAACCGAACATGTTTCTCATTTCTACAACACAGCTTGCAAAATTGAAGAATGGTATCATGGCTCAGACATCCTTCTGGAAATCAAAATCTCTGTTTAGATGCACGACACTAATTTAGATGTGCCTCGCCGAGGCAAATTAAAGGTCAAATATAGATTTGAAATCTTCTTTAAGCTCCTTACAGCCTTAATAACAAACACTGGATTGCTACAGGGTTTTCTTAACAGTAAACCTGTTTTGAACATATTTCAGCCAAACACTTTATTTCCACTATCTTGTTACATCACTTATTAACTGAGAGGTAAATTTGCCTGTCATGACCATGAGTGCAAAATTAAAACATATTCCACAGAGAAGGGTTCACAGTGCCCCCTTGGTACCCAGTCAACAGAGTTAATGAAGTGAGGGAAATTAATTTATTGGGAAAAAACTTTTCTGATAGTAATCAACTACACATTTAATTTGCTTACAGTTCAAAGCAAAGCGCCTGCCTTCTGTTCACCCCAGCCACCAGAAACGTCACCTTTTGCCACTGCAAACAAACAGCAAAAGGGAATTGATATCTCAATTAAATTGTTTAATTAAGCAAGGAGAGTGACATACACGTGCATCTCAGAAACGCTTGCCTGACCACAAGTGCAAGCCTGGCATGAGGACAAGCAGTCCGTGGGCCTCAGCCCTGCGGCCGCGGTGCTGAGCGCCCTCCCGGGGTGCTGGCGCTGGGCTCTCGCCAATGGGGACAGTAGGACATTTACCAAGAGGTAAATGATGCTATGAGGGGGTTTGTTCTAGTCGCTGACCAGAGAAGTAGACAGTGGCTTATTGGACAAATTCAGCTTATCTCAAACTGGACAAGTTGTTTTGCCCAAAAGTCAGATATCGGTCTGATCAGACATTCAAGAAACACGGCCTCATACAAGAGTGCCCCAGGATACCCGGGTGATCCACCAGGTAAGGACAACGTCACATGCTAACTGCCTTCCACGGACAGTTCTAAAGCAGAGAAAGCTTTCAAAGAGCTGGATTTATTTTTCTCCTCTCTGGTCTTCTCACCTTACAGAAGGTGCTTGGGGACTCCAGCCTTGACCCAACGGGATGCAGCATTGATACAGCTCCAGGCCCTTATAATCTCACAGGGTCTAGAGGAAACAAATATTTTCTTTTACTTGCCTCTTGGATTGTAATGACTTTTGGTAGGAAAAGTGATGGGCATTATATGACTCATACTTACATCAAAGGAAGTTTTATCTGCTGACTCCCAGGCCAAGCATCACACCCATTCTTATTTTTGGCTAGCCTACAGCCTAGTAAGAGATCCTAGGTATAAGAATAACTTCAAGTACAAATAAAAGCAATTCCAGGAGCTGTAATATAAATGCTTACAGAGATGAAAAAAGTTTTTTGATGTGCATACAGAGCCAATACCTAAGCCAATGCTTGAGATGCAACAGCTTATCTATGAGGCTGAAAGTATAGCCTCAGCATCCCGAGGCAGAAGTCTCTCCTGCCGGAGTAATAACGATGCAAATGTCAGCTATAGGAGGGCTGCTGTGGATTCATTAAACTGCATATGTTCCCAGCCTCAAGAACAAAACAGTTGCTGATGCCAGGTTCTTGATGCTGGTCCTTCTCACTATACACAGGCTGCTACAGAGGTACTTGATCTATTCCTTCTCCCAAAATAAGTGGGACATGCCCTGACACCTACCAAAGGTCTTTAAGAAGATATGAAGGTTGGTTTGTTTGCTTTTCTAACTTTATTTGGTTAGTCAGCTCCACCTTTTAATTATGCCTGTCCTTCATTAGGCTGACAAATGTCTCTGGCACCCAGGCGCATTTATTCCTCTATAATAAACACTGCTTGATATCAACAAAGCATAAAGAGAGTTTATTAATAGAGTTGGTAGGAATTGCTCATTGTATTTATTAGTTTTATTTCTTATTTAAAGTTGCATGTTAATAGTGGATGAAATTAAGTAAATTCCTCCAATTACACCATACAATCACAGATAGCTTTGGGATTCAAAAAATAGCTTTGTACCACGAGACTTTCAGCAGCTGGAGGCCTGGAGATTCGAGTGAAATTATTTATATAACTTGCTCTTTCATTAATGTGAAAAAATGGACTATGATTAAAAGCTGGAGAAAGCCATACTCTAGACCAGTTTACTAGACAAATATTGCTTATTAAATTCTGAAAATGCTCTATGCAATGGGAGTTTTAAAAAAAGACAGAGTTTAGAAAATTTGAATATAGACAGAATCACCAGTTCTCCATGGTAGCTGGCTAGGTTGTACCAGCCAACCTGCACTTGGTATGCACTGTGCATGTAATAGGTCCACTTGCATTCAAATAGTAATTGGGTTTATTTCAAAGAATTAAGGAACCACAAAGCAAGTACTGCCATTTTCTCTCTACTTGAGGAGGCTGGATGAGGACTAGGTATTCAACCGTGCAGCTACCCAGAAAGCAAAGGGGCACGTGACTACATAAATCAGGAAGCGATGCACAGCGCTAGATTCCCACCTTAGCTTCGCAAATGTTATTTCCGAGCATCCCCACCAATAGCGCGTGCTCACAATTGGGCGCTGGGGCTCCAGCTGGAGCCGGTGGGAGGGTGAGTGCCTGCCTCAATAAATTAGACATGTCTGGTCTACATACAGGTTAATTATGTGATTCTTTCTTCTGCAAGATCCACGTGGATCCAGAGAACAGACTAGTTCTCTGTCCACTTACATTTGTGACAGCTGGAATTTTCCAACTAACAGCTCACCCTAGCAAAAATGAGAGGAGAATAGTGTTCCTGAGAGTCTCAACTCCTTCCTCTTTAGTCTGCAATTAATTTCCTCTAGATTATACTGAAAGGTCTGCTGTTTTTTTTTTTTCCTCAGCCTTTCCCTATGGAATGGAAAGAGAATTTAACAGGATTTCTGGAACAGATGTTTTGGGAATCTGACATTTAGTCTACACCAACTGCTTTGTAAAACTGTCCCTTACTTTTGCACAAGCCACTGCATGAGAGCTAAGTACCTAAAGCTCTGTTCCAAAGCTGCACTTGCTGACTCTACTGTTAGCACTAACTGCTGCAACTTGAGCTTGTTTTAAGTCATAAATTAGATTTTCCACAACACAGGATAACTGAAATGCTGCAAAGTGGCAGATAACAATTAGATAACAATTATAACCACTGTGGTATCTGTCAGCTTGCTTGACTGGCACTGAAGATCACCGAGACGTGCGGTGCCAGACCAACAGTTGTTCTTTTTGCAAAACAAAATCTCCCGCTGGAAGTGAGCTACTAATGACTACCAGTGCATTTGCTCACACTGTATCTCATCACATTGGTCTGCAAAACTTAGCAAAATTTAGTTGGAAATCTATAAGGGGGTCCTGCCACAAGAAGCACTCAAATTCCTTCAAAACTGCTTCTGGCACTGCTCGCACACTGACTCACTGCCAGCACCTGAACAAGGAGATTTTCTTCAACACTGAATTAAGCGTTGACCTCATTCAGATTTCTAAACATAGTTCAACAGACTCTCACTGAGAGCAACATGCAAGGCGCACTCCCATGGCTGCTCTGCAGGAGCTATCTCAGGAGCTCTAGAAATCCAGGAGCTGACATAGGTCTTCAGCACAAGCACGTGTTACAGCACACATAGAAACGGCATACGAAATATTTCCAGTAGTTAATTCAGAGTTAGTTCTCCAAATCCATTCATCTTCACAGTCTTTAAAAAGCAATCACGATTTTGAGTGTGAAAGTCTAAAATCAGGCTCTCATACCCAGGAATATATAGGCTTCTGGAAACTGTTGAGTAGCCTGCCCTTCCAAAATTGAGAGAACTACCTGAGTTTGGGTCAAATTGGTCAAGTTTAGGTTCTTCTGTTTGAAAATGCATGTGTTTATGGCAAGGTTACTTCAACTCTTCTACTGAAGCGCTAAGGAAGGACACAGGTCACACAGCAATGGGATTTTCAACATCTGACTTTGCTCTTCCCCCAACCAAATCAAACTCTGGCCTCATTCTACTTGTGCCAGGGGCAACAGTGCCACTCTTAGTGACTCCGCCGGGGAAAAAATACAGAAGATACCAAAGAATCAGCACTTCAAAGTTAAGCTTTTCAAGCCTTCACATGGGGCTAAAATTTGCTTGAACTTTTTCATGACAATACCTGTACCATGAGAAGGGAGTTCCTATAGGGCACTGTGAAAAACAAAAATGTCCACCAGCCCTTCGGGAGAGCACCTGGACTCGGCGTTGCGTCAGCTACAGGCAGCATCACTCCGTGCTCAGTGCCTCGGGCTTCCCACGAACCCTTACGCCTTCAGCCTTTCTAGCAAGGCTGGAAGATGGTCTGACAAAACTGGGAATAGGAAAGAAAAATCAGACAACAGGGTACAGCTATGTCTGAGGTAGAGTTAGCTAGCAGAAAGAAGTGGAAAGTATTGCTCATTAAAAGCAGATTTCACGGACAAAAAGTTTAACTTTGGACTTTCAACATCGCTTCACTGAAACATGAATGCTTTAACCAGCCCCCAAAATGAGCAGTTTTTCAGATAGGAATTTAACATCCTTCACCTTGCCGACACAGGACAGGTCTCCATCCACTTAATTTCTCCCAATTCCTTCTCTCCTCCCCCCCATGGAAGGATGCTTTATCCACCCATAAAAACCAGCCTTATCCCACCGGGCCGGGGCTGGTTGGAAAACCATGCCTACAGGGAGCAGAGCCTGCGGGAAAAGCTCCACCGCCCAGAGGCTGCTGAGGGGGGATCAAAGCAACCAGGCGGGCGACCAAGAGGAGACCCCAGCTCCATCGGCCGGCTCGTGCCAGGCGCTCCGCACCTGCCAGTGCCCAATAACTGAGTAAGGGGGAGAGACACAAGCTTTATTCTCTTATCTGCTGCTGCACTTTTCAATTAACCCTCCATCCCTGACCGTGCTTTTTACCTTGTAAAAAGACGAGCTCAGACTACAGCATCACAACCTGTGACCTGTCACTGCAAGCACACTCTGCCTCTTCCTACCAAGGAAGTCATGGTCTGAGAGGTGTCCCCCCTCACACAGAGCAGCTATACTTATTTTCCACTTAAAAGCTACTTCATTCACATCAGGGAGAACATGGAAATTCATTAAAACGCATTCTGATCCGGCTTAATGTTTTGAACCAACTTTCCTCCCACTCGTTCCACCTTGCAGCATCTTAAAGGCGGATTTAACCATTGCTAAGACTCACCGACGAGCAGCGTGGGCAAAGGCAGACCATTAAGAGGGGCCCCGAGAGCCGGAGGTAACAGCGACGCGCCCCCAAGCCGCAGGGTCCCAGCTGATCGATAGGGCAGAGGAGCAAGCCGGCAAGCGCTTCCCCTGCCGGGCCGCCAGACTCAGGGCCGGGCTGTAAGGAAGCGGCCCCGCACGCCGTCCTGCCCGCGGGGCGGCTGAGCAGAGCGCGCCCGGACCTCGGCAGGCGCTCGATCGAGGACGGGGCAAACGCGAGTGGCTCTGCCCAAGGCTTTGCCCGCCGCTGCCCCGCGTCTCCCAGGACGGCCAAAAGCCTTGCAAGGGGAGCTGGCCTCCAGCCGAGGCTCCTGGTAGGGAGCCCGGTGGGAGCAGAAGCAGCGGATGCCCCAAGGTGTCGCGAGGAGCACGCTTCAGAGCGGCTGCTTTCCCTGCTATCCGCGTTTCGATGGAGGTTTTTCTCGCTTTGCCCGGGGCCGGCTGGGGCACGCGGCCCCCGCCGCCCATGCCACAGCCACCCTGGAGGCTCGGCTTCATGCAAACTCCCCTCCGAGACCTTCTCCTTCATGCCAGCTCTTCATCTTAGGGCCTCCAAACTGCAAAGCCCTCCAGGACCCTAAATATTAAACAGAAAGGCTTATTGCAATACAGTCAGCAGCGGAAACAGGGGCAAGGCTGACTGGCACGGACAGCCTGGCCCACAGTGAATTAATACGTGCTTGCTCAGAGGGTTTCTTTTTTTTTTCTTGTTTTGATACAGAGCAATTTCTGGCTAGCATAACTATCACCTCTCCCCAAGACCACCAGCTCAATAATAAAATATAACACAGAACCACAAATGCAAGATCCTAGGGAAGAAAAATCCTGGCTTAATGCGAGTTTATTTAGAAACGCTGCTAATGTGTTTGTGTTGGGTGTTTCTAGAGCTGCAGACCAGAACAGGCAAGGTAGCAGCGACCCAACTGCAGAGCGCGCTCCCCCGGGGCGGCCGAGCGGCGCTGGCTGCCGAGCGCATCCTAGTCAGGAGAGAGGCTGGAGCTGTTTTAATTGTTCATCAATCAATTAACGAGACTCTCAGACGTCTAATTAAGCAGACAACTGGAATTAAGCAAAGGGCATCTTTGAAATGCCAGCTCTCTTAACGAAGGCACTTCTAACGTTCAAGTGAGTACTTGATGAAGGTGTGCTTGTGCGGCAACGTGCAGGAGGCGCCTCAGCCCCGCAGTCAGTATTTCGCTCGGGCGAACCCGTGAAAAACCAATCCTTCAGCAGCGCAACTTAACCTCCGCTCCGCCAGCGCGCGCTCGCGATAGGCGGCCAAGCGCACAACAGATCAGCCGCATCTAGCGCGCAGACCGTGCCCCCAGGGGCATGCAGGGCTCCACTGGGAAGCAGCTAGGGAGGGGGCGAAGGGGACCCCAAAATAAGCCAGTTAAAACCGATAGAGCTATCCTCAAAAATCTCTCCTACGCACTTTGTCCTGAAGCGTGATGCTTTGATCCTGACTTTGGCCCCAAGCCGAGCTTGCTAGCACACACCAGGCTGCGGAGATCAGTTTACTTTCATCTTTATCAGCTTCTCCCTGCCCTGGCAGATGCTCTCTCAGTCCTCCTCCTCTTCCTTGGTTATTCCAACATCGCAAATAACCACCAAAACTCAGTGACGCTGGCTTCCCAAGCATGGAAGCTGGCAAAATAATAAATGCTTTTCTGTCTCTTTAAAAAGAATAACAACAAAGAACTAAAACAAACAAAAATATACCGAAGCCACTGCATCACCACCAGCTTCTTTTGCAACAACAAGGTCAGCCAGGATATGGGCATTCAGGGGATAAAACAAACACTGCAGGTCTGGAACACTGGAAATGTGATCTTAATGCAACACTTTTCTCAAGCGTATTATCAGGGCAGGAGAGCCTAAAGTGCATCCACGCTTTTTATTTTTCTTAAGTATTTTCAGTAAATCCCAATAATTATTTACACTGTTACTCCTGGAAAGAAATGCTGTCTCAAGTAAAACACACAGAAAATATGTCACAACAGCAACTTCAGCTCTGCCTTGGAAGCCAGCATTACCAAACCAATATCGGCACCCTGCAATCCTGATAAAATTCAGTCTTGTTTTTTAGAAATTTCAAATTTCAAGATGTTGTACATAAAGAGCCTGGATGGAGCAAAGCTGCACCTAGATAAGAAGAAATCAAGTAAGCTCCTCCACAAAGGAAATTACCAGCAGAATTGATGCTTCCTGCCACGTTAAAATTCCAATAAGCATTTATCTTGGCAAATCCTCGGCAGCCTCTGACATTTCTATTATTGGGGCTGACTGGGTTCATCCTGCCCTTATGAGAATAAATAGCAGAACATAACGGAGAAAGGGAGGCGCTGAAATAATATGCACATCAGCCATCACTTCAAAGCTCCTCTTTGGTGAGCGAGGAGGAAGGCAGCATTTCCCAGATGCAAACCCCACGGGAGCAGAGGACACATTCAGAGGCTGGATCTCCCCCGTTGGTGCAGACGTTACACGGGCGATGCCCTGAGCCAAGCAGCGCTGCGTTTTTGTACTTGCACAAGAGAAGGATGCTCCTGCTCCAGCACAGGTCACCTTCCACCTGCTGCGGAAGCTACGATACCATACGCTGCCTGTCACCACTAAACGAGAAGCACCACTGTCAAAACCCAAGTGCCTTTCGCTGGCTGGGAACCGAATTCTTTATTTAAATGTTATTTCCATGATTCCTCCCCCGCAGATCCACAGTCAACCTTAACTCTTTTGGGAAAGCAAAAGAAACTGCTTTGCAGCCCCTTCCATCATATGCTCTCTCTTTCAGAAACAGATACACTCTCAGTCTCCTTGATTTTTCTTTTGTTTGTTTGTTTGCTTAAATTAAATTTCTTTTAGTCATTGGTGGCCAGATCCTCCTTTGAGTCTATAGCGTTGGTGCCAGTCAATTTGTAAAATGAGAGATTGGGGCTTTTACACATATTTTAATTCAAAGTCAGAGAGAAAAGCTAAGTAGTATTATAACATCTTGGCTATTTAGGAACATTTTCAAGGGTAACTTAAAAATGCAGAGACTCTCCAAGTAGGCAAATTTGTATTACTGCAACACTGCAGTAATATATATACACTCACTCCTCACTCCAGAGACCATTTATCCACTCACACCTCCTTAATACGGGCAGGCCCAGAAACCATGCAGATGAAAGCACAGCAGAGCGCAGCGAGCAGCGTCTCCTCTGCACGTAACCACTGAGCAGGAGGCTTCCTAGGGAGCTGAGTAATCAGGAGAACTAATAACTCAATGCTCCTGCTTCGTCCTGCTCTCATTAGCAATTGCTTTCCCTAAGGCACCTTCCAGGTCCTTGACCAAGGCGCACGGGGAGTCATGTCCTCCCAGTGCCACCACTGGCACGGCTGGCTGGAAGAGGCCAGCGCGGACGGGCACCAGCCTGAGGAGCAGCTCCTGCAGAGGACGCTATGCCCATGGCCTGAGTGGTGGGGACGTCCCCTGGATCTGTCGTGAGCCCTGACGCCAGGGGCTCCAGTTTCTGTGAAGATTCAGCGCTCTGCAGCAGGGGCCACCACGGTGTTTCCCAGGGCTTGGCGCACAATGGGTAAAACAACAGGCAGGTTCTGCTCTCCATTTAAGTCTTTCGGCCTTCTGGACTGGAAATTAATAATTTGGGTGGAAAAGGAAGCAGGGCACCAGAACATTTCTATCAGACACCCTGAAAGACGCTAGTTTGCCAACCACACACATTTCGTTTTTCTGACCCAACCAAACTGTACGTCAGCCAGCCAGCTGAGAAAATTCCTCGAAGGGAGGAACATGAACCGGAGGATCTGTATTTTCAGGGCTAGCTTTGCTTCGACAGCAGACACGCTCGCCCAGCAAAACACCGATAACTGGGGAGGTGGCTGTTCCCCCTCCTCGCTGCCGTCACTCTGCAGGGCGGCCAGGACGAGACCCTCGCTCCTACACTCGCTCTGCAACCTCCAACACGGCTAAACGGGGCGAGCACAACGCGTTGCTCTGCGTACGCCTAACAGCCTGGCGGCCCTTCAGCGTTTCAGAGGAACAGAAACCCATTAAGATAAAGCACGGGCGATACGCGTGTCATCAGATAAAACACCAGAGGCTGTGATAAGTTAGGGCGTGAAAGGCCAGCACGTCCCCCATCGGCGCCTGCTCACACGCACACATAGGCATGCACAGATGTGGCGTGCTCCTGCATTCATCCCGTGCCAAACGGCCCCAGGGCCCCGGGTTGCCTTGGGCAGCCTTCAATCTATCCTAAAAACAAAGAGGGACTTTTTCTCTTTTTCTGGCTCTTCTTTACCTGAAAGGATTAAGCATCACGTGAGGTTTTGGTCCAGTTCGTCAGGATACCAATAAGCAGATCAAGGATGTTAAAGTCCACTTACGTGCTAGGAAGGAGGGTGTGGATACCCTCACTCTGGGGATTGCTGCTCATCTGAGGTGACCACAAGTAGAAGAAGTTGGGTTAGCAGGTATTGAGGACTTTTTCTTTTTTTCCCCACTGACTGCAAATTGTCTCTCTGTCCCAAAGGTGTCTGAAAGAACCTCTACTAGGAAAAAAGAGAAAAATTAACCCCTTACACTGTGCTCTCTCTTTTTCACACAAGAAATACATGCTAACTACCAGGACAGCATAAGCCATGATTTGCTTTCCATCCTATGCATTAAAAACAGTGATTCCAGAGGAACCACCCAGGTAGGTTGGCCTAAGCCCTTTGGCTATTTTCCATCACACTTAACCCCTGCCCTCTCCTAGCTCTCTGTTCTTGTCTCACTCTGTAGGAAGAGTTAACTGCCTCCTTCCTTGGTCTCCTCTCAAGGCTGCAGGTGAGCCTGTTCCCATGAGTCCCTGTTTGCAGCCTGCTTTCCCCAGAGACGCAACTAGAGACTGGGGAGTTGTTAGGTCCTTGGCAATAAAAATTTATATACCAAATGATCAATAAAGTATGTGACAGGCTAAAGAGTAGTCTGGCAAAGATGATGCTTTTCAAATGAGCACCAAAGGCCCATTTCCACGGTGGGGAAACCCAACTCTGGGGCAGGAAAGCCTGGATGTTCTGTTCTGCAGACCAAAGCCAGCTTGGTCTCAGGAAAGCCTACCACCACTCCATGTTTGCAGAAACAAAGCCGAGTACGTTTTTTCACCATCCCGAATGACAGACAGGAAGAGAGAAAAGTTCCAGGGGTTACTCTGAAGCCATGCGTACGCTTGGTAAATGAAGGGTACAGTTATGAAAGAGCTGCAGTAACCCCGGGGAGATGCTGGCTCTGGAGAGCCACGCATGGAGGAGGACTGTGTGCTGCTGCCATGCCAGGCGTCCGACCAGGGAGCAGCATCACACAGCCATGAGCAGAGCTGTCACCAGGGAGAGCATCTTAGCCCGCTGTCTTAACACGTTGTAGCTGTGTTTCCAATTTTGTAAACCAGCTACAAACCCTCTACTCCAGTAGAATAGTCTTTGACAAGTGTGTGTTGCTGCTGTTGTTGTTTTAAAGCTTCTCCTAGCTGCAAGTATAAGCTCAGGTTGATCTGGCTGGCACTGGGGGTGTCGGCTGTCAGAGACCAGCAGACATGCCGGCGGCGGGATGCGATATCCTCCCTGCTTGTGGAGCAGAGGTGGTTCATTTTTCCCAGCAAGCAGCAGCAAGGAATTCCTCACTGAAAGCTTACTTGGTACACCTTGAACCCTCAGTGCGGAGGACATGTGTCACGGCATCTGCTCTGTAACCTTTTGTTTAAAATTGGCATTATTCCCCTATGACAAAACCTTAGCAAAAGTGAAAAGTAGGTTCTCACAACACTCTGGCTTTACTTCCGCATATCCCCTCAGATCCAAAACCTCCAGGCTTCCCGTATCCGTTTGAAGATAGTTGCAGACCTCAACAAGTCTGTACTTTACATTTTCCCATTCATTTTTCTCCTCCACTGATACCACCAAGCAATCTCTAATTCACAATCACATCTGTGTCAGGTTCCCAATCCTAACAGAGGCACCTGGCACTTTAATCTTCAAGCAGATTACGTCTCCTGTTAGGACTTGAAATCCAACTCTGCGCACATGCATGGGTGCCTGTGCGTTTCTTTTGCTTCAAAAGATAAATAAATAAAAAGAACAACAGAAAAAAGAGGTTTGGAACTTCTCTTTTGGAAAAAGAGAGTGGTCCTGAGGCCAGGCGAGCGCTGCTGTGGGACCGCTGCGGACCACCAGGGCCCCGGTCCCTCAGGGGACACCCCAGCACAGGCGCTAGGGAAAGCGCGGTCACTTGTGAGATGCACGTTTGAAGAACGAGCCCGGCTATGCAGCACGGAAAGGCTCACCATAGAAGAATTCAGAGGGGGAGACAAAGTCAAAACAAAGCATTTTTGACTGCAAAATACGCCGCCACTGAGAGGCTGATAACATAAGTTTGGCTTCAAGAGGCTGGAAAGAGCTGGCATTCCTGAGACTGCTGCACAACCACCGCCGCCAGGCCAAAGGGGGACACAAACCACGATCCCCCCGACCGGGGCTCGTGTCCGCGCAGAGGCGAGAGGTGAGACTTGGCCCCGGGCTGCTGGAAGGTTGGCAAGAGCACCCTGTGCTTTCCTCGAGGAGATGAGCAATATTAGAAGCGTAATAAACCGGCAGTCCGGTTTCTGTTCAAACCGACCACCACGTCGGAGCAGAACTGGGCAGTTTTTAGCTCAGGAAGAGTGCCTTATATAGGGGTTTTGAACATATGTATATTTACGGATCTGCAGAAAGGAGCAGGATAAACATCTCCCTGCCTTTCGGCACACTGGTGCCAGGCCGGAGACGCAGTTCCTGCCGCTTCAGCTCCGCGGTGGGCTTGGCTCTCCTCGGCCCAGCAGCGGGATCGGGCTGGCGGCCGAGCGTTCCCCGCCGGCGACGTGGCTGAGCTGCGCCTGCCAGCGAGGCTGATGAGAAAAACCCGGTGGTACCTCCAAGCAAGCGGTTAGGGGACGCAGCGCTCGCTCACACGCTCAGTCCCAGAACTGTCGCAGGCAAAGGTTGCACTTTGCAGTTTGCTCTGCTTTCCGTAGCTGGTTTATCACGCAGCACAGCGGCACGAAGCAGCTGGCAGCGAGCTGCCCACTACACTACCTCGGGAAGCAGGCTTGTCCCTGCTCCGTATGCCACGTTGCGCCCATAATCCCTCCTAATCTCAGGAGCCTCTTGCTGTTTTCCAGCACCAGCGTCACAACTTGCCAAATTGGTGTGGTGCAGAGACACAAACAGCAGCTGCGGGGTGGCTCGCTCTCTCCTAGCATATCCCCAAGGGAAGTGGCACCAGCCCCCAGGGTAGGCACCAACAGCCCAGAGGGACCAGTGGGTCTGGCAGGGAACAAACAACCCGCAGGAGGACACTTAGACCAAGCATCGGTGCAATGTAACAGTGAGATAGGGCTGACAACACAGCAGCATCCCAGAAGAACTGCAAATAGACAGTTGGTTAGAAGTGGGCTGGAGAAAGACCTAGACAGAGATAGCTTTGCTCCAAATCAATACGGTCTGCCAGACCTTATTACATCTTTTCGGTCTCTGCAGCCTGTGAACGCGCTATCACCCTGCAGCCGCTGCGAAGGCCAGCTACGAGGCGAGGCGCAGCTCCGTTCCGGCACGCTACGCCTCCTCGCGGGGTGCGGACATCACACCTCCCCGCTTGCATGAGATTTATTCAGGCCCGTCAGAAAGACACAGGACAAGACCGTGTGACCTGACTTGCAATAAGCTTCAAAAAAGAAACAGTCAGGACCAGGACTGGAAATTACTTTGGCAGTGTCTACAACTCTTAACACAAACCCAACACACCGTATTTGCCCTTTGCATGTTATTCCCACCATGCAAAACACTAAGTAAAAACGATAGCAGTGACTTGTTCAAGGACAAGAAACTGAATTAAGCCAGTGCAATTTTCCAACTGAAGTATCTTAAATAACAGGGAATACCGCTGCCTCTGATCCCTGGCTCCACACCCACAGAAATAATGGAGAACATAACAGAGAATTTTATGCACTGGTGCTATTTGTTGGTTTGTTTTTCCTAAACATTTCTTTCCTAAGACAAGCCTATGTCAGATTAGAGAGTAAGGGAGAGGGCAATGGTTCTGGAGATGTTTGAAGGTAGCTGCTACACCAACAAATCCCTAGATTATTGATCTAGTAACTCTAATGGTATGTACCTCCAACACACTTTTCGTAAAAAAAAGAACAATAAAAACATCTTGGAAGGCATATGGCGCTGGGACCTTCATAAGTTGCTGCAGGATAAATACAAAGAAAGTGATTTTCTAAAGTCCTAGATATCCCTTTCAAGCCAGTTTCCCTCGCCTAAGTTGGTACTAATCAAAGGTTTAATTCTTTCTTTAATTTTGCTTTTCTTGGGTTTGAGAGACACAGACTGACCACTGGAGAGAAACTAACTTATGCAGCCAGTACACATGGAGTTGCAAAAGCTTCATGAGCTTCAGGAGGGCTGGTTTGTGGACTTGGTATTTCAGGTCTAATGCAAGAAGTTGTGGCACCCAGTTGAGCTCCCCAGGCTCGTATCTGCTTACTGTTATCGTTGGGTGGCGGGTAGGCATAGAGATCATTTACACTGCACGTGATTTGCTCACACGGTATCGGTGAGGATCACGCAGATCCCACCCAGGGCAGGCAGGTCTCTCTGCCCATCTCTTTGTATAGTTTTACTCTTGCACTTTCCAGCTCAATTTTTTCCCCCATTTTTCCTACTTTTGTCTTTTACCCACCTTTCCTTTCCCTTTTCTTCTTATTCTGCCTTCCTCTTCTCTCCTCCATCCCATTTCTTTTCCCATTCTCCCATGCACTTCCCTAGTGCAAAGACCTTGTTTCAGCTCTGTCTTTACCACCTTTCCTGCCAACGGGACTTCTATTCCTCTCTGTTTTCAGTAAGTGTTTCCCACGTGATTTCTGTTCTTGAAAAGATGTACTTTAAAAGTGACTAGCTGTTGTTGGACCCCCCCCGCTTCCCTTGGCGAGTCCCACAGTGCTGGATATTGCATGGAGACAGTGACTCAGGTCGCCCCTCCGTAAGGATGTCCTAAATCACACATCGTGCTTCTCTGCCTCTGCATAATTACTCCCATCTTCAGCGCGCTCGCAAACGAAGCCGCATGATGACACTTGCGCTTAACTAGGGCACTGAGGCTTCCTACCAGAGCCGGGGAACTGGGGTGGCTTTAAGTGAAGAGTGTTTTGTGGCGGAAGGCAAGCCAAAAGCCCACGAACACTGCAGTCAGCCCCCTCTTTCAAGCCTTAATCCTCGTACTTAAAATAGGCACAATATTCCAGCCATTTCTGTAGGCACCTACAGGCCCCGGACTTGTGGGAAGGAGGAGCGTATTACCACCGCCTCCTACCAAAACAAGTGTGCACTCCCCACACTTATTTCAGCTCTTTCAACCCTGCTGCAATTCCTAAGAAACTAAACCAAACCATTACCTGAGCCCTAGGGGAGCTTCCTGCTCCTACCTCACCCTGGAGAGGGGGGACAGCACAAATAGAAGAGCGGGGAAAAAGGTCAGACAAACTCTAAACCAAGGTTGCAGGAAGGTTTAGCAAGCAGAGCGGCTAGAAGGTCCACTAAGGCGTGTAAGAGCATATGGCCCAGAACTACTGCAGTAGACTCGCCAGAGCCACTTTGAGAACAAACTGATGCCTCCTTGAGGGATACCAGCTATTTAGAGGAGTGTTATTCCCCTGTAATTCTTACTATTTTCCGATAACTGTACAACACTTCTGTGGTAAAATAGTAACATGAACTTACGCTGACCTTTGATATTCGAACTTGGATAGAAAGAATAGGAAATGCCGAGAGTCCAAGAGAGGCCCTGGGTGAATGGGACTATTCATAACCAGGTCCCGCAAGGGGGCTCGGCGGTGGCAGCAACCCCCCAAACCACGCAGTTATGCTGCATGCCATTTCCTCCTCCTCCTCGCAGGACAGGAACCACCAGCGCCCACAGGCTTCTACAAACCAGGCCACCACTGTCACCTGCGTTAATCCAGGCACCCACGACGACCACTGAGCTCGCCGTGCTCTGCTTTATTCAGAAGCCGGGTTACGCGTTTGCATTAGCGAGTCATTACAACCCAAAGCGTGCTGCCTGGGCCGCGCACGGTGCCAACGCTGCCGTCAGCTGGGTGCGGCGTGGGTGTCAACGTTGCCACCGGCGAGCTCGTCAAAGGGGCACTTCCGCGATGGCAGCCAAAGGAAAGCGCCAGCCTCGAAGGCGAAGCACCGGCGGGACATTTGATCCTGCATTCCAGCCTCATCGAAAAAACGGCAGTGACGTACGATACGTCTGCTAACCTTAGGCTTCCAACCACCAAACTCATTCCTCCTCCTGCACGTACCTCATCCGAACACGCAAGAGAAACTCTTCAAAGGCTTCTTTGGCGGACAGCTTGTCTCATTTAAACTGAAGGGAAGTGGATCAAGAGGTGTCAGTCAAACTTGGTTTCACATTTAATCACGCTCATCTGTCCCAAAGAGAGCCTTTGCTACAAATGTATTTGAAGTTTTAAGGATGCTGCCAACTTCCCAGGGGCTTAACACAAAAAAAGGTAGCTCGGGGAGATGCCCCAAGAGAAAACTAACTGTACAGGGAAATTTAAAAAGATCATCTGATGCAGACCACAGAACATGAATCGTGCCAAAACATGCTCAGAATTTTCCTTCATAACCTTGTAAAGCACAGGAGAAAGTCAGGAGGGAGAAAATTTCTGCTTTTAAGAGGGAAATGTATTCCATCGTAATTCCACTGCAATTCAAAAATGCAAGAAATATACAGACTTCACATTTTATTCAGTTGTAAAACACTTGCCCTGTCTGCCAGATCTTGTTGGATACATTGGCCCCACCAGCAACGTTGTGGCAGTTCTTGGGCTACACTGGGGACCTCCAGCCACTACAGAAGACAGTACAAAGGAGGCTTAGCTCCAGCTTTCCTGACCAAGCAGGAAAACAGTGCACCCAACCGATATTCCAGCTGTCTTCATGAAAACTTACTACCCCTCCGCTGCCTCTCCACCTCCAAAAATCCCCTGAAATGAAGACCCTACACGCGGCAATTAGCTTTCAGCCAAACCAATTCTCATGTAATCCTACCAGCCGCGGTCCTGGCAGAGAAGGGAAGTGGGAACGTGCAGCTTGAGGTTGGAGGCCCCTTCCCTTTGCCGTCAGGCAAAAACTAAGGTAGACTATGGGTCTACAACCACCTCAAACTCACTTCTAACAAAAATTGGCTTACTTGGGGGCAATACTTCCCTAGTGCACATGGTTTTGCAAGGAGGACTGCTCTGGACACTTAGTGCAGTTACCTCCAATGCAATTCTTTGCCCCAAAGCCCACGAGAGTTCAACACCGTGGTACGGCATCTGAGCTGTGTGCAAAGTTTCCAGCATGCTGACATTAAAGGTCAGTCTCCTCAAGTTGCTGAGCAACATCAGATGCTATTAATGACAGAGATTGAGATGCTCAGATCCTAAATATCGATCTAAAGGCATTACTAAAAGTATAAGAGCATGGCGTCTTATACAAATATAAAGGCCAGATGAAATATATGCATATTAAAAAAAAAAATGTGATTATTGAAATTGCTATTCTTACAAGCCTGGAAAGTTGGTTTTCTGTTGCTTAATTAAGTTCAAAGAACAACATGTTCAATCACACTTATTTATCCCAATTTATTTTGAGTGCTGCAGCTTAAGGTGGGCAAACAATTCTTTGAACCTTGCTGCCATTCAAAAACTCTATTAAAGCAGGTCCTCCGAATCCAGCAAGCTGAAGAAGCTGTGATACTCCATCTTTCTCCCTCTCAAGGTTAATATCGCTGTGTCTTTATATCCAACTTCCTAAGACACTACTTTCTTTTGTTTTATTAAACCCTGAAATTATTTTGCTGCTTGCTGAAGGTGACACATGCTTAGGATGGACAAATAAAGTTCATGCACCTTATTCGTGATCTGGGTAGCTCTTTGCAGATAATTCAGTTTTCCAGTCAATCTAATTATAGTCTGAAGTTACTGCAGCAAAGACTTTCAAGTGCAAAGCAAAGAAAAGCAAGCAGGAGTGAAAGCCATTCATTAATCCAGGCTGGCAGGGGAGGAGTGGTTTGTGCCCTCAGGCTACTCTCTCCATCTTAACATTCAATTTTTATCTTACCTATTATGTGAATCAGATGGTAAATATTTCACTTTCTGTAAACTACAGTAACCCTTACAGTGATCCTGTATGCGGTTTGTTTTGCTATTATTCCAATCTAAAACATTCCTGAGCAAGAGCCCTAAACAGCATTAACTGACACTGCGGCAGTGATTTATTGAGAAGATGAGAGTAAGAAAAGAAAGTCTGTTCACGAGAAGAATTTATTCCTCTGTAATACCTTTAATAGAGACAATAATCTATTCATCCCTCTTTACTTTTCATCACCTCTCCTGCAGTTGAAGAAGCTCCATCTGCCACATCAATTGCTGCTGAAAATTATTTTTTAACCTCCAAGTCATTAAGATCACAAGGTAATTTTCAGCCCGGCAGAGGCAGAACCTCTCCCACTTCAGGGCATACTTTCTTTCCCCTGCCTTGAACAAAGACGCCTGCAGGTACACCTCCGGCCTTTTCCATTTCCCTGCGCGGCTCAGCCCGTTCACCCGCCGAGCTGCTGGGAGCGATGCCTGTGCTGGTACCGTTCACCAAGGAACACAAAACCCCTTTCTCCTGCTCCCGTCCCCCAAAGCGAGGGGCTTTTTTCCTGACAAAACCTGCCGGGTGAAGCCAGGCTCTGGGACGCAGCGCAAGGGTTTCAGTTCACCGCTCGCACAGCGGCATCCTAACCACGCTAGACGCCAGCGGCAGGAGTCGGCCTGACGTAAAGCACTCGGAAACGCCAGACGCTGGCCCAAGACAGAGGAACTTGGCCGCTGCGGCACGCGTTGCCGTTCTCCACCAAAGCCCCAACTCAGAGCTGCTGTAATGACACGTACGACGTCCGAGGAGGCAGAAACCCCACGCAGCGCTTGCTGCCCAGCGAGCCAGGTCTGCGCTGGGGTCGCCCAGTGCAGCTTGCCCAAGGTCTGTGCGTTTATTTATCCTTCTGTGCTTGCTGAGGGAGCATCTTTCCTTCTGTGCTTTACTCCAACATGTGCTGGGCAGCGCTTGCTCCCAGGTGCCGCAAGGAGACCACATCTGCTAGCCAAAACAGAAGGGATCCCTGCCCTCCGCCCCCGAAGCCAGCTCTGAAAGCAGAGGGATGCAGATCCCGCCAGCAGCACGGTAGCAGCAGTGCGCTCCATGGGGCAGGTCCCGCTTCAGCAGGGTTCACAGTAAGACCACACCGCGATAAAAAAAAAAAAAAAAGTCTTAATGGAGGGAGAATGTCAGGTCTAGGCACATAACCTAGAAGTCCAACTCAATTTCTACATAGCCTTTTATATAAAAATTTTGATTATTTCATACTCCAAATGAAGATTTACAGTTATGAAAGACAGCATTCATTAGTTTTGCTTATTTCCTGAATCCAGGTTTATTTCAGTATCTTTTTTTCCAAACACTCATTATTCCCATTTAGTAGGCACTCATTATTTGTTTAGCAATGAATAACATTGCTTTCTTTTTTTTAAAAAAATGACCCTCACTTGATTGCAGTGATCAAGACCAAAGAACATAATGAAAATTTCCTGATTGTCCACGCTTGCTGAATAGAGAAGATATGCCATAAGGGAAGGTTTTCAGATGATTCATCAGAAGGACAATTTGATAAATCTTTTGATGAAAGGACATGCGCCAGGGGCACTCAACCAATGCCTAAAGTGCCAGGTTAACTTGGGCCCATCAGCTCAGCTTGGTTTGCTTCCTACTTGTTACTCTAGAAGAGAACAAGTCCAGCAGAGACCACCACAATGTGTAGTAATATAGACACAGACTGCAGTAAGGATGATCCCAAGAATTAAAAGAAAAAAAAAAGACATTGTTAAAAAAAACACTATATTTTTATATGCCTTTATTGCATTTATGTTGTATCTTCATCCCTTCCTCTTTATCAAGAAGGGGTTAAGTTTTCTAATGTGCAAGGTTTTGTTTTTAGAGACGAGCTTCTCCCAAAGCCACAGCCTTGGCAAGCCGAATGTGTCCCTTCATCAGGCTTGTGACGAAGCCACGTAAGATACCAGTTTGGACATCTATGAACAACATCAGAGCTCAGAAATCGCCCATTCAGATCCCAGCCATAGCAAGGCTATGACAGGGCCACCAGTCCTGCAGCTGAGTACGCACATGAATCCGGACTGCTCTTGTGCCATGCCCTTCCACCAGCCTCCCGGAGCACGAACGGTGCCGCTTTACGTAACCCCTCGACAAAAAGTAGGCTCAAAAGGAGAAGTGGGGGGAAGTCAGACCAGTTAAAGTAAAGGCTCATACCACTTTACTGCTGCTCATTTCAAAGCTGTATTTTTAGTATTTTAACTAATTGTTCTTAACTTAAAAACTATTATAATATGTTCCAAGAATAACTTTATTATTATTATGGTTATTTTAGCATCAAAATTGCTGTGGAGTAAAAATAAGGTATTTTTTGATTTACTCTACGTAATGAACTGCCTTTAAGATTCTCTCTAACGTAGGAATAAAACAAAACAAACAAACAAGGCAATCCCCTTTGGCATATCAATAGACAGCATTGCTAAACTGCACTGATTTCCAGCTCAGTCATTGCAAGGCAATGCACATCTCAAATGTAAGGTGGCTGTTTTTTGGTATTAAAAACACAGTTATTGTGAAGAAAGCAACCCAGGATATCGTGACTGAACAGCACCACGTGACATGCACAGTAGCTGTCCCTTCACGCAGTCAGTAACACTGACAGGCCCACAGGAGAGGGGAGCAGGAGATGCCGGGGAGGTCCTGCTGCCTTGGCCCAGCATCATGAACGTCATATACCACGGCTCCCATCCCACCCACTACCCAGCTTCCTCCTGCACTTCCAGCTCCGTGTGCAGGAGGGTTTCTGGAAGCATTCCTAGGCTGCACAGAGGGGAATTTTTGCCTTAAACATGAAGTGGCAACTCTGGTGAGCCCCTGGGGCGAGAGCGAGAGGCCGGGCTCTCCCAGGCTGGACCGCACGGCAGGCAGTGCACCCAGCAGCTCCCTTGGTGTGTTTAAGGGGCTGTCCTGATGCAAAGACACAAGCCAGAGCTTGTAGGAATCCACGGTGGGGATTCCTACACTCTAACAGCAAGCCAGTTGAGGTTTTCAAAGCCTGACTGGTATCTGTGTGAGGACAGGAGGAGCTGGGTGCTAACTCCACGACCGTGAAACCTTACCCTACAGAGCTGCTCAGGGCTCCACACCTGTAAAGCAAGTGAACCGCCCTTCTCCACCCCACAGCCTGGTTTGCAGCTCAGTTCGGCAGCAGCAGCAGCCACGAGCTCAAAAGAATACCCAAGCAGACACATATCCAGCGCCCATCCACAAAAAGTCCTGGAAGTCCAGGCATCTCTACGCAGCTACGCAGCAGCTATCTTCTGAACAGCCTTCCACAGTGACGCTGATCTGGTTCATAAACCAGCAGGAAAGGCACTGCAGCGGACGGAAACTCAGCACCTTCCCAGCATCCTGGGAGCGCTCTGCGAGCGAGCACCGAGCACGTGCTGGAACGATGCCGCCTCTAGAGAAAACCCGCAATCTGTTTACATAGCTGCACAGCCCAGGGAGAACAGCCACAGCTCCACACCGTCACCGAGACATAAACTCGCTCCCTGTCACTGCATTGCACCTGGCCATCAGCACCGCAGTGTTGTCCTTCCCTGTTTGCCTGCCCTGGCCTCTTCTCCAGCCAGCTCCTCCTTCCTCCAGTGAGGCCAGGCAGGTTCATAAGTCCAAGTCCCACCTACAGCACTCATGGTTTTCTTCTCCAACACCCCCCAGGCTCTTGCTGCCCCAGTAGACTTGGGTATTCTGTCTCCACTGCCCTGCCTTCACCCAGAAGGAACCATCTAATTCACAGCAACTGCGCTAAGGGCAAGCTGAGGATGACCTGGACTGACTTCCTAAATAAGTAACAGACGCACAAATGTTTCCTGCAGTACTTCAAGAAAAGAAGTGGTACTGGTATCACCCTATATCAAGGATTACACTCAATTTGTGCAAAAATAACTACAGAGAGCCAACAGAGCAGAGACCTTCCTTAAGTCTAAAAGATGACAAGTTGCAGATTTGAAGGTGAACTTTGGAGCTCATGTTAGCCTCCATAATTCAACAATAAACAATAGGGGTGACTGACTTACACCCACTCAAGATCTCTCCCTCAATACAGACATCTGATTATAAGCATGTGTAACAAAGTCGAGAGCTGAACGGTTCCTTGTAATATTTATTTTAACCTGAGTATCAATGAAAGAGCAAATTCTGTCAGGGAGAGATTATTGCCTCCTGATAACCTCCATCTTGATACTATAACACAGGCACTTAAAACAACTTAAAACTCTGCAACTGGCACTACAAAATGCTGAGGGGAAATCACCATTCACTGCATTGGGCAAAGGATGCACATATTTCTGTGTGAACAACTGGACTTTGAAAGCTATTGGACCGTGCAATAAATAAGACAACGTAAGCACCCAACTGAACTACAAGACATGGATGGGACAAGACAGCTTCTTTCCCTAAGTATTTTCAAGCATTCAATTGCAGTCTACATTACAGTATTACTTGAGACGGGGAAAGTACAGTTCTATTAAATTTGACAGATAGGCAGCCAAACAAGTCCTTCAAAGATAAAAATTCATAGGCTGTTTCGTCTTAATGAACTGTAACAAGTTCTCAGAATAATATGTAGTTTTACATATCATGAATGTTGCATAACGAAAGCATCTCAACAAATTGGCCATGGGGTGGTATAATGGCCGGAAGCTGAATTTGAGAGATGTCAAGCGCCCACTGCCTGTTCTTGAAGGCAACTCAAGCTGTGTGTGCTCAGTCTGTCTCAGGATCAACTCTTACGAATAGCAACACTCCAAAGCCATAGCAAAGACTGACACTGTTTGGGTAACCAGTGAAATTTCACTGAACTATAGATGTGGCTATTTAAACCATTAGAAATGAGAAATTAAAACAAAAACAAAACAAAAACCAAACTCTTCACTCAGCTTAACTAGCAAAATATATCAAAATAGTTTCATCTCTTAGGACCAGAGGGGAAAAAAAAAAGAAACATATGCTACTCATATTGCTTAACACGTGGTTGGAAAATACTCAGAAACCACAGTGACGGCATATCAATACCTGAACAGAACAAAAGAGACAACAGAAGGTCTCCAGGGAGCATTATAACATGGGCTATGCTCAAAGTCAATACAAACAAACAGAGAACATCCCAATTGACTACGTTTATCAGAAATTGCATAAAACATCAATTCTGCTTTCAAACAATAGAACGAGGAAATCCCTGTATGTTCTTAAGTCTGCAGCCGGTGTCAAGTGTTGACATATTTATACAGATTTACTTACACAGATTGCTCTCCTATATGCCAGGCTCTGACCTCTTGATCACATAAGCTACTTTGGGATTTCTGCTAGCCATAACCAACAGTTACAGCCAAGGCAGTAGCTGTCACTTGGCATCTCCATGCCAAAGTCAGTTCCCAGTTTTTGAATTTTCCATCCTCAGAAAGCATGAGCTACATTGACAGCTACTGCTTTGGTACCCATGGGCACCAGCAAGAAGTGCCAAAGGGCCTGGGGCAAAGGGAAGAAGGCAAACTGCACTTGCTGCTCAGTTTAGACAGCCAAGAAGAGAATCTCAATACAATTTGCACAGGAAAAACACTGGAATTTGGCTTTATGAGAGTCCTGAACCAAACTTCACTCACTAGGTCCTCACTTGCTGGGACCTGCAACTCTTTGATGTCTGCAGAGACAAACAGGTCAAAGTTAACAACTCCATCCTCATTATGATAAAATCTTCCCGAGTTATGACACCAGCCAGGTCAGACTATAAAAGTCTAAGAGGAGAGATCTCAGCGGCAGGGGGACATGGGAGGGGGCCAGGGACAATGACAGTATCGACATGGGATGCTGTTGGTCTGCAAAAGGAAATTTAAGACACTCCAATCACATCACACATACACAATATCATACGAAAGCCAAACAGAAGCACATAAAAAGAAATCACTGCAGCGTTCACAAGAGTTTACTTACTAAATGACTGATTAGATATTCATGCACAACAGCACAAAAGGCCATCATGTTTAAAGCATCTCTGTCCACATTACTGGGCCAAAAGCAGTCAAATGCATGGGCCAGGTGGCAGATCAAAGGCCAAGTCTGATGAACAGCACTGGGATTAAGAAATGTCCAGCAGAACTGACATTCAGATAAAGGTGATAGGGAAGAAGAAAAAAATATCAAGAAACACCAATCATCTCTTTGCAAAAGAGGTCATGCAAAACACTTTAAAGAATTCTGACTGCCTAAAACACACACACACACAAGATCCCACAGCATATAAAAATCGTAATATTAGCACTAAGTGAATTACAACTAAATGCAGGCATACACCGAAGGGAGGGGCACTGCTACTAGACCAAAAAAAAAATGACAAACTTCATAATCTCAGGGAGACCTGTGATCAGTGCAGACTGTATTTGTGCTGATCTAGCTTAAGAGAAAAATGGAGTAAACTCTACAGTGCTAGATGGAGAGAGGGAGAGCAGGAAAAAAATACCATTACTGCCCATGTATCTGGGATGGATTAGGAAGGACTGGACACATGGTGGGCAGGGGAGGAACCCTACAGCACTATACAGACCTTGTCTTTATCCAGTCCATGCTTTTTAGATGCAGTGGAGTTATGAATTATATTTTACAGATTTATTTGTTAGTCTCCGGTGATGTTCAGTACTGAGAAGAGCAAGATGTTGCAGCTGCTTAGTGAAAAAGATTCTCCCATTAAAAAAGATGGGTATTTCAATCCTCTACTAAGTGACTGAAAGTTCCTTCAGTTGCTTGCTTTCATCCCCAACGGTCTTGCAACAGCATCTGATACAGTGGATAAATTACACTGCACCGAGACTTGGCTGGATTCAACGATTTTGATGGTTCTATTGAGTTCAGGAATATTCTGTAGCGATCAGCATACATTTGCAGATTTTACATTTGCCAATTTGGCATGGTCTGGCAATGTTCAGCCTGTGCTGGTCTGCAGAAAGACTGCTTGCAGCGACAACAGTACAAAAGCGAGGCACTGACTGAAGTCAGGTGGAAACTCCCAGTACAGATCTGAGGAAAGGCTCGTGTGGCATCTCCCCTTGGCTAGTCTTCGCATGAAGTACCACTATTCCTACAAACCTAGTCCCTCTTACTCAAACACATTGCAACTACAGCATAGAAGGTTGCAAAGATCGGTATAGCTGGAAGAAAAAAAGTATCACGAAACTCAGAAGTCCAAAAGATCCATCTCTGTGCCGTGACAGAAGGGCGCAAGTCGAAACACTGCTACAGGTGAGGAGAACGTGAAGGCGAGCGTCCTGTCTCGTCTGTAAGAGCCAGATCCAAAGGTCACGGCCACCATGAAGTGCCACCACTGCTTTCCGCAGCCGTTAATTCAGACCCCTAAGTCCGCTCCCAGAAGACATGGGGGATTGTGTCTTCCAGAAAGAAGAAACGGGAATAGGAAACCAGAGGCAGAGGTTAAAAAAGCATTTGGAAACGGTACCTGTAACAAATGTTTTTTTTTTAACCTGTCTCAACATGCTGCTTGTGATCTGAAATACAGTTCGTTGAACAGGAGCCACCAGGGGTAGCAGGAGCTTGTTCGCCAGGCTCCCTAGGTAATTTGGGGACTCTTGTGAAAAATGGATCCGCGTGCTAAGGCGGGTGACCGCAGGGCTTTCCGCCCTTTTGCAACGTATTCCACCCCCCGCTCCCCCACGCAGCAGCCAAGCAGCCCGTTACTGCACTTCTTCAAGGTCACTAAATTGACCAAAGTCTGCTCTCAGATCTCCTAAATCCCAGCTATGAAAATGCTAGATCTCATATGCGGGAGAGAAAATACAGGTAGGGGACCGGGCCAGAGGCAGGACCGTCCCCTTCCGCAGCCTCCTGCGGCTGAATGAGGTCACGCAGCACGGGAAGCCTCGGGGAGCCCGCAGCTGCGGGACGCACACGCCGCCAAGCAATGAGTAACAAAAACGAAGAGAATGATAAGGGAAGCCAACAGCAGCTATAGCAACTGCCTGAGGACACCCTGGGAAATTTAATGCATTAACATAACGCTTTCAAAAAACGGTCTCGTTAACTGACGCTAAATTATAGCTGAATGCCTGCAGAAGTACTTATGGCATCTGCATTAATGCCATTTGAGTTCATCGGGATTAATAGTATTCTAACACATGCCAAAGGAATTAATAAGTATTGGTGCTTTAAAGTCTTTAAGGTGATGTTTTGAAATAGTTCAGCTCCCTTATCCCCTTTCTCCTTCCTCTCAGCCCTCTTGAAAGCTCCTTTATGCAACTTAACAAAAATAGAAGTGTTTTCACAAATCACATACACCTGAATAATGAATCGTTCTCATTACGCTACTTTGGACAGCTGAACAGTGGAGGAACACTGCACTCCGGCGTTCTGGCAAAGGCCAAAAACGAGGCAGGCCTACTGCCAACTTAGTATTCTTTTAATTAAAAAAAAAAAAAAAAAAGCCAAAAAGGGAAAACAATATATGGTTTCACCTCTGTCTCCTTGTAAACACGAAGAAAACCTGAACTATTATCTATCAGCCAAACTATCATTACAGTAGTGGAAAAAACCCACGCTCCGCTCTTCTGTTGACGCGCACCCGGAAGCTCAACGCCTCCTTCCTGCCTGGTTGAAGGGCACCTGGCAAACGGAGGCTGGAAGAGGGATGAAGGGGCAAGGAAACAGACCTACCAATCCACCTGGTCTCACGGTGACCAGCCCCATCTGCTGCTAGCATAGCTCTAAGGTGGCAAAAGCCACTTCGATGACAACGATGACAAATAAAAGCAGTTTTGATGGTTTGGTCCCAAAGCTCCTTCCAGAGCAGCCCACCACTTCAGCCACGCGCCGGCTCACAGGTGCTAACCCACGGACTCAGCTATCATCAGGCTCAAGTGTTATTTTTCAAGCAGTGACACACAAGGAGTTATATCTAAAAATATCATTAAAGTTTAATAGGATTTGGCGCCCTTGGCTTTCTGCTTCAGAAGTGAAGTCTCTAGCTCAGAGAGTCAGTGTTTTGATTTTCATGTATCACATTGCTTCTCAGTGCCACATGCTACCAGCACACAGCTGAAATTAGCAGCTGAAAAATCAGCCTTCGATGCCTCCCACCATCCATCACCTCTCACATTTTTCCCTTTGCTGATTGCTAAGATGGTTTCTTTTTCCATCTTGTGTGTTTATTTTTGTAAGTCAGGCCTATCCTGTCCTCAAGCCCACCCTCTCCCCCAGTAAATCTTCCGATATCAAAGCAACACTGCAGGAAGTTCAAGCAGAAAGGGACAAACTGTGAATGAATGGAAAATCTTGACCTACAAGGGAATATTTGAGGTCCATTTGCTATTTCCTAAAATTATTCTGTTAAGGAGCGCTACACAGGCAAGGACGTTCAGGATTAGACAGTACCAAGCTCACTGAAGTCAACACCAAGAGTCCTGTTGACACTGACTGCCTTGGGGCTAAATACCCAAAGAGTCATCTTCTCAGAGACTGATTAAGCAGCAGTTAAAGGGAGCATTAGTAGTTAAAAAAAAAAAAAAAAAAAAAAAAAAAAAAAAAAAAAGTACTTGCTGGATGTAAAAAGAAACAAAACAGCACAAACTTCTCCTTTCTCCTCCCCACCCCAATTTGAATCTACTGTTTTGGCGTTTCTGTTATGTCAACCATCATCACAGCAAGTACAGATACAACTGTCAGAATGGTGGAAAGACAGAAAAGGGTAGGGTACGTCCACAGATGTCCAGACTGACATTTAAAAACAATTGTATAGCCTGAGAAAAGACAGATAAGAATTTTTTTTTTAATTAACCTAGAGAATATGCAAACTTACAGGAATCTTGCAGTCTCAACAATACTTTAGATTCTCTGCCAACATGGTCCATCGACTTAGACCCTGCTTTACAGTGGAGGGACAATAGTCCCAGTTCCAGCTGTACCAGTAAGTGACCTGGAGAAGTCCCTCCTCCTCATACTTAACTCTCCTTCCACTGACACAGACTGTTTTAACATAATCTAAATGGAAACACTAATGTTCACACAGTAAATAACACATCTACTACTGCAGAGTAGTAGAGTAAGATATTAAAAACAGGTGACAAATTATGGCACTGAATATACGCGGCATAGACACAAGGATGATGGCATGAGGCACTGCAAAGTTTGGGGAGTGTTACTACAAGAGGGACAACTTTAGAGCTCCGCAGCGGCTGCCCTGCTTGTGAATTATGTGCTTTGTCAAAAACAGTGCAATAAAAATAAATTAAAAAAAAACTTAATACCCATAACTATCACATTCCCTTCCCACCCCCCAATCCTCTGCCTTTTTCTCCATACAGACAGATATATTTTACCATCATGGAAAAGCGGGAGTGCCACTCCTGTGGCACACGTGCACAGTGACCGAGACCTTTCCATCCTATTCCACGGACACCAGCTAGGCAACGCCCGAGAAGCAGGACGTCACACACCAGGTCTCGGCAGAGGGCTGCACCGCACCCGCCTCGCGGGCCGTGGGCGCAGAGCCAGCGGACGTACCGGCTCGGAGACGTTACTAACGGAGCAGCTCCAGGCTTACCGTGGCAGGCGTGCAACCCCTCCTGGCCTCTCCTCTGCGGGTTAAATACAGATCAAAGCAAAGAGAAACACCTACTCATTTTAGCAAAATCCCGAGCTGATTAAAGACCACACGATGACAAACTATTAGAAGAGGCCCAATCCCTCCAAGACAAGGGCATACTCGGCGACGCCTGATTTGATGTGCTTGCGCCCAGCTTCCCCCGGCCCGGCTGCCCTGAAGCAGCAGGAACGCCAGGGTGCAAGCGGCCTGCAGCTCCCGAAGCTCTGCACAGAAAACACGACTGTGCTGAAGTCTGGAATAGAGGGATGAAACGTTTTTGTTTTATTTTTTAAAAAAAACCCACAACAATAACCCCTCCTCAAATACATGATGTGATTGATTAGTGATTAAAGAAGGATTAAATGCTGAATCTGGGGCAAGCAATAGCCCTGCTACTGCTCAGTGCAAGATTCCTGCTCTGGCCAAGCCCCCTTTTCTTTGCTTTGAGACTATTGCTCCTGTTACTGGGAAGATGATCCTCTGGAGATAGCTCCTGTCCTCCCCCCACCCCAGACACCCATGGTACTACAGCGTGGTGCATGCAATGCTGCAAGCCTCAGCTCCCACCAACATCCCTATGCCTTATCTGCTCTTCTGAAAATTAATACCCCCACCACCCTTGGAAGGGGACAAATTCATGCCAGGAAGCAGAAGGTCCCACTGGCCCAGGTTCAGCTTTCTCCTCTTCCCCCACAGACCAGGCTCAATCTATGCAGCACGTTTACAGACAGCTACATGGGATCTGGCTAGCCCCACTATTATTTTTAAATTTATAATAATCTATAGCAACAACAGCTAGCCCTCATTAAGACAGACATCTGCATGCTCACACTTCCCAGCAATGGATTTTACTCCTTCTTTTGCAGTGAAATATTTTTATTAGCCAAATGGATCACCAAACTATTACAAAAACTAGGATGTAAACTCTTTAGAAGTACTCAGACATGAATGCTCCCCTCTAAAGTAATTAATACTGATTTTTATAAACATTCAGGATTAGGGAACAAATACTTAATTCTCCCTTAATCCCTCAGCCAGCACTGCTTTGTGTTCAACATATAGGAATATAGATTAACTGGACTGAAGTTAATAGCATTTGAAGGACAGAGCTGATCAGTCATGCATAGCACCATGATATTGCAATTTGCTCCCACCACAAACTAACCATACATAACGTGGGATTAGGACAGATTTAGGAGACTGCGATATTCCTGTTCCATGTCTAACACCATTTCCAGCCTTCCTCATAAATTTACACACACTGAGATCAAAGATACCGAATTTTTTTAGAAAAGGATCAAACCAGACACCTTATGAACCTCTACAACAATGTACCACACAGGGATTAAGTGCCAAAGGTGATACCATCCAAGTATTTTGAGCTGACCTGCTGGCGTGACCAGGGGCCAGGCACGGCTGCACATTTCTGCACCCGTCGCTCAGGACGGGTGACCTGGGCTGCCTCTGGTGCTGAGCCGCACGTGGCACGACTCACGCGTTGATCAAGGCCTCCTCGGGCTGCTGCAATACAAGTTGTTAATAATAATAAAACAGACGACATCAGGTAGTACTAACCCGTTCTGAGCTCTGTGCCAGCATAAAGTATTCAGTTTTGGGGACCTAGGGAGAAATCAGTGCAATTTTCTAAAGGGCTGCTCAATGCAATTTGCTGAGCCAGGAAAGTCTTAACTTCTCCCCTCCTTGATGTCAGAGCCCTTCTGCTCCTGCCCGTTATGTGACAGCTTTAAAAATGCTTTCTGGATCTGAGCAGGTATCTGAACAAAGCATCACCAAGAGTTAGCTCCTCATTCAGCACCGCCATGGGCTCCGTGTGTTTCAGGTGTTTCACAGCACACCCTTTGCCGACAATACAAACTCCCAGGTCTCCTGCACTCGCTCTTTTCCAGAGGCAAATCCCTACAGAAGTCCACTTTGATATCAAGTGAGCTATACATCAGGACTGCTTTTCACAGCATCGCCCAATAAATAATCAGATCCTACACTTGTGTAGCACTTTCTCTCTCAAAAACCATCCAAGCGTTTTACAAATTTAACATGATAAAATCCACATTCTGTTTTGGGGTCACTTCATTGACCATTGAAATTTAACAGTTCACCACAACTTCCGCAGCAGCAAGAAAATGCCACCCTGTGCACCAAACACTGCAATCTAGATATGCAAGGCAGGGAGATAGTCATACAAGGGACAGGGAGAAGACTTGCAAAACGAGCTCCCGGGGTGCTAAGACATTACACATGCATTACGTGACCCAATCCAGGAGCCTGGCATGACGGCCCTGGAGCCCGCCACAGTGACCCACAGCAGTTGCCTAGGGAAGAGTATAGCAATACCCCGAACACATGGTGATACCTCCCAGCCTCCAGCAACTCCTGCTCCTAGTGGACATCTGCTAGAGCTGTTGTTTTGGCACCTAACAACCCCTTATGGCTTCCCCTCACCCACACAAATGTGTTCAAGCAAGCTTTGGACCATGTACCAGGCCCTGCAGGAGGGAGGTCTGTAACACACGGAGCCACCGCACAAAAACAACGGTCCCTCACTTGCTTTGAGCTTGCCACGTGGTCATTCCCATCCAACACTCCTTCGCTCTCCTAATGGAAGAGATGAAGAGCAGATGCTCAGAGTTTATCCTCTCTGTCATCTCTTTAGTATCATTTTGTATCTACCACTATCACAGCAGCATGCACTTGATAATAAACAATGGCAAAACTATCCTTATGCAAACCTCATCACTAGAGGCTTTTGGAATGATCAACTTTTCTCCATCCGTATCAAGCATTTTTTGGCAAAAAAAAAAAAAAAAAAAAAAAAAACCCATACATATCAGAGCAGAACAATATGTTTTGCAAAGGCTCTTCTGCTCCACTGATTTACAGTCGCAGCAGCCACCAAATCAACATCTGGATGCACAGGGGACGCTCATGTTTGCTCGGTGGGAGTCGGGTCACTGTTTTCAATGCAAACGGTGTTCCTCGTTCTCCCAGCTCACCTCTCGCTACCCTCTATCCTGTCCCTTCAGATTACTTTGGCAATATTCATGAAAGAGCGTCCCCCATTGCCTACGTCTGTCACTTGCAACGTTCCTCTTATCCATCAGCCATATCAATCCTCCAGCTGTCTCCAAACCACCTTCAAAAACCCCTCTTACCACTTCTTTGCCCTCTTCATTTCTGTTCCCTGTGATTCCAATAAGGTTGTTCGATTTTATGGAAGCATCACCCAGAAAATGGGGTACGTGTTGCCAGTTACCTATTTTATATTTAAACACATCTGATCAACTGAATAAAGTTGCATATAAAATAAAGCTACCTATTTTATTTGTGAGCTACAAACACCAAATCCCAGCATTTGCTGCAAGGATTCAAAGCATGACTCCGCTCTCACTTGCTCTCCGTGGTTCCCATCAACATTAGCGCCAGCAATGCAGGACCAGAGAGGAGAGGCTGCTCTTAGCTGCAAAGGAACGGAGTTTCTCCGGGCAGCAGTTCCTGAGCCGGTCAGCCAGCCTATTTAACTGCAAGCCTGTCTGGTGGCTCAGGGCACTACGGACTGCTCAGCAGAAGGAGCCCCCTCCACCGGTTCAGGCAATTCGGGCCTGGATGCCGAAGCTATGCTGCTTTACCACGCTGAATACGCCTCTTTCCGGGAGATGGAGCAAGGGTCTTTAGAGGTCAGGCTGGAGGTAAGGAACAGAAGCCTCTCTATATGCCGCTGCTTGGAGCCTCTGGATAAACACCTCAAGGAACCTTCTCCAGACCAAGGGCGTTAGGTTGTTAAATTGGGGTAGAGATGCAGCAGTTTTAGGACTTCAAAAGCCAATATGCCTGGGAGACCAAATTTATACTTGCATTTAAACTACGGCGCAAGCCACATTACACACAACATACGCAGGGCCCTAATGAAGAAGATTCCCATGCTACTCCTCGTTCTCACAGTGAGAACGCAAGTCAAAGTGAAAGCATTACAAATAAGCACAGGATTAAGATACAGTGCCAGTCCCTGCATAAATATTTACCCTGACAACTTGAAGCCTCCATCTTAAAAAACTAGCCAGCTTTTACAACCGATAGAGGCAGATGCGAGCCTGGGAAGCAGGGAGGCTCCAGCACAGGTTAGCTTGCGTCAAATACTTCACGTCAGCCTCGGTAATACCTCTCTGTTTATTTTATGCCATTTCACAGGAACTGGATTAGGTCCCCCCATCTCCAGATCAGCTGTCACAAGTCCTGTCCTGATGGCCAGTGTCCAAATTTTCACCCTCCCCACTAAAGCTCTACCTGCAGAAGCACATTCTGCCCATCTCCAGTGTTACTGCAACAGGAAACGAGGCAATACTTGTTCAGTATTTCAAGTAGTCCCTATACAGTGTGAAGCATTATTCAGCTGTATAAACACACTGAAAACTTCTAAAGCACAACCTCCGTAGGTGGAAAGGGCAGGAGTATCACTTACTCCTCCTCCTCCTCATTTCCCAAGCCCTCTGGCAAAGCCCAGAAGGGCAAACTCATCATGCAGCAGCTTGTGCTCAGATTCAACCAGGACGTTTGGTGCGAAGGCCTTATAGCCTTGACGTTTACCATATAATTAATGGCCCCAAAAGCTCTCCAGCGAGCAAACTCAGTACCTCCCATCTTCAGCTCGGTGACTTCCCTCTAGCAGATAAAAAAAGACAGTGGTAACAACTCCAAGTACTCAGTGCTTGGGAAGGAAACACAAACTCATGGCTTCTGCCCGAGCAGGCATTTACTGTACAAGTCCTGATTCAGATTACTAGACCTAACTGACAGACTAAAAGGAGACAAGTAAGAGATGTGGTAGCAAAAGCGGCTGATATCCACCTAAGGAGGTGCTTTCAGGCACACAACAACCAGCCTTAGTTACCTGCAATTAAAGCAAACTTAAACATCTGCTGTGCTGTAGTGCCGCAGCCTTAGCACACACCGTACACCCTTAAGCTGGATGCCTCGTTTCAAATGGGGCCCCCCAAAGGCAGCACAAAGACGCCCTTGTCGTGCATCATGACGTATCCACACCAGGGTTGCGAGCAGCTCACCGGCAGCTCAGGGGCCGAGCTGGGGCACTCACTGTTCATTTTGGTCCTGGCCATCAACATGATGGGCAATGCTTGCTGCAAAGCATCTTGTTATGCTCTAAATAAGGATGCCAGGAAAAATAAATGATATACAGTAGTAATAGTGGTGCCTCCTAAAATTAAAATCTGGAAATTTTCCAGAGAGATCTATGCAAATTATATGTTCTAACCACAGGATTTCTGCAATAGGTTTCTATTAACCATCAGTCGCTAGTTTTAAATCTAGTCTGTCTTCATTACCAAGCAGGAAAAAAAAAAAAAAAAAAAAGCTGCAGCAGTCACCCACACTAAATACATTACCGTTAAACTGCAATTTACCTTACTCTTTAAATAATGATATTTCTCCCTATACTTAATGTAAAGAATACTGCAAAGACAGCAATACTTGTATTTGCACAGGGAACAGAAAGGTTACAGGTGAACACTATACAAACAGTTATTATTTATAGACCACGACTGTGTGCTCTCCACTGTAGAAACAGAGAAGAAGATATTGCCCATTCCCCGGAGAGATTTCATTTTAACTGAAGCTGAAACAATATAGAACAGCCATAAAGAGTGCATACAGTGGAGGAACACATTTTGAGCTGCCCTTATTTCTGCATGGTTATGTACAGTGATTATGTCTAGACTTACAACCTCACACGTTCTGGATCTATGTCTGTGTACAGTGGTTTAAAGTTGAGTGCCTGGTGGAAGCGCATTTCAAAATGAAGTCAATATACAGCCAGGTACTGCAAACACAAATTTCATTAGGTGTTGTTTTAAGGCAGAAAAGGCACTATAAAGATCTAACACCTGATTTAAGCACTGTTTCAAAATTCCCTACTTACAGCAACACGAGGCATGCAAAAAGGCCCAAGAACACTAGGAGGCTGCAAGAGTTGATGCCTAAATCTGTAAATTCAGAGCAGATTCCATAGGGCAGCTCAGCCGAGCCCCAACTGCAGCTAGAAGCGCCTGTGCATGGCAACACACATACTTCACCGTCTGCGGTTCCTTTACTCCATGCATAGGGAGTAAAATAAAACAAACAAACAAACAAACAAAAAAACCCAACAACAACAACAAAGACAATCCCAAACCTAAGGATTTAAGACTAGGATTTTCTTCGGCATCTTTGAAGGTTAGGTACCAAAACCCCACTCCAAAGTACATGCTTGACCCTGAGGAGATGCAACAGGGAACTGCTTGCACTTGCTGAACTATTCTAAGTTTTCACAAATAATCAGGTAGGCCTCCAACTGCTGGACCAAACAGGTGCAACAGAAACACTTTCGCATACAAACATCTCTTCTGGTTTTGTTTTGGATTTAGAGCTACTTCAGTTGATTTCCTGCATTACAAAAAATAGAAAATAAGCAACCTAATGCCTCTTTTTGTTGAGCAGTCCAGCTGAAACACAGACTTTTAATCAAGCTTTTTCTCTGATTCAGGCCCAAAGATAAAAACTACCATAGTGAGGGCTAATGCAGTTGCATCAGCAATGAAAGGCACTAACAATGACAAACCTCATGAGTAATAACCCCAAAATTGTGCAAAGCCAGAGCAGGACACATTTACAAAGGGCACAGTTGGGATCTGAGCTCCTTGCTTGCAATGGCTTAGCAACCCCCTCCAAAAACCAAGGCAATTCTGCAAATGCAAAAAGGTAAAAATAACATCCTCCTCTGAGTATCATTGCTGAGATACTGGATTGTTGCCACTTGCTTCAGCTACTAGCAAAGAAACGCAGGTTCACTGACCTTTCTCTCTTTTGTTGGTACAGAACATTCACATCCAAAATATAGAATATCTGGAAAACCTCCAAACCTGAGTGGCTTAACAAAAAAAAACAAAAAAGGTCAAATCTGGGGACCAACATAGGGAGCCCAAAAGCACTGGTTGATGGGGCTTCATAAGCACAGATACATGGTAGACTTGAAAGATGATCCTCTGCTCACTCACTGGCACTTTCTAGGCACACACTTATGCACTTAAATATCACAAGAAATCCTGAAGCTTTTCAAAGCCACAGCACAAGCCATCAGGACTTGGTGGCCTGGAGGAGATCTTTTCCATGACTATCCCAGTTGACTGGCTGTACACTGCTCAGCTGTAGGGTTGGGATCAACCACCCCATAGTACTGAAAATGTATGGAGTCCTACCAAGAAGGAATGTATTATTATTACCAGCCTAATCCCTAGGAGCTCCAGTCACAAACCTGAATCCCACTGTGCAGGTGCCGCAGACACACAGGACAGATACACGGCTCCCTGCCTCAAGGATGCTGCTTCTGAATCTCAACATGCTACTGTTGCAACCAAGTCTGGCTCTGCTCCGTGATCCTGAAACCTGGGCATGGCTTCAAAAGCCACAGCAGTAATGAATCACAACACCAGCTCCTAACGCCTTGCTGCGACGTTTAGGAAAGCGATTAGAAGCAATTGCGAGTCCGGCATACAAAGGCTACCACCTCCTCCACACTGGGCTAGAGCCGGAAGCGCTGCCTGCCTCAAGCAGCTAAAACAAGCCAAGATTGGAAGGCTTAACAGAGGCACAGGAAGGCACTGAAGGAACAGCCTAGCTCTGGGTACAGGCGTAAGGATTTAACACAAGAGAGAGATAATCCAACACTTCAAATCTCTACTCAAATCTTCAACTCAGAGCTGACTTCTGCAGCTGGAGGCTTTGATAGGAGCTACTAGGAATCAGCTACCACATTGCTAAATGCATTTATTTAAAAGACTGAAGAACATGCAGTAGACTTCGTGGTCTCTTGCACTCAGTTTTAGATCAGGGCAACCCCACCTAAGCAGAGTATTTCCAAGATAAGATTGCCTTAGCTCATGATGTGGGTGGGATACAGTGTGAAGACTTACTGCATCAAGCAAGTCCCCCCAGGCTTGGTTACACTGTTCATCTAGTGAGTACTTTTGGTTTCTTCACTCAATACACTTTTAATGTGCCAATGACTTGTCTTTGTATAATTGAACCCCTTTGAAGTCTGATTTTCCCCAGCTTTCATATGTTCATCTTTTCCCAAACAAAATGGTGTATATCAGCACCAAATGGAAAACAGAGAAAGGCACGTTACAGCTCCGCAGTGCTCACTCCAGAATGGCAGCACCAGGCTCGAGGCTATGGAGAAGCAGTCCTCGTTTCCTCCCTCGCTTTCCCGTCACTCACATCCACAACCCTTAGTTTAACTTCACGTACGCCTCCCCTCCAAACCAAGCAATTTCCTCACGCATGTGGAATTTAGTCAGAAAGCAAACAGATAGAAACGCCAGAACAAATTCACTGATGGCAGCTACGTGCCCCCTCTTGCAGAGACCATTCAGCTATCCAAAGTTTAAATTAAGTTTTTGAGAGGACACAAAAGCCAGACCTCAGGTAATTATGTACTCATCTCTCCCTCAGGCTCAATATTTATTTATTTTAGGATGTCCAACTGCGCTCTCAGGCTTGTTCTCCAGCTCAAGGAAAATGATTACTTAGTCCTTGAACCTACAAGCTCTCTTCTGTATAAATTTTACACCCAGTGCTATACGGGGTGATTAGAAAGAGGCAAAGTTTATCAAATATTTTGAAAGCTTGATTCTTTGCATGGCTTATCTGTCCTCATGATACCCACCAAGGGCTAAGACAACAGATAAAGTTTCAGGATTGGGAATTTAAATAAGCATAAGAATATGTTTTGAACCATTTAACTCTACTGATTTAATTTTTATCTTTTTTTTTCCCCTATGACTGGCAGGGGTGTTTTTTTTTGTTTCGTTGTTTTTTTCTTACAAACCACCTAATACAACCTTTAATAACAACTCACAACCCATCACACTTTGAATCCTTTTGCAGCTCTCAAGGGGCACCTAAGCCACAGCCTGAAGCAGGGACAATCGTCCAGGCCTTAAACCTAGGAGCTCTCATACGCGTTTTAATTAACACACACGTCACTCCACTGTAACACATATCAGTTTTTTGGTTCTATGCTTTAGAGCTCTTTTTTCACCAGAAGGATTTTCTACCTCTTGTATTTAATATTGTTATCACCATGAGATAGGTCCATGGGTAAAGGCAGATGCTTTCCCACTAAGGTAGCATCCTGGAGGTCCATTTTTAAACCATTATGGTGGACATATGTCTGGATGGAAACACACAGGATATTCTTAAGCGTGTTTCATAAAATGTTGGTTCAGCAGCTGGTACCAGCTCAGTGACCAGGCTACACCAAAGGGGATATGCCATTACGATACATGACAAATTGAGCATTTTTGGTGATATAAGATCTCCTTTTCTCACGCTCTAGGAAAGCGCAGTACATTACTTGTCTGTAATTTGAGGGTAACTGAAATGAGGATTACATGATCCTGACCTAGACCCTTGCCTCTCCTCCCTGCCGACGGAGGGAGCAAGCCCTGCACAAGCCCACCTTCAGCAGAGGGACCAGAGACATTATCTGCCTCTCACTGGGGCAGCGGGTGCCTGGGCACCGGGCAGTCGACTTGGGGCTGCAGGGTTGACATGTGCCAGGCACAACACAGGATCCACCTCCCGCAGGTGACCCCACGCAGTTCCTTGCACAGCCACGAGGCAAAGCGCTGCTACAGTCACCCAGCCGAGTTGCTCCAGCCCTTCCCGAACCCCCCACAGAGCTGGACCCCTTATCCCACCCTCATTACACCCACTCAGAAAAGGGCTTTTTGGGCATAAAATGCTCAGGCTGTCCCACAGCCGCTAGCCCCGTCCAGCGACATAAGCCCAGCTCCCACGATATTGCCAGCAAACCACCATAACATCCATTCATCAGGATTTGCACTGAGGACTAAAGAAATAAATCCCATGTTACACTGTAAGTCATGTAAAGCCTGATTCTCACGTAATGTTAATTAGCATCAATATAACTGTGCAATATCAGTTATTTAGCACTAAGTTTTCACCCATCTGGGCTCTTCACAGCATCCCTGACTGTTGGCCTCACTTCTGGGTCCCCACGTCAGGGAGGGCTGGATTCAGCCTGCAGACTTCTCCAGCCTGTGTAAGGTGCCACCATCCGGCACAAATGACGTGCCTGTCCCTGAGACAGACTTAAGGTAAGACTAAATTTGCACTGGTGCAAAAAGAGAGAGAAATAACAAGCTTCTGTTACCTATTTAGCAGATATTCTCATTTTATTCTTAGCCAAGCTGAATCAATCACTTAGCTCTTACCAGCCTGCATTACTAGTTTTCATCTGTAGATACCTACAAAACTCAAGAACACAGTATGAAGTGAAACTTTACTAATGGAGAAAAAAAATAAATAAAAAAAGAAAAATCAAGAAGTGTAATTCTGAACATTTAGTTTTCAAAGTAACCTTGAGCAAATCATTTCACTTTGCAGCAACTCAATTTTCCCAATCACAGAATCAGATAGCAAATACTCTGCCGTTCCTTTATTTGAAAGGCTGAAGTCTCTACAGGCGTATGCTCTGCAGATGGAAAACTGCACTAATATATATGCTTAGATTTTGTATGCTCCAGTGTGCTGAGCTTTCAACATGGCAAAGAAACAATGGCAATAATAGACTGAAAAATAACTTTTAAGTTGTGACAGCAGCTCTGACAGTCTAACAAACAGGACATTCTTCCTTCTATAGGTGCAATTACCTCCCATAGCGTGAAGAGTGGCAGTAGGTAAGTGAGGCAGGATCATATTTGCTAGCTGTGGCCAGCCCATCTGTATTGCCCATCACTAGCAACACCCCCTTCCCTGTGTTGCTCTTAGGAGGAATAGGGGAAACCAATACCTTACAGAGGGAGAAGGCAGCAGATATTTTTATGACCTGTGGGAACAGAGGTCTTAAGTCTGCAAACATTGCATAAAAGTCTCCAGATAAAGTTGTTAGCTCTGGCTGGTGCACATTTCCTAAATGTTTAATTTTGAAAATACCTCCCAGTAGAGTTTCTCCATCTTTCATTAAGCAGCCTAGATCTATGCAAGAAGCTCGCACAAGCAAGCATTTAGTCAATTCAACTGTGTAATGATGATGGACTTTGAAAGGGAAAAACATCGCGAATGTGAAGGGCTGTAAGGAGAAGACACTGTCGCTGGGGGACATGTACTAACTGGGATTTCCAGGAGTTTCTGGAGGCCCAAGTCAGCAGCCTCTTGCTGTGGCAGTGCTGCTCTGGAGAGAGGGATGTTTCTCGCCCGGCTCCCCCGAGAGACTCCTGCACGGCGGAAGAGCGCGAGTGCGGCCCATGCGGGCTGCAAGCGAGTGCTGCTCCAGGAGCCAGCGGGACCGGTTACATGGGCAACATTTCAGCCTGGTCCAAAACTGGAACTGCAAATAGCAAATGTACAAAAAACTTAAAAACAAACAGAAAAGCAATGCTGAAATATTTCTTACAATGTAGACAAAAAATAGATGACGCTACTTAAAATACTTCGTAAAAGTAGCGCAACTAAGCATCTCCTAGAGGACGAGCCTTGACAAACCGCTCAGCCACCTAGGTGAACTTAGAGTCGTGGCTGCCCAGGGATCACTTAGCATTACATTAGCAACGAAAGTCATTAGAAGGGGAGTAATTCCACGAAACCAGAGTCTCTGTAACACAACATGAAAGAAGAAATTATGACTGTGGGCAACGGCGCAAAATGAGAGTGCATCCGTCAGGCTATTTGCTGGATAAGATAAACGTGAATTGTAAAGCAGCCACACAGTCAGCAAGGGGCAAAGGTTTCCCCTTCAGGCTACGGGAGGCCATTTAACGCTTTTCCAGAAGAGAGAGAGAGATGTAAACTACACTGCTACTTCCTGAGCCCACGTTGACAAATCAGGATGTGGTATTCTAGATGGGCTGGCCTCTTCATTTATTTATTCTGTGGCGGGATGAAAGAATATGTGCAGGAAATCATGCATGTGTGTTTCTCTACCCCGAACTGGTATTAAGGAAGTTTCAAACACCTTCTCTATACACATGCTGCATTCATTTCACAGCCCCAACAGAGAAGTCCAAACAGGCTGTTAAACCCTCAGACAGTGCAAGCTGCAGATGTTGGGAGCGCGCTCCGGGGCGGATGAACAGGATGGAGGGAGTGCTCCAGGAAGGGCTCGCTCCTAGCAGCGACCAGCCGTGCTGGCACCAGAGGCCTCCGGTCTGTGTTTCCCAGGCTCGTGATAGTGACAAACTCCCGTCGCACACCACCATCGAAACGGGGCCAGGTACACCACGTGGGAGCGGTCCTGGCGCGGCAAGGCCTGCAGGCACAAGCACGGAGCATGTCTGCCGCCCCTTCCCGGGGCACAAACCCCGGCCGGACCAGCTGCTGCTCGCTCCCACACGCGTACTGCTGTCCTAGGCAGCTCATGCTGAATCCAGCGCTGGCCAAACATTTAAAACAGAGGCTTAAAGTTTTTTGCTTTTTCAAGTAGTCTAAGTATTAACAGCATCTGGCCCTGGTGGCTCCTATTCTATCCTTGACACGATGCCCCACTAGCACATCGGGACAGGTGTGATTTTTGTTGGGCTGCAGGTTCCTACACATGCATTGCACCTTGCTGGCAGGGGGCACACAGCTGGGACTGCAGAACGCGGCTCGTGTGTACAAACAGGTCGCCAGAGACACTTACATCCATTTAAGTGACGCGCACACACACAGTGTGGCAGTGGGCTGCAAGAGCTATGTCCAAGAGAATGGTCGCAGCTACTGTTGGACTAGGATGGCAAAAGCACTCATCCCCTGCCTGAAGGCCTCCAGCAGAGTCACAAGGAACATCAATGGAGACGGTCCAGTCAACGCAGGCACTACGGAAAACCCCGCTCAAAATCCATTGCATTCCAGCAGCTACTGCTTGGCCAACCGAAGCTCCCCAAGGCCCAACCACTCTTACACACTTGTTCCAACCACTGAAACGCCTGTCCAGTTTGTGCTTTGATCACTGGCAGAGCTGTGTACATAAGATGGTGCAACAGAAACACAAAGACCCAGGCTGTGCTTCAGCAGAGTTATCAGGGAAATTGTAAAATCCTGGCCATGTCCATTTTTTTTTTGCAGAAACTGAAGATTTCAAGCTCCAGAACCACTAGTCCAAATCCTTTCCTCATGACTAAATCCAATAAAATTCAGAAAATCCTGACCCTTACACCCAATAAGCCAGATTTTCATCTGGTCAATCCTGATGAAAAGTCTTTAAGGCACCTTGGGCAGCCCTGTGGGGTGCTAACAAAATCTGCAGAAATACCCGTGAAAACAGAGGACACAGATGGACAGCTGGGTTGGCGAGCCCTGCAAGCAGAGACATGGGCACGTGGGAAGTGGCTCCAATTTGCCCACACTTCTGCTTTCTTTGCAAGAAACTGGCATTTATGTAATCACAGCTAAAGCAGAGGCTACAGCAGTGACAGTCAGCCTTGAGAGCTTCAAGGGAGGGAGGTCACCACCTATGACGGGGTTGCGTCTCAGAAGCGCATTTTAAAAGTACCATTAACTCCCAGGTTGGGCAAGCAGAGACTTCCTTTATGGGTTCTAAACCTTCTAATGCCACAAATGCCAAATATCCTTATGCTCAGCTAAATGCACGAGAGATGAGGGAAAAAGGCATGCAGAGACACCTCATTCTCCAATCTGGTGTGAGTTTACAATTCAATTATTTTAGTGGCTAAGGGCCAGGCTTTCAGAAGTGCTCCCACAAGGATCTAAACAGATCTTAAGATCTGTCAGACTGGTCAGATCTTCAAAGAGCTCAACTCTAACTCAGGCACATAAGTGAAGTGGACAGACTAAAACAAAACAAAAAACACAGCAAAGCACACACTGAGATAATGGCACGTGTCAGTGTCCACACAAGGCTCAGAAGGAGAGCTGAGAGGGAAATACAGGCCACAGGGACACCTCTGGGATGCACTGCTCCTGGCAGGGGCACCGAGCCCCATCGTTTCCACAGCCTGGCCAGGAGACGTCCCACACCTCACAAGGAGTCTGAGCGCCAAGTGCTCTGCAAACTCTGGCCAGGGGCACCAAGCTGGGAAGGCACTATGGGCAAACCATCAGAAAATGCTACATACCATTAGTAGAAGATATAAGCGTGGAGGTGGAGAATCGGCTGTAGAGTATCCTCTCTTTCAGTGGAAAGGATAAAGGGTCCCAAGGGATCTGGTAACTCAAACATTTACATCACAGCAAACAAACGCTCCGGCTCTTGCAGTTGTCTGCGAAGGCCTGTCAGACAACTGTGCAGAACGAGGAAACTGCCCATAAGAAAATGGTTAAATTGGACCAAAAAGGCAGGAGTGAAAAAGCTTGGCACATCTTCTGAGGGTAAAGCTACAAACACCATTTATTGAAAGTCTGGATACTAAAACTCAATTTGATAGGGTTTGAAGACGCAGAGTAGGCCTGCTGGAGCGCCCAGCTGCTGCTGCTGTTCCCCTCCACGGCAGGGCCTCTGACAGGGACAGATTCCTAGAGCAACACGTTCCCTGCCACACCGGGGACCGCCGAACAACACCAGATAACCATACAACACAGTTCAAAACGGTGCATTTACTTGGAAATAATTACACTCAAAAAAAGAAATCATCTTTCCCCTTTCTTAAAGTTTAAATGATGACAATGTTGTAAAAACTGAAGGTGAGGCATTTATGTAACTATTTCATAGTTAAGAAAAGGTTTTAAACCATCATCTCCCACTAACCACTTGCATTACCATTTGCCACTTGCAGTATCATTTACTTCACTCATTACACTACTGATGCTATGCTTGGCCGTCTCATCCTCTACTCCAAGTTACTTCTACTAGTTTTCACTCCTAATTGGCAGCTTCAGGATCTGGAAGATATGGCTACTTGTGATGGACAGAAGTATGGAAAAAGTTGAACTGAACGCGTAACTGCTGCTTTACTGAGGACTCACAGACACTGGGAACCTGTAATTCTCTTTCTCTGAGTTGACTACCATGGTGTGGTGGCTCCACTGGCCCCTGCAGGATGGCCTGTCTCGATCTCAATAGGACAATCTGTGCCTGCAAGTTTCCATAATTTTTCTTTGTAGCAGAGGATCTAGCTTCTTGGTAAAGGTTGTCCCCACCTGCAGGGCATCCAAGCACACCAGTCTTCTCCACAGCCTGGGAGAACATCTGCCCATGCCACAGCTGATAATGGGGCAACAACCCCTGGGCTGGAACAAAATGGGGAGCCCAAAGGCAACCGTGTGGCAGCACTGGAGATCCTGCAGCTCCCAGAGCTACAGGCCAAAGCACTCCCCAGGGAGCTGCAGAAAGGGCTTAACACCACCCCAGGATAGCACAGATCATTTCCAAAACCAGGCAACACAGGGCAGTGATAAAACATCACCTGGCACGTAGCAACATATACTCCTATCCCCTAGCAAGGGACCCGGGGAGGGTCATCAGGGGGCAAAGGACACAGAAGGAAGGAAGGAAGCAATCTTCCAAGAAGACAGACTAAAAACTCGGGGAGATCTCCTTTACATCCTCCCCCCTCCCAACATGTGCCAGAACGCCAGCAATGCTTTTAATCTCTCCTGCTCTCTTCGGCATTGTCCTTTGGTATAGAGTCTGCGCAGCATTTTATGGCTAGTGGTGTCTGAGGACATGTGGAGACATTCAGCAGACCTTCATGAGCTGGACTGGGATGGGAGAGGACTGGTTTTGATGAGCTAGTTATCTCTTCCAATGCCATATCCCTACGAGCTAGCCTGCCAGGCTGTTATTCATTTCTGCAGTAGAAAAGAAGGAACCTATATAGTTCAAATTATTGGCACTAAATTATCAGTAAGGGATCATCTACATTAATGTAGAAAGCAAATTCAGAGCAGGCACAACCACTTGGACAGCTAGTTTTAGTGTACTAAACTCACGAGCACATTCCCCTGCTCTGCTATTTTCCAGAAGACTTCTACGAAAGAAGTTTTTGAGCTGCTCCAATCATGTTTCCTTACCAAGCAGCATCCTTTTTTTTTTTTTTTATTTCCTCAGAACCAAAGTCTGCTCCATACAGAGTCCTGAGAATAAGAGATAGGCCCTGAATATCTGTCACTTGAGAGGTTAGCTTAGATTGCTTTTAATAGGCTGTGGTACTCATAACCGGTTTTAAACTGACAGGGGAAAACGATAAAGAGAATGAGATCTATGTTTCCAAGCTCACATCAAAGAGGAGCTTTAGAGCATCAGTAAAAGGTTGTCAAAAAAGGAAGGCTTTACCCTGGCAAAACAGGCTTCAAACAAACAAGAAAAACAGTGTCTCCCCAAACAAATTAGCCAGATGGGGAAAACATTAGTCAAAAAAGTATTTCACACAGCGCACATCTGCCAAGATGCACAAAAAACCCACAAAAAAAATCCTGCCCAAAATAAAGCCACGCGACACCCAGAAAGCCCAGTTACAAAGGAGATGGGTTCTGCTGCAGCAGGAAAGGATTTTGAAGCGCTTCTGATTCTTTTCTGCACTGTTGCCTCCGTTAAAGCAGGCGATCGGCTCCCATCACGCAGCGCGGACTCCGCTCCACAACAGGGGTTTCTCTTACGAAGCGTCTTCAAGCTTCCCTTTGTACTCGGCTGCTTTAGCCGCCATGGCACCACCAAGACGTACGTCGAATTGTCCTGCTGCACCTGCCTGATGTTACCCCTCGGGGATCCCTCCAGGCAAAAGGAGGAGCCGCTTGGCGCAGCGGGTGGTGAACTTCTGGAGCTCGCTGCCACAGCAGGTTGCGGAGGTGGGCAGCATCCAGCAGCTTTGAAAAGGGATGAGGCAAATTCACGGAGGACAAGTCAGTGAGGGGCTGCACAGGGACGTTGCCCCAACATCACCATATCAGTAGCTGTTGGTGTGGGGAGTGTGAAAGGAGAGACTGTAGGACGGTGCTGGGGCCACGTGCTCTTCCTAAACACCCTCCTCTGCTCTCACTGCGATGGATGAGCCATCTGTCTGACCCAGTCAGGCATTTCTTACACTCTCTAGCAGCAACTACTGGCCACCAACACCTCCAACACACCTATGGGAGCCAACCAGACACTATATGGACAGAGGAAATCAGTGGGAGTCCCAGAGCCCTGCTTCTGCACCAGTCAGGTGGAAACCTGCAGCCCAGTGCACTGGCCATTGCGCAGAGATCTAAATTAGGGTCATCTCCACCTTGCTCGATTCTTTGAGCACACTTCAAAGTCTAAAGCATGGCGTCAGCACAGTGGGTAGAGCCCACTAGTCACGCTGGGGTAGCTGGATTTGCAGAGGATGACCTCTGCAAGCACATGCAAACACCATGATAGCAGAAAAACCAATCACCCAGCACACATCAGTTTTTGAGCCCAACTTGATGTGTTGCATGTGTGATTACTACAGAAATCACTGTGTGTAATTATGGCCATCTGTATCTATTACTACCATTTGTGTATTTATTCATGGTAACAGCATAGTAATTAGACATGCAACTGCACAAGCCCTTTAAACAACTAAAAACACACACACACATCATGCTTCCCACCAACCTTCAATCTTCACCAACTATTCACAAGAATACATTTTCTCCATCCATTAGATGGTCACAAAAATGGATGCAACCAGCCTGTAGTCACAGCACGGCCCTGCTGTGGTTGTGAACTTTGTTTAAACAACTTCACAGCATTACGTAGCAGCGACTCAGAGCATGGCTACCTTTGAGGACATGACCACGGCATTTCCACAGGATGGCACAGTACCTTTAGAGTACCTCAGATGACCTGGGGATTAGAAAGCACCTCTCCTAGCGCTCATGTTTTCAAGTCGAGACGAGGCTATTGGATACCTCCCACACAGGCACGGTAAGTGTGTCCCACCTAGTGCCTCCTGCCGTGGTGGCTCCTCCTGCAGCTTCTGCTTCCAATGCAAACTCTTCATGCAAGTAACTGCAACCACACTCACATGGCTGCCATGCCTCGAGGCTTTATTGACAGGTAGTTCTGCCTTTAGTTTGGTGCTGTGCATTTAAATGTCAGGATGGAGTAGGAGGTTACATTTCCAAATACCAAGACGTCACAGAGGAGGCACCAAGACCGGGACTGAGGTCACAGTGCTGTCTTGCTCCAACTGTCTACGACTACTGCTCCGCAGACCGCTGGTACCACCAGCGCTGCAAACACCACTCCCCTTGGACATCCTAACTCCAGGCAGAAAAACCTGCTCCAGATTCTGGCTTATAAAAATTCTTTATAATACAGGCTGGCAATGCTCTGTCTCCGGCTGAACGAGCACTTTCATTAGCTCCCCATCCCTTTCAAAGGGGGTGTTGGTGTGAAGGGGTAATAAGCTACAGGCCCAACAGTTCTGGCCATTTTTCATTTGTGATGGGTGGGGGAGGGGGGGTTAAAGAAAAAACACACACCACACATTTCAAATCATTATGAAACATTTGTGAAACAGCCTAAACCCCTCCTCTCTACACTCACGAAACGCCGCACTTGGAAAGCCACTACAACCCAATCAACTGCAAAATGCTTTCATCATCTGACACCACACACTCTTTTGAAGTAAATACACCCTAGTTACCAAGTAGCACTAGATAACTACAGATTTTACTTTGGTTCCTCTAGAACTACGAAGACAATTTTCCCTCTCTGTTTTTATTTTTATTATTTTTTTAAGTGTATAGCTGTAGGTGCGGGCTGACAGGCTGCAGCCTGAGGTGGCTCGTCCAAGGGGACCTACCAAAACCCTGTGCTTGGACTGTAACAGGCATTGACCAGGTAGTCCGTGGCTGGTGGCTTTCTACATGGTAGGATGTCTTCAGGCACCACTGCCGCCAGCTCCACGTTTCTGCAGTCGCAGAGGCGTGCGGACCGCTGCAGCCCCGTGCCTGCCTGCAGCCCTTCAACTACTGCAAAGGATCTGGGGGGGACCCGGGGCCAAGGCACACGGTGGTGACCCACGGGCAGCGTGAACAGCTCTGGGCGATCCTGCTGCAGGCCCACGCCAGACCCCTGTGTGTCAGACAGGCCGCTTTACACACCAATGCTTTCCTTGCGCTCTTCTCCAAGCCCTTACTATTTAGCCCGTGCCAGACACAAAATTAAGTTGCATGCAGCTATGGTTTGGCACAGTACCTTATTAACTAAGAAAAACACCTCAGCCTCCCCCAGACACGAGTGCGACACAAGCAACACCGCCTCCCTCGTTGTCCCCCGCGGGAGGCAGAGGCCCCGAGCGAGCCTCGCGGAGCGCCTGCGGCCCCGGGGGCTCCCGCCGGCCCACTGCGGCCAGGAGGAGCCGCTCCACCAGCGGAGGCTTCCTGGGGGCATTTTCCCCTCCTGCAGCTTGGCCACCTTGGCCTTCCTGAGTAAATAAGTCATCTGAACAACCCCCTGCATCCTCAGCCCCTCGATCACACGAGAAGCAGCGAACGTGCTGAGTTAAGCGCAAGGTAAGCAGTATTTTTATTTGGTTAATTAGGATTGCTCATCAAGTGGAGACAGAGTGATTTAATGCAGAACTGGTACAGGTGGTTATTGCATAAGTACATTCCTGCATATTTGGCTACTTTAGGAATACTTTTAATTAACAGTTTCTCCTCGGCTAAGGCAAGCCATAGAAAACAAAGGAAGAGAAGTTTCACATAAGGACACTGCCGAATCTCCGGACCGCCAGCTATTCCTTTCTTCAGGGAAGATTTTAAATTAAAAGCAGATTGTCTTCATTAGCGTTACCAGAAGCCATGTAACTGCCAAAGCTGACAGGAACACAACTGTGATTTGCAAATTTGGCAGGCATCATCTTCTCTTTCTACAAATGTGGCTAATGCCATTCACATTAAGGGGGCTTTTGTGGGGGACACTGTGCCCCTAGGAGGGGGGAAAACATCTCCGGAGGAGCAGTTTAGCATGCGGGAAGAGATCCCGCGCGCCCTAGCAGTTATTTTGCGAGAAAGCCCTCTGCACTGACTTTGTGCTGAGAACAGGCAGGCAGCAAGAGCTTGATGGCCGAGAGGAAGACAGCAGCCCACCTGCAACCCCACTTCGACACCAGTCTGACATACAGCCATACGCGATCTTTCCATGAAAGGCTGCCAGCCACTTCAAAGCCACTCAGTACCATTTCCCTCTGAAATCTCCCTATTCTCTTTACTTCACTGTAGTTGAAAAACCTGATAATACACTGATAGGAAAATTATGTTTCTACTGAGAGCAACTGTGTTTGCAGGCTTCACGGTCTGCTTCAGCATCTTAGACTTAGTGACGAGGGAAAACTTTGATAGTATTTTTCCTCTTCCAAATTTTTGCATGGATAGCTGCAGAACTGGTCCAAGCTAGCAAAGGTAGAGAACTGAGTAACCTATAAGTACACGGCACACGCTCAGCAGCATGGCACAGGAGACCACAGCACCTTGGGCTAATCTAGACTTGTGTCTAAACACGTTATTATACCTTGCAAGAAGTAGTTTAACACTGTAAATATTACCAGAGTTGCAAATGTAAAGGCTGTCTGCAATAATTAGGATTCTATTACATAGGATTTTATTAGACACTATCTTATAATCAAGATAAAAATAGCTGGCTACATAGTAGTCACTGGTTTCCCAACCATCTGAAAATAAAACAACAGATAGAGTGTAATTCCAGGCACAGAACCAACTGAAATAATATTAACCTATATTCAAGGCTGCAAAGGTAAAAGCTGTACCAGCTAACCTTGCCTCTAACCTAGAGTTAAATGCCACTGTCTCTGCAATTTTGGTTTCTATCTTCAACAAAACTGGAGAATCCAGTTTTATTTTTCCCTGAACATACAATTTTCACTCTGCAGCCCAACTCCTTTCTATCTCACAGTGAACACGGTTCATTATCCATTTAACTAAACACTAAATAATGAGTGAAAAATAATTAAAGAAGGCATACAGAGTAAAGGAATTTATTATTCCCTGACCTGCTAAGTAAATTGTTTAGATACCTGCAGTCAATAAGTAATGATGAAACAAAACAACAACAACAACAAAATAAGAACACCAACAGGCTCATAAAACCTGTTCAGCGAGGCCCATGTATCTTTATTAGATTGACCAGCATGGCATTTTAATCAACAAAAACCCCTGCCTTTACCCATCACGAGTAACAGAGGTACAATGTGGCCCTAAATTATGCTGTTACTGTTTATTATTCACATATCACAGGACTGATGAAGATTTATGGTCCCATCGTGCCAAGCACTGTACAGTGAAATATAGTGAAACAGTGAGATATAGTACTCCAGGATGTTACAATTTAAAGATAAATCACAGAACCAAAATATTACAATTTAAAGACAGGAATGCACAGATGGGAGTTGGAAATACAGACAGATTAAGCAACTTGCCCAAGGTCATGCCAGACGTGTGCTAGAGCAGAAAATTGAACTTAGATCTCTGGAGCACCAGCACAGGTTGTTTCACAGATGAGAACATTGCTTCTCCTCTTTGATTTTCACTACATGCCATATTTCACAGGCTAACCAGTAAATTCAGAAAATACGAACACTGCATGGTAATACTGGAAGGATTTCCTTTCACCCCTGCTCCTCCCAAGACCTTTATCAAGGATGAAACTTTACCTACACATACCCCCGATTTGTCAGCATGCGGCATGAATGCAACACGGCACAGAACTGCAGAATAGTTTAAGCTGGAAGGGCCACCTGGAGTCACCTAGTCCAATCCCTTGCTCAAACCACGGCCAGCTAGGATCTTGTCCACTCAAAATCTGAACAGCTTCAAGGACGGAGATCCCACCACCCTCCTTGGGCCTCTGCTCCAGTGCTTGATTATCATCATGCTGAAAGTTTTCCCATGTATCAAATCAGAATTTCCCCTGTTCCAACTTGTGTCTGTCACCACCATCCTGTCCCCACGTACCCCTGAACCCGGCCCCGTTTCCTCTATTTCCATTGTAGATAGCAGTGGGATTTCCCCTAGCTACCTTTTCTTAAGGCCCAACAAACGTAACCTTCACAGCTTCTCTCTGCATATTACGTACTGCACCACTCTGATCATCTCAGTGGTCTCCTCCGGACTCACTCCGTATGACCATGTGTTTCCCACACATTGTAGCCCAAAACCAGATCCTGTGCTCCAGTTGCAATCTCACAAGTGCTGAGTAGAAAGGTATAATCACTTTACACATTTTTTTTTGCATAAAGCATGCAAAAGGTTCATCTTCTTTAATTGATTTTTGTATTTTTGTGCATTTTAACCACACAACCCCTGCATCCTTCAGTTCACAAGCAGCACAGAACATTACCTTTGCATACCGCTCCTAGGAGCTTACCGCTACGCTTCTAGGGCTCTCACATAGGCACCCTGGAGTTTTAGAGCCACCACTGCTGTGGTAAAGAGCAGTAGAAAGGGAGGCTTCAGATCCTTTTTCTCTAGCTGGCAAGAAGGACAGCCCAATCAGACTTAGTGACACGACACGCTCCGAAGGTGCTGGCAATAGCAGGATAATACAGGGTACCACAACGCAGGATATGCGCACACCAGCACATATATTCAGGAATATTAGTTGTAAATCACGTCACAGACTTACAATAACATTAAAAAACATTTAACATATGCCTGTGGCAGAAGAGTCAGTGCAATGCAGACAGCAGCGTTCCTAGCTGAGACGCACCTCAAGGTCCCGGACAGCTGACCCGGGATCCTGTGGCAAAGGATACTCTCTCGTTAAACCCAGCAGCCGTCTTCCCTGGTTTAATATTGAAACATGCCTTGCATCTGAAAGCATTTGCTCTCTGTTTTTTTTAAATGAGAGCCAAGTCATAGTGTAATCTTTGCTCGTCTATATTTACTAGCACCTGTGAAGATTTATTAATGGAAATTGCATTTTAATCAGCCCTCCGAAAGTGCTCTCCACGTTTGTTTTAGGCTTCCCCTGACAGCCCTGGCACCCACGGGCGCAGCGCAGGCTGCCGCTGCCCTCCTGCCCGGGACGGGGCAGCCCGCCGCGGGGCCGGCACCGCTGCAGCAGCGCGGACGGAGGGAGCGAGCCTGCACCGTGCGTGTCACGTCCCCCGCTCCGGCCACAGGAACGGCCGTGGCCGCGGCGCCCTTTCAGGCGCAGGTTGCTCCTGATGCGAAAGGCACCTTTGCACCAACGCTGGCGCTGACGCAGCGGAGCCTGCTCGCCTGGAGACCATGCCCCGGCTCTCCTCTGCCACGAGCCCGGAGGTCGCCACCACGCACCCGCCAGCGCTCGCCCTTCGGGCGCCGGTGAGACCTGCTGCGGGCCGCAGAGCGGCAAGCGGCCGTGGGGATCAACGGAGAGCAGCAAACAGCAGGCACCCAGCCCAGCGCACGCCTGCGCGGGGCGGCCGTCGCCAGGAGCGGCCGTTCGCTGGCCCGATTTGGCTGACGCTTCCCATGCCCTGCAACACTCGCCAGGGAACCAAAGCTGGCCAGCAGCTGGCAGCCCCTGCCCTGCTCTCCCAGGCCTCCTTCCAGCTCCGCGGCCCAGCCCCGCTTCGACGCCCGAGTCGATCCTGCAGCGCAGCACCGCGTGGCTCAGAGCGGCAAGGTCCGACCAGCACCGCCACCTATCACCGCCCAGCACAAGCGCTAGGGCACAATTAATTGAAGCCACACTTCCCATGCTCAAACTTTTCTGCTCCCAAGGTTGCTTCTCAGCGACTGAACTCTCAACTGATCAAACATGACTTCCCAAGACGCAGCGGGTCCAACAGCGGCTGTCCCGAGGCGCGCAGAGCCCGGGGACGACAGCGCGTCCGAGGGCCGGCCTGGAGGGAGCGCCCCCGTGGTGGCGCCTCCGGACGAGGACCTTCAGGGCAGCCCTTCCCCGAGCCCACAGCAGATGGGTTTCGGCCTCCGGGTTGGCCTTACCGAGTCTCTGTAACACGAATACCGGCCTCCTCCTCCTGCAAGACCTCCCACAAGCCCAGGCGGGGAGGGGGAGGCTTTCCGCAGCGCTGGTTTGGTGTTCTGACACAAAGCCAAGCAGATGTTTGGAAAACACAAACCGGTTACACAACTGCTTGAACCTCGCGCAGCTGCGTCGGGGCGAGCAGCTACACCAGGCAGGAGCAGCGCCGCGCTCCTCTAAGGCGCGTCCACCTAGGGACCTCATCCGCAGCCCAACAAAGCAAACTTCCCACGAGCTATTGGAGTTATCGCGTCCCGATTTAATGTTTACGGGAGAGGAACCCGAGCTGCAAAGACAGAAAACGTCGCTGCAACTACATGAACTCAGAGCAAAAGGGACTGAAGAAGCTTCTTTTGTACACACATATACATATATATTTTTTTAAAAGGAAGATTGACCTTAAATTTTTGACAGTATTTTTATTTTTATAAGCAACATTTATAACAAAAGGAATATAACTGGCTTTCAACTTGGGTAAAACTAGAGCTCTAAGAAACACACCAACCAAATTATACGGTATAGTTTTACAGTCCTATAAAATACCAACTTTTTTGCAAGCCAAAACTATTTGTCATGCAGTATTTGCATTTTAGTCATATAAAAGATTGAGTGTGCACATAAGTACTATCTTGTTCCTCCTTGAAACCACAGTAAATACTTTTTTTTTTTTTTGGTTGTTTTCTTCCTTTCTTTATACTTCAGAAGAATGCATGGCAATTTTAAAAAATTGGTTTTACTCATGTTGCTAGCACAGGAGTTCATAACAGCCGGGTAATTCTGCACTTTTGATTCATGCTGCATTGTATATGAAAAGGCACAAAAAATAAATTAGTTTTATAAGCTCTGTACAGTCAACGCAATTGTGATTAATGTATTTTCTAAAACACAGAGCCAGAGCATTGTGAACAACTGCCACACAGCACAGTCTGCGTATTCAAATCATTAGGAAAAAAAGAAGTTTTCCATGTCTCAAAAATTCCAATGAAAACAGGAGCACATTATTGGGCAGAAGTCGCTGCCCCAGCTCACAGCTCCGTTGTGTATAGACAAGTGTTTTAAGTGCCCACAGCCTGAAGCTTCACTATTTTTTGCAGAACTGAATCTGGCAATGGAGGTAACCCGATTCCCTGGGAATCAAAAGTTACTTAAAGACAAGTTTCACCTGTCATGGACATAACATGTTCTCAGCAGCGAGGTGTCAGAGTACATAGACATCGCAGGAGAGGGCAGGCAGTCTGTCCTTCCCACATAATAAGAAACGAAGGAAAATCCTGGCTTTCAGAGTTTTGAACTTCTCTTTTTTTGGTAACTTTGAAGGGAAATGTCCTCATGCAACAGTAACTAAGGCAAATTTCTGCCAACAAACCAAAAGGCAACAGAAGAACCTTCAAGTGAAGGCTACCTCAGGCCTTTGCAGTGAGAGGGCACGGCCACCCTCCCAGCCGTTGGGGAGATACGGCTGGTCCTCACTGGACAGACGGGGAACCAGGAATGGGACTTTTTCGAGGCGGATGTGAAGATGAGACTCCTTGACTTGCTCCATGTCACATAAATGGGTATAGCATCTGCTCCACCATGCTGCCCACTGGACCACTCTCCTCCTCACAGCTGTGCTTGGTAGCAAGCATTTGCAGAAGAAGCACCAGAAAAAAAACATATTCCGATTCTGACCTGACTTGTACAGGTGGAAACAAAGAAGGACTTGCTTCAGATTTGTACAAAGAAAAATTCAATGCATGCACAAAGTTCAGAAAGGGTGAATGAAAGTCAAGCATGAAGTGGCCTCCTCTGAGCTTTACTGTCTTGCTACCAGAAGTAACACTTCCGGCACTTCTATGGATTTACACCCTGCCATGGGAGGGCAGAAATGGCGACCATGTTTGCTATGTGCATTTTGTAGCACAGAGCATTCATGGGGATGCCGGAGGACCTCTGCAAATACCAAAGGCACTCAGAGCTAAGCAGCAGCTGCAGAGCACCCTGAGCAGTAGATGCTGGCGGTGCAGCTGGCCCCAGAGCTCTGCCGTTGCTGTGCAGTGTGCCTCAATGAAGACAATTTTCTGCAGGGGCTTCTAGCACAGCTCCTCCGAGCAGGAGCAACACGTGCAAGTACCATCTTGGACACCGCTTGCAAGAAAGCAAATCCCGCACAGTGGCGACGCATGCCCCATTAGCTACGTTAGCAGAGCCCGAGAGCAACGCTTTCCTGACACTGCTCCCTCCCTCTGTAAGGCTGCCTGCCTGCTAGACCCACACCGAAGCACCACACGGCACGAAGAAGGAAGAACCTGATACATAGAAGAATGTGTGCTCAACAAGAGCCAGGGCAGCAAGCGGAAACTGAAGCTGGTTTTTCAAGGAAGCCTGCAGATTTGCACACTGCCGCGACATCTTACTTGCCTGCCCAGCCAGTATTTCCAGCCCAGTACTGAAAGCCGACATAAACGCTGTCCCCTAACCAGTGACACTTGCCAGTTCCCTTCCCTCCTACCCTGTCGCTCACTTCACACCTCCAACACCTGAGCTGAAAGCACGCTAACGCCTGATCCCAGCAACTCCATCAGAGACCGAAACCACAGCACTGGCCCCAGCACAGCGCAGAGGCTACGGCAGGCAGCAGGATCAGGACTGCCCCTCAGACCAGAAGCCCTGTGCGATAGTCACCCAGCCCTCACTTGCTATACTATACCTAGAGCAATAGCAGGCTGCAGTAAGAGTGGTTCATACTCACCCTGCAAGTGGCTCACCCAGGGCAGACCCCATGCTGGTGGGCAGGTGCTCCATGTTCTCCACTTTCAGGAATCATTGCTGTGATTTGCGAGCAAAATAAAACGCTCATCTCTAAATACACCTTTTTTTTTTTTTTTTTTTTTAAATATGGGAGTTCGCTGCTTCTCTCCTCAGCCTGCTTTTGGTTAAGTCAAAGCACACTTAATTATTGAAATTACCCAGAGGAATACATCTGCCCAGTCCCAGCCATGGGAGATGATCGTACTGAAAGCACAACAGAACATTAAACCAACTGTTTCGTGGTCCCTGCCAAAAGCCACACATCTCCCATCAGACACCTCCTGCCTGCCTAGAGGCTGACTGCCTCTGCTGCTACGCAGAACGGGGCAGCCGCAGGGCAAGAAGGCAGCAAGGTGAGCCAAGGTGAGCTCCAGAGTTTCCGATAGCAGGCAGGTCTCCAGCTTTGAGCGAATGCAAATTTTTCAAGAAAAGAAAATATCAGGCTTAATCATGTTTTGCTTTGCCAACAAAAGAAGCTGTTGAAATAGTTTTGTCAGACACCGCTGATAAGGATAATTAAGCTTAGTCATCCATATCGCAGTGACAGAAAGGCAGATTCTCTAAACAAACAGAAAACCTCCACAAGGCACAAACCCAAAGAATATCTAAGTGCATAAGTTTCCAGATTTCAAACACAAAGTAGAGGAAGTGCTCAGTCCACTAAGACAGCTGCTCACCCGAGGCTGTAAGTAGGTCCTGTAATTAACCACTAGAGGGAGCCCATTTTTCTCCATAAAAGTAATTTTCATAATTATTTTGTGTGCACGCGTTTTGCATTGAGAAATCAACAAAACAATCACTACGTGTAAAATATGCAAATTAATATGAATATAGATTTCAAGTAAAGCTGATATGGAGAGCGATCGTTCAAGCAAAGCCTACTGTAGCGTTTTGTATCGAGATACTTGCCAGATGGAGAAGAGGCACCAGTTAGTGTGTTCTGCTTCACTGAAAGTGGCACTCTAAACCAAGCAGGCTACAAAGGCCATTCCAATTTTCCCTTAAATTCATCAGCATAAACACGTTGATATTGCATTCAGGATTTCACCGTATACTAGCTGCCCTTAAGAAATCACACCTGCATTTTGTAATTACAAAGCAAATATAACAACCTCCAAGAGTGCTGGAGCAGCAGAGGCTCCTCTTTAACTCCAGGGTTAAAGATCCTTCCCAAGTTGATGAAGAGCCCCACTCAATACCATTTCCCTTACAAAACACAGTTAAGTGCCCAAAAGGACTGGGAGACGAAAACAAATGATTCTGACTCCTTTCAGCTAAGGAGCCAGGGAAGCACACGCTTGAGATGCACAACTAGATGAGCAGTGATACCGGGTGGAGAATTCCTGCTGGCTTTACTCTGTGCTCTGCTCTTCTGTTGCTGCATCACACCCCTCTCCTACATCACCCAGTTCAAGCCAGAGAGGAGGCAGGTCAAGGAAGGACTCACTTTGGGGGTAAACAAGCAAAAGCCTGGCCTAGACAGAGAGCAAGGACCAAGCCTATCCATGGCAAGCAGAACTCACAATGCTCCTCTAGCAAGCAAGGAAACCATCTCTGCTCAAGCTGCTAGCACCCAACATCAGTCATCCCAAACTACACCGTCTGGGCAGTAGAGAGAGCTGGACATGTCCCCCAAAGCATGCTATTTCCTGCAGTGCTGTTTTTCCCCACAAGCTATCCCATTTTTTGTAGCAATCACGGAAGGGGGAAGAGTGTAATCCAACCAGGAGCTGCAGCACTCCCCAACACCCAGAAACCCTTTACTCACGTTAGTACATCTTAAGGAAGCCAAGACCGCCACTTTCCCACACCCAAGGGGTAGGGAGTATTTCCCTCAGCATTCAAATCTCTCTTCTAGGCAGACCTTCACCTGTGAAGCCGACTGCGCATGCGTTTGTTGGGATTACTAACGTGAGCAGGCGCTGCTCTCATGTTTGGGAGTTTTGCCATTGACTTCAAAGTGATGAGACATAACACCTTGCATTTTCCCACAACCCATTTAACAACAGCTAGTTACATATTTAGAGTGCTCCAGTGTGTTAAAGGCACAGCACAAACACTAGCAAGAATGCCAAGAACCCCTTTCTTGGCGTTCCCTGAGCAACCTGGTGGGCCAAGAGTTTATCCCTGCATCAGATCCCATCTCCTCGCCAGCTAGTAACAGCAACTACACGACTGCTGCTGTAACCCAGCTGAGCCATCAGAAGCAGCCACTACCTTCTGCTGAGCTGTAGAGACTTTGCATTAGTCATAATCTTCTTAAATCATAAGAAAGAACGCGGATTAGGAGGTGCAAAGCGTGCTGTAAACGTGCTAAACCCCACTCAAGGCCAGCCGTTTTGGGGCAAGTCCGCGCCACTGGAGCAAAGGATCCCTCTTTGGAAGCCGAGGTGCATTTGGGGGTGCAGCAGCGCATGGTTTCAGGGGGTCCAGGCACCAGGCCCACATGCCACGCAGGGCCAGCTGGCTTCAGGAGACCCCAGCACAGGTCCATCCCTGAACCAGCGTCCTCAGTGTTTTTTAACTTGGCCAGAAGTTGTTGTTCGTGAATATGCAGACATTTATAGGCACCAGTTCCACCTGATTTGACAAGACTCATCCCACAGATTACAGCCCCTACAGTCAGCAAACTTAAAGGCTAGTTTCAACAACTTAGCTAAATGATAGCTAAACATTTCAAATGTGCGTTGAAAATTATGACATTGTACAGTATTATACTTGGGGAGGAGGGGAGGACTTTGCAGGAAGGTCTTGAGAGTCTCCCTTTGGGGGACAGGGAAACTAGCACTAATGCCCACACCAAGCTGCACAGCAGCTAGCAAGCACGCATGGCAACACCTCACCACCCTTTACTATTATTATTACTGTCATAGTAAAGTATATTGATCAATAAACAGTTTTAACCATAAGGGAAAAATACTACAGCTATAGAAATAGGCATTCTCAACGATTTATAAGTTAGAAGATACACTTGATAGTTACCAACAAAAATCTAAGTCTGCTAGCTGTTTTAAGTACCAGGCTTGTAATATCATTATCAGCAGGTTTTTTTTAAGGTGGAAACTTCCTCCCCACACACTTTCCATGTGGTATTCCTCTAGTTTTTATAACACGTATCCAGGCAGTTTTCCCTGCTCACAGTACCAGAGATGCCCAGAAAGTGTAGTTTTTACTATCCCTTGCTAAGCAAGTAACATTTAGAAAACCAAACTCGTGGCTCCTGGAGATGCTGCTGTCCCCAGTTACTTCTTGTTTTTGCACCTGCACAATCTGCGGGCACAAGGATTGCCTTGTGACACCTCACGCCCGTAACCGCACTTCACGCGATCCTGCACCGCTGCCCCCGTAGCGCGGTCGCTCCACACAGCGCCTGACCCAGCTCCGCTAATACCTGCAGACGTTTAGTCTCCCAGGTACTTTCTGGGTGGAACACACGACTGCTGAGGCGTGCACATTCGTAATAACTAAGATGCAAATTCATAAAAAGCCACCTTCCCGCTTAGCTGAATCCTTATTCTGTTAATAGCAATGTTTGGAGGATTTTGACGTTTTCCACCGTTTAACTTCAAGGACTGCATGCCTGATTTTGGAAATTCGCTCTCAGCTGCAACTTGACAAAGAAAGCATTAATTTGTTCTCGTCTCCGCGGTGCTTACTCGGTTCAGCCTTTCCCAGTCACGGGTCGGGCGACGAATTGCCTTCCCTGGAAAACTCCCCCGCGAAACGGCCGGCCCGCGGCGCCCCCGGGATGTCCCCGCGGGCCGGCCCGCGGCGGCACGTACGCCTGCGTGCTCCGCGCTTTGTCTGGGGGAGGAGGACGCTCCCGCAAGCGAGGCGAAAGCGCTCGGACCCGGGTCACGACTCGGTTGCCGGAGCTCGGGCGAGAATAAAGGGGCGGGC